>NC_140068.1:154790910-155157904 GCF_964194135.1 Talpa europaea
AGCTTTGCCTTTCTGGGCGCCAGTGAGAGACCAGCTTTGGAGGCTCCCAGATGGGACTCTGTGCCCTCAGACCCCATTCTCTCCATGCACCGTGTTGTTAGGAGTTGGCGCCTCAACTCCTTTCGGGGTTCCCAAAAACTACACGCAGCCAGAGATGCAAAAGCAAAAAGGCTTTATTGCTAGCTTAAGCTAGGGCCCGACTCTGCCTGGTGTACTGACACAGCAGTCTCATCAGGTTGAGAGAAGGACCCCTTTAAGGGTGACAAGTTGTTTTTTATACTCTGTTACAGCAGAAAAAAGGGGACCTTTCACAACGGGGACCAAGTTCAATCTGATTGTGTACCTTTCTTTGGCAGCCTTCAAGTTTGGTTCACCCTGGCCTTGTGGTTCTTGTGGTTTTACCCTGCAACGGACAGCTGTGCTCTTTAAAACGGTCGTTTTCCTTAAAATGGCTGCTGTCTTGCTATGTTTAGTCCTTCAACATCTTACAGTGTGAGGGCTCAGAGCTGCTGGAGGCCTCCAGGCTGAGCCAGGGTCCTTCCACCTGTATCTTAAAAGGTCTGAGTTTGAGGGGCTCGCAGTCCTCATTTCTCGCTAAATGGGCTTTTAAAGACATTTTCCATCCTGCCAGACAGATTTTAAGAGTTACCGCATCCTGACAAAAAACTAAGCAACTGCTGCGTGACCCACTACCAGCACTGCCTGCCTGTGACGGACCTCAGGCCCAGAGACACACACTCTCTTCCCACACATTCTGTCATTCCTAAATAATGCCTCCTAATATATTTACATGTAGCGTTCAACATGTATCACAGCCATGAGAGTGTTCGTTTTACAGGCCATGAAAATGGACTGTTAAAGAGGGTACGATTTTATAGGTCCTGATTGAGAATTGCCTCGGCATTGCTTCTCATTGTACATGTGACTAGTTAAAGTAGAAATTGTTAAGAATCACCGTTCAACAGAAGACCAGACAAGGAATGGAAATAGAGGAATTTATGACATAGAGATACTGATAAATGTCCACTCACACCTTGTGCAGCTATGTGGATGCGTCAGAGTTCAGAAGGAGAGAGTTGCAGGAAATGGGTCATGTGAATGTATTAGGCTACCTAACTGGAGTGCTTCAACTTTTCTGAACTGAGATTATATTATTTGAGGTAAACCTAAAACAGTAAGACTATTGCCCACTCTGTGGAGGTCCAGGGCCAATCATGGGGAGGGCCTGTGAGGGACTACCATTGCCAATATGTGCAAATGAGCTCATGTAAAGAAATTATATGTACTTGTGATTCTTCAGGGTGTGATTGAGGCAATGTAGCAAGATCCTCTATGAGGGTACCATGGAGTGTTGGACGAAAGTTCTTGACAATACTTCTACATAATTATCAATATACACATTACAACGTCCACTGTTACTAAACAGACAAAAGTGTAGTTGTTGCAAAATACAATCAAAACTATTTGAGATTTGAGGACTGTGTGAATGGAGCCTGACACTGTGTTGACAACCAGTTTATTGTTCCTATAGTTTACCAAATCCTTGAACAAGGAGGAATTGGTTAATGTTGATGAAGGATAATGTAATCAGGGTCTCCCTGGTAGCCTAGAAATTAAGTCTCACCCTTATTACTGCTAAGGCCTGAGTTTGATCCAGGCCAGGGAGCTTACCCACATGGCACAACAGACCTCTCTTTTCATGCCAGCTGCTCCTCTTCGCAGTGTATTTCATTTACTCTGCCTGTTCAGCTCCTAACTCTGTCGCTGATGAATCCTCTCACCAACGGCACCACTGGCCTACATTCTTGTTCTTCTATGCAAAAAAAAAAAAATTACAAATAAAGTTATCAAATATACCTGAGGATATACACATAAAAATCAGTCGGGTTTATGGGCCTCCCTGGTGGCAGAAGGGTCAAAGTCTTAGTGGTATCAAGCTGTCGCTAGACACAACAGCATGAGTTTGATCCCCAGGCAAGGAGCGGACCCACATGGTGCAGCAGAACTCTCCTGTCTGGTCCGCTGCTCCCCTTCACAGTGCATTTCAGCAGATCTGCCTGTTCTTCTCCCTACTCTGTCTCTGGTGAATCTTCTCACCACCGCCCCAACCCAACCTCGGCTTCAACCTCTGATCTTATATGCATAAATAAGTAATTTTTTAAAAAAAATCAGCTTTATTAAAACATACTTAGTTCAGCTACCAGTGTATGCTCTTTGGTCAAAATCAAGTTGCAGGCATTTAAGAAGCATTCTTGTTCTTCTGATTCCTGAATCCCATTGTTGGTGGTCAACACAGAGGCTCAATACTTAGCTAATGTGCACACACACAATTCTATGCTCTGTTTTTGGAAAGTCACCTCTTCTTTCATCATATGCCTGTGAAGATTTCTTTTGGAAATGTTAAATAATAGTCCTGATCCCTATTACTACCATGAAGATACACCAGGATTTTAATCAGCTGTCAGCATATTTCCATAAGGAGAAATTGATGATATGATTTGAACTCCAGCATGTTCCTATGTCTGACTTTATGCCAACGATGAAGGCCATACTCGTCGTGGTGATTTTTTTTTTAAAGATTTATTTATTTATTTATACAAGCACTGGGTACAGTCAGAAGCGCGGGAAGGTGAGAGAATTCACCAGAGCCAGAGCGGGGAGCAGAGCAGGCAGAAGGACCGAAGGACACTGCTAAGGGGAGCAGCGGGCGGCAGGAGAGGTCTGCGCGCCATGTGGGATGCTCCTCCGGTGGCCGGGGAGCAGCCGGGGATGGAACCGGCGCCGCAGAGGCCGCGGGCAGCTTCGCAACCCAGCGCTCATCCGCAGCGCCATCGGGGAGGCCCTCGTCTTGGTGATTTAAATCAATGTTTTGGGTCAACTAGAAGCAGCACCTCCATTCAGATGTTCTTGATACATGGCACAATACTGTCCTAAATTTACCTGCAAGATAGACATGAACAAATCCATCTACCAGGAGAATCTCTCAGATGTTTGAGGCAGCAAAAAAGCGAACGCATGACTTCACACACACAAGGGGAGAAAGCCAGAGAATGGAGTGAATTAGAGCTGTGTTACATTCATCCCCACTTCATAATATCCCAAGTGTGACTGATAAAAAGTACACAAAAATAATTATATCTCAACCATCATATTGAATATTTTCTACACTCTCGACATTCATAGGGTTTGGCTCCAGTGTGAGTTTCTGATGTACAATGAGGTGTGATTTCCTGTACAATGTTTTCTTACACTTTAGACATTCATAGCGCTTCTCATGTTCCATGAGGGTTGATTTCCAGGAGAAAGTTTTCCTACACTCTTGACTATCATAGAGTTCCTTTCCAGTGTGACTTCCCTGATGTACAAAGAGGAGTGATTTCCGGTAGAACGTTTTCTTACACTTTGGACTTTCATAGGGTTTTTCTGGTGCATGAGTTGTCTGATGAACACTCAGGCCTGACTTGTGACAGAATGATTTCTTACATCCTTTACATTTATAATGCTTCATGCCTGTGTGAATTTTTTTTAAGATTTATTTATTTTACAAGAACTGGGGTACATCCCAGCCGGGGGGAAGGGTGAAAGGATTCACCAGAGAGAACAACAGCAGGGAGCAGAACAGGCAGATGGACTGGAAACATTGCTGAGGGGAGTAGGAGGAGAGACAGGAAAGGTCTGCCTGCACTGCAGGGTAAATGGTTTTTCAGGCTTTTCTGTCCTCCCACAATTAGGATTGCCCCTGCTTGAGGGGGCACCTATAGAGTTACATTATTGCAAACTATCTTATTTACTTCTGTGGGCCATGGGAGGAGTATTGAGAGAGTCACCAAGAGAAGCAGAAGCAGAAAAGCAGGAGAAGAGGCAGGAGAGAGAAGGGTAGAAAGGAAGTCAGAAAAGCCCAGACTTGCCGGGAGCTTGGAGGCCTTCTGGCCGCCTGGCCCCCAGGGAACCTCTGCCTGCCATGTACCTGTTTGCCACACTACATGAGAAAGCTCAATAAAAGCCTGAGAAAGCCACCGAGGGCTCCAGGACTCTCCTTTACCCGTCTGCTGGATCAGAAAACCTGCTCAGTGCCCATCCTGCCCCTACAGGCACCATGTAGGTATCCCCCTGGCCCGCCCAGAGTCGAACCGGCACTACAGAGGCTGCAGACACCTTCACAGCACTGTGCTCAACCTGCTGCACCACCGGGGAGGCCCCCTTATGAGTTTTGATGTACACTGAGGTCTGTCTTCCAGGAGAAAGGTTTCCCACTTTCTTTATAGCCAAAGAACCTTTAGTGACACTTCCCTGATACCTTTTGTGTAAGGAAATATCAGATGTTTCAGAAGGTTTATCACCTCTTTGTATTTTCTCATGCTCAGTAAAAAGACATTTCAGACAACATTTCACCACATGTATTATATTAAAAAATATTCTGTTCTAACAGAGTTCTCTCAAGCTGACTGACATGAAATTGAAGCTGAGTTTACCCCCACTTTCATTACATGTATGCTGTTCATCTTCAAAATGTTGATGAGTCAAATGTACTGGTTTCTCATCAATACATTTCCTCCTTTTGTTACATGTACAGGGAGTCTCCCCTATTTGAGTTTTATCTTAACCAATGAAAGGTACCATATCATAGGTATGCTCACATTCATTGTATTTCCAGGCAGTCTGTCCCACAAGAGCACCTCGATGTGTAAAGAATATTGCTTCTTTGTCGAAGGCTTTCCCTTGTTCAGGTAAGTGAAAAGGGTGCTGAAAAGGTGGGATCATCTGATGACTACGGTGCTCGGGATACCTTACAGTTTCCCTAGTCATACTAAAGCCCTCAAGTTTCTTTGTAGCACGCATCTCATGAGGCTCAGCAGGGATAAACATGTTCTTACATACAGCAAAATTCTCAGGCATTGATGCTGAAATGTTTCCATTTCTGCTATTAAGGTTCAAACTATGACTTGAGTCCAAATAATTTGTTTTCCCAAAGTTCCTCCATGGTTGATGTTTTGCTGTTGGCAACAACAACTTGCCTCAAAAGTCTGTCCTGATTTGGCTGGTTGGCTTTAATCAGGTACTCCACAGTATGGACATCTAAAAGTAGATAAAAATAGGGCCTCGCCGGGCCTCCCCTGGTGGCGCAGCAGTTGAGCGCTGGGCTGTGAGGCTGCCCGCAGCCTCTGCAGCGCCGGTTTGATCCCCGGCCGCTGGCGAGGGTCCCATATGGTGTACGGACCTCTCCTGCCATGCCCGCTGCTCCCCTCAGCAGTGTATTTCATCAGTCTGCCTGTTCTGCTCCCTGCTCTGACTCTGGTGAATTCTCTCACCCTCCTGTGCTTCTGACTGTGCCCAATGCTTGTATGAATAAATAATTTTTTAAAAATAAAAAAATAAAATAAAAGATAAAAATAACCATCTCTGTGAACATCTAAACGTTTCCTGTGAATGTTAATCTAAAGGCACAAAGTTGCTTTACTACAACACAAAACAAAACAGAGTACCTGGTTTTGATTTTCTGATTGAAATTTCTACCCCAAACAAATTATATAACATTAAAAGAATATTTTTCCTATGGCCAAAACAGGTTGAAAAGCAATCAGTAATGCGTCTTTCATATGGCATGACTTTTTATATTCATGAAGAAATATTTGGTAAACATATTCAATTAACTCTAGATGAAGATGACAGCTAGTAGCATTTAATCTACCATTTAGCCTGCATTCTACTGTTGTTCCTATAACTATGTGACTTAGGTGGTACTTTTTGAACAACAATGCTTTCTAGATGTCATCACTTTCCTGGAAAATCTATTTATCAGATGTGAGTGAGGGACATGTTTTAGTCACTTCAGCAAGAATATCGCTTTGAAAATAAGGATTCTGCTTCTACTTTTCTTCAGTTTTTACTTCTCCTTGGCACAGGCCATAGTCATCTGGGTTCTTTTTTTTTTTTTTTTTTTTAAAGTCACATCATTATCATTGCGGGGGAGAGGGGGGAGAGACATTACAGGAAATTCTTTTTTTTTATTATATTTTATTTTTTTTTAAAGAGGCATGTTTATTTATTTATTTGTTTGTTTGTTTGTTTGTTTGTTTGTTTATACAAGCACTGGGTACAGTCAGAAGCCCAGAAGGGTGAGAGAATTCACCAGAGCCAGAGCGGGGAGCAGAGCAGGCAGAAGGACCCAGGTACACTGCTGAGGGGAGCAGCGGGCGGCAGGAGAGGTCTGCGCACCATGGGGGACCCTCCTCCCATGGCCGGGGAGCAGCCGGGGATCGAAGCGGCGCCGCAGAGGCCGTGGGCAGCTTCGCAACCCAGCACTCAACCACTGAGCCACCGGGGAGGCCCCCATTACAGGAAATTCTTAATTAAACATTACAATACAGGCTTCTCAGAACCACGACAGAAATAGAAAACTCTGGCTCACCCTTTTGTCCAACTTTAACTTCTGCAATCCAGGCCGTGTTAGTCACCATTAAAAAGCAATTTTTATATCCTCTGAGATCATCACTCCTGATAGTTCACTCCACTCCTTGGAACGCGTGTTTCAATGTGATAATTCATGGCACTGGAACATTTTATCTAGTATTTTAGTTTTAGCTATCTCATACTTACATAATTGGAGTCCCAAGTATGTATCTTATTCTTTTGCTTTCTTCCCAGTGATTCCCACAGGAGGATATATAACTGCACATTGCAAACTGCCGAGATGTGAGCCCCCCAACCTGAAACGCTGGGTTCCATGGCTTTAGAAACTACATTCTCCGGTTTCCTCTCCCGTGTCACTGATCATCCCTTTTTCTGCTTCACGATTTGCTGGGTGCTCTTCAAGTCACAGTTTCTGGTGTGAGTGGGGTCACAAGACTCATCGTTGGAAGACTATTCATATTCTAAGTAACATTCTATTCAATCCCCTCTCATTCTATCACATTTGAGTTCATCAGCTGTTAAATAAATATACCTTCAACAGACAGGCACAACCTCTAACCCAGATAGATTATATAACTATATACAGTGCATGTCAAAATGCAATTCATCTCAAACTAGAGCTCGACAATGAGAAGACTCCATCTCCATAACTAAGCCTTGAAAGCACGCACTCTGAAATAACCTCCATGGTTTTCTCTCATCCTAGCTAAACATTCTCTGTGGCTTTATCTCACAATTTGATATACTTATTTATTGCATTTTCCTTCCTCACAGAACATAATTTCAATACAGCACAGAACATTTCTTTGATTATAGTATTTCACAAATACAAAATTTACCAGCGTCTAACACTTCCCATGAACGTGCTGAAAGAATAAACAAATGGCTGAGGAAAATACCTGAACAAAAACGGTCCATTGAGAATGCAGGAATATTGCAAATATGGAAAACATGCCTAATGCAGAGAAAGTTAGAGAACAGTCAGGAAGGAGACACCGGACAGGTCTATGAAAATTAACCACCATTCAAAAACTAGGGGAAGACTGACAAGAAAGTCATAATTGAAACTGACTGATGAACACATCTGATTCGGCAGACAAACTGTCCAAGGTTTGGGGATCAGGATAAATAGCTCCATATGGTCAATGTCTGCCAGTCTCAGTTCCTTCCAGCCTCCCTGAAAGGTGTACATTGACTGACATGAGAAGTGCTGGTTTTGGGGTTCTTTATGGTCACTGGCTCTGCTCCCTCCTCCAAGCTGATGCTCACCTCAACATTATTAACACAATGTACTTAAACAAAAAACAATTTTAGGGCCTTCCTGGTGGGGCAAGGGGTTAAGCACAGCACTGCAAGGCTATCCGCAGCTCCTGCTGCAGGAGTTCAACCCCTGGCCAGCCAGGGAGCCACCCACATGGTGCAGCAGACCCTCTCCTGTATTGCCTGCTGCTCCTCTCAGCAGTGTATTTCAGTCAGTCTGCCTATTTTGTTCCCCACTCTGTCTCTGGTGAATCCTCGCACCTCTAGCCTGTACCCCAGTTCTTGTATGCATAAATAAATAAAACTTAAAAAAAAACAATTTTGGTCCTTGATCAAGTTGCATACACTTCAGTTTTGGATAAATGACAAAAGCAGATGGAAGACTATGCACATATTTAACAGTGTAGAAGACAGTGGATGCACTTGAGGATTACAAAGGCGTTTCCTTGCCTGGTGACACCAGGGACTGTAGGTCTCCAGCATCACATCCCGGTACAGGGTCATCTGAGCATCACTGAGGTCCTGCCACACCTCCCAGATGAAGTTCACAGCCACGTCCTCAAATGACACCATCCCCTGTGAGGGAACACTCTTCTTCACTTCAGGGCCATCAGCCTGGGTCAGAGAACAGCAAGTGTGAAAGCATAATCTTCTGTGGGTCTTTGATCTTGTATAGGATGTACTGGTGGGTTTTTTTTAAAGATTTATTTTTATTTATTTAAAAAAAATTGTTTATTTATACAATCACTGGGTATAGTCAGAAGCGCAGGAGGGTGAGAGGATTCACCAGAGCCAGAGCGGGGAACAGAACAGGCAGAGTAACGAAATACACTGTTGAGGGGAGCAGTGGACGCAACGGGAGAGGTCTGCGCGCCATGGGGGCCCCTCACCAGTGGCTGGGGAAAAACCTGCGCTGCAGAGGCTGTGGGCAGCTTCACAGCCCAGTGCTCAACCGCTGCGCCACCAGGAGAGGGCCAAGATTTATTTTTTAGGGACCTACCTGGTTGTGCAGTTGGTTGAGCGCAGCACTATGAAGCTGTCCACAGCCTCTGCAGCACGGGTTCTATTTCTGGCTGGCCAGGGACATTCCCACATGGGGGCCAGACCTCTCCTTTCTCGCCTGCTGCTCCCGCCGGCAGTGTACTTTGGTCCTTCTGCCTGTTCTCCCTGCTGTGTCTCTGGTAAATTCTCTCACCCTCCCGTGCCTCTGGCCTGTACCCCAGTGCTTGTATAAATAAATCAATCTTTAAAAAAAAACAAAACAAAACTGGGCCTCCCGGCTGGCGCAGCAATTGAGCGCTAGGTTGCGAAGCTGCCCACGGCCTCTGCAGCGCCAGTTCTATCCCCGGCTGCTCCCCAGCAACTGGAGGAGGGTCCCGCATGGCGCACAGACCTCTCCTGTCGCCCGCTGCTCCCCTCAGCAGTGTACCTCGGTCCTTCAGCCTGCTCTGCTCCCCGCTCTGGCTCTGGTGAATTCTCTCACCCTCCCGCATTTCTGACTGTACCCAGTGCTTGTACAAATAAATAAATATTTTTTTTAAATAAAATAAAAAACTTAAAAAAAAAATTGGTATTTTATTCATGCATACAAGACCTGGGATGCAGGCCAGAGGTACTGTGGGGCAGTGCAGGGCTTCGAGAAGCTTCACCAGAGACAGAGTGGGGAGCAGAACAGACAGACTGACTGAAATACACTGCTGAGGGGAGAAGCAGGTGAGACAGGAGAGGTCTGCTGTGCCATGTGGGTCAGCTCCCTGGGTTGAAATGGAACTTGTGCTGCAGTGGCTCCGGATAGCTTCATAGTGCTGAGACTTAACCCCTTATGCCATCAGAGAGGACTCTGAACTGTCAATTTACTCTAAATTTTGATAGGAAGAGACTGACTACACAGGAGAAAATATCCTTACCTCTGGATTAACTCATTATTTCCTCAAAGCACTTTTAATAGCTTACCTTATAAATTCACACTTCATCATTTGTAAACCCAGATGTCATGAAAGGTGAGAACAATTCCCTGACCTTGAATTGCATGTCTACTTAGTGAAAATAACTTTTATTCTCACATTTAACATAGTTGATTCATATTGTACTGTACTTACATTAAAGAGGAATTATATCTCTAAAACAAAAGAATGAAAACATTTTCGTAATGTATAAAAGTGTATATCTTCTTGAAAATAGAATAAATGGGTGAATCAGTCAGTCAGGACTGGTCATTAGCTTCCACCTTGTCTTAACATTGATTTCTCATTGCTTTTTGTTTGGTTTTAAGAAACAAATATAGGGGCCTGCCCGGTGGCGCAGCGGTTGAGTGCTGGGTTGCAAAGCTGCCCATAGCCTCTGCAGAGCCTGTTTGATCCCTGGCTGCCAGCAAGGGTCTCACATGGTGTGCAAACCTCTCTGGCTGCGCCCACTGCTTCCCTCAGCAGTGTATTTTGTCAGTCTGCCTGCTCTGTTCCCCGCTCTGGTGAATTCTCTCACTCTCCTGTCCTCTGACTGTACCCAGTACTTGTATAAATAAATAAATATTTTTTTTTAAAAAAGAAACAAATACAGCACATAAAACTCTGATGATATCCACTCTACCTGACAAATACAACCTACAAGAGAATAGAAAGCAGCCCTGGTCAAGGACTCAGACCTTGTAAGAACATATATGCCATGAAAAAAGTGCTAATCAAGAGAAAGTCCTTTTCAGAGGGCCCCACAACCAGACAGAGCACGCTTTGATCTTATGGGGACCGTATGCAAATATCATTAAATTTAGACAAGCACAGAAATGGTAATTCCAGAACAGTTCCCAGTGTGTTGACTTTCTTTTTGCCCTGATTTATTCTCCCGTAAACACAAGACAATCCAAGAATGAAATACAATATGTAAAATATCAACCTTGAGATCACCTATTTTCATTTCTATGAGAAATATTAAAAATAACATATCAAAGCAGGAAGAAGAATATATTCAATTCTAATCACAATATTTTTAGGTTAAGCATACAGAGAACTGCATCTCTTCACAGATGAGCAAAGGGAAAGAAAAACACAGCAACAAGATGAATTTTACCCAGTTTTTTTTCTTGTTTTATAAATATTTTATTTTATATAATTCTTACATCATTTTTCATTTTTGCACAATGTATGCAAACCTAGTTCTTCCTCCCTCCTTCCCTCCCCCCACCTTACTGTGTTTCTAGTTTCTAGTTGCTTGTTGATTTTGATTTTTACATTGTATTAATTAGTCTTTTTCCTGGTCCTTTATTTATAGGTTTTCTAAATTCCTGCTATGAGTGAGACCATCCTGTATTTTTCTTTCTGACTTATATTTCTTATTTTTCTTTTTCTTTCTGACTTATTTTGCTGAGCATGATCCCTTCCAGCTCCATTCATGTTGCTGCAAACTTCATGCGTTTATCTTGTAATCAGGGAAATGCAAATCAATGAGATACCATCTTACACCAGTGAGAATGGCACATATTAAAAAAACTAGCAACAACAAATGTTGGCGAGGGTGTGGAGAAAAAGGAACTCTCCTGCACTGCTGGTGGGAGTGCAAACTGGTCCAACCACGATGGAGAGCTGTGTGGAGATTCCTCAACCTACTAAACATAGAGCTTCCATAGGATCCAGCAATTCCACTCCTAGGTATTTACCCAAAGGACACAGAAACATCCATTCCAAAGAGCACCTGCACCCCTATGTTTATAGCAGCACTGTTTACAATAGCTAAGCTATGGAAACAACCCAAATGCCCAAAAATAGATGACTGGATCAAGAAGATGTGGTCCATATACGCCATGGAATATTACTCAGCATTCAAAAAAGATACAGTTCTTTTTCAAGTACAGTCACTGAAGAAATGGAAAACAGGATATGTCAGACATACAGAGATGAATAACATGTGATGGATGATTTTCAACAGAAACAAAATGAAATTGCAGGCTAAACCAACTCATTCTCTCAGAAATTCTCCAAAAGTACTCTTAGGAATGATAAAGTCATAGAAAGTAATGCAAAGATTATGCATGAACGGAATTAAGATGTGAATGCTATTATACAATTTACAGACATGATCACAAGAAAGCAACAGAATTAAAACATCCAGGTGAATCACAGACATTGAGAATCTGCTTGAGAAAAATCTCACATCATTTTGAGGACAAAAATACAAATGAATTAAAGACAAAACAAAATTGCAATTAGGGATCATAACCAATGGAAAATCAACATAAAAACTGTTGTTGTGCCTGTACAAGAGAAGAAAAACAAAAAGCAAAGTGAAAACACTAGATAGATCATTGATTGATTTATGATAGATAGAGGGATGGATGGTTAGATTGATCAATCAATCGATGATAGGTTAACTGGTAGAGAGTAGAGACGTAGATAGATAAATTTGGTACAGTTTATTTTATTTTTTTAGACATTCATTTATTTATGCATACAAGAGTGGGGGTATAGGCCAGAGGTGTGGGGGGTGAGAGGATTCACCAGATACAGAGCGGGGAACAGAAGAGGCAGATAGACTGAAGTGCCCTGCTGAGTGGAGCAGCAGGTGAGTCAGGAGAGGTCTGCTGCGCCAAGGGGGTTGCTCCCTGGCAGGTTGGGGATCGAACTCACGCTGCATTGGCTGCGGCCAGACTCACAGCGCTGCGCTCAACACACTGTGCCACCAGGGAGGAACCTGAGTTTTGTAACGTTTAGAAGGAATCTTCTAAATTTTCACTGATGATTCAGAAAATTCTGTTCACTTGTAACAAAATACATAAAGTCACACCTTGGCAATATAAGATGCAGAAGTGAAAGGAACAGGTTCTGCAGATTTCTGAAGGAGAGATTGAGATTAATTTTACTAAAGCAAGTTATTATTCAAGACTGAAAAAGAGAAAAAAAGTAAAAATTTAAAAATTAACTGGGTCCTCCCTGGTGGCGCAGGCGGTTGAGTGCAGTGCTGTGAAGCTGTTCGCAGCCTTTGCAGGACCAGTTCGAGCCCCACTGGCCTTGGAGAAACCCGCATGATGTGGCAGACCTCTCCTGTCTTGCCTGCTGCTCCCCTCAGCAGTGCATTTCATCAGTCGGCCTGTTCTGACCCCACTCTGCCTCTGGTGAAACCTCTCAACCTCCCACACATCGGGCCTGTACCCCAGTTCTTGTATAAATAAATAAATCCTTTTTAAAAAAAGATTTAAATAAATTTTTAAAAAACATAAAAATTAACTGGAGGGTCCCTTATTTAGGTTTTCTAAATTCCTGCTATGAGTGAGACCAACTGGTATTTTTCTTTTTCTTTCTGGCTTATTTCACTGAGCATGATCCCTTCCAGCTCCATCCATGTTGTTGCAAATTACATGAATTTATCCTTTTTGATTACTGAGTAGTATTTCATTGTGTATATATACCACTTTTTTTTTTTTAAAGATTTATTTATTTATTTATACAAGCACTGGCTACAGTGAGAAGCATGGGAGGGTGAGAGAATTCACCTGAGCTGGGAACAGAACACGAAGACTGATGAAAGACACTGCTGAGGGGAGCAGCCAGCACGGCAGGAGAGGTCGGTCACGCCATGTGGGACCCTCGCCAGCACCCGGGGATCGAACCAGCGCTGCAGAGGCTGCGGGCAGCTTTGCAGCCCAGCAGTCAGACGCTGCTCCACCAGAGGAGGCCCACCACATCTTCTTGATCCAGTCATCTGTTTTCAGGCATTTGGGTTGTTGCAAAAATGAAAAATGATGTAAGAATTATATAAAATAAAATATTAAAAAAAAAACAGGAAAAAAAATTAACTGGAGGTGCCTCCTGGTGGTGCAAGGGGTTAAGATGCAGCCTATGAAGCTGTCCACAGTCACTGCAGCATGTGTTCAATCCCCAGCCAGGGAGCTCCCCACATGGCACAGCAGACCTCTCCTGACTCCCTACTGCTCACCTCAGCAGGGTGTTTCACTCAATCTGCCTGTTCTGTTCCAGACTCTGTCTCTGGTGAATCCTCTCACACCCCCATACCTCTGGCTTGTACCCCAGTTCTTGTATGCATAAATAAATAACTTTTTAAAAAATAAAATAAAAATAAAAATTAACTGGAAATTTAACATTATCTAAAGATTGGTACGTCTCAATAATGTTAATAGAAATAGTGAAGCAATTTAGAGTACAATACATTTAGAAATAGAACAATTTTTAAATAATTTACAATGTTTTGCTTTCAAAACTGAATTTTTATTAAAAATAATAATTCAACTAACATTATGGGCTAAAAGTAAAGTCCAAGACTTTGCTTAAAAAAAAAAAGAAATCAAGAAAGATTTAGATGGGTTTGGAAATGGAACAGGGGTTAGAAGACAATGGGCTACTTTTTCCTATTTCCTTTAAGAATGCCATTGGTAATGTTTCTTTCTAGGCATGGGTTGTGTAAAATTAGATATGATTAATATTTATAGATCAATTTTCCTTTAGAATAGACTAGAGAGCTCTTAGTTTATATAAGTCCAAAGTAATTTTTAGTTACATTGGACACACCTAAGAGTATACAGAATGTATTCTGGAAAAACAAAATATGAAAATAAGATGTCAGACAAACACATCTATATTGTGTGTGATGAACTTTTAAGGGAAAAACGATTCACTTGAGAAGAGAGGACACATGAGTGACCACAGGGCACACAGCAAAGACTGAAGGATGCCAAAAGTCAACATTAAGAAAATCTTTCACATGATGAGAAGAATGAGAACATTAAAAATCAGATATCAAAATGTTTATGTCAGATACCTTTAATTAAAATTGAAAATTTTTAAAGTAGATATGGGCTTTTCAATTGATTATAGGAGTAATCTACAATAAAACTGTGACTATTTATAGAACAATAATGGATATACAGATGCATGTAAAAGTGTTTGAAACATAGAAATACAATATGATATGCTGTTAGATATCCATAAACCAACTCCTTTATATATTCAAAAGATCAATAACAAATCAGTACAGAAAAAATATCTGAAAAAATACAGTAATTTTTATGTTCCTATTAACTTCTTTTGCCCTGAAAAGATACAACACATTTTTTGTCTGCTTTGGGATATTTGCAAAAACGCTCTCCAATAAATGTCTGCTCCCAGTTGTTGGGTTTTTTTTAAAGATTTATTTATTTATTTATTTATTTATACAAGAACCGGGGTACAGGCCAGATGCGCAGGAGGGTGAGAGGATTCACCAGAGACAGAGTGGGGAACAGAACAGGCAGACTGATGAAATACACTGCTGAGGGGAGCAGCAGGCGAGACAGGAGAGGTCTGCCGCACCATGTGGGACCCTCACCGGCTGGCGGGGATCGAACTGGCGCTGCAGAAGCTGCAGACAGCTTCACAGCGCTGCGCTCAACCGCCTGGGCCAGCAGGGGAGGCCCTGCTCCCAGTTTTATAAATGAATTTCATGAAATCTTTGTCTTCTTCTACTTAGAATTTTTAACTTCGATTTCCACACGATGGCTATAGTTCTCTCCTTGAGTTACATTTTCTCTTACTTTATGATGTATTTTAAGAGACAGCTCAGTCCACCACGTAACACAACTTTAATTATAACAGTACTCAGCAAATATCCCTTTATGTTTCCATTATTGTCTCATGTTGCACATTTGTTGGCTGTGTGACCAGGCCATTGTATGTATGTATGCGTGCTCAATGGTCTTCCAGTCAAACACTGTATATTTACATGATGAAGTGTCTTTTTTCCCCTAAGCTGCGTGGTCTCACTATTTATAATTATTGAATGTGGCGTTGAGGCCAAGTCCAGGGGTCTGTGTGCTGTATTGGAGGAAGTGACGCTAGCTGCAGACTTATTTCAGGAGAAACATACTCCACTATTTCTAGCTATGTTTCAATGAGGGACAATTTAGTTGTGAAATATCTGACTATCATCAGAGGAGGCAGCTGACAGAGACTGTTTTTTCAGGCTTCCAGCAACAATCACTAAGCAACCATCCTTTTGTATGTTCATTTCTATTTTGTCTACATCTATTTTCCACAGACTGAGGACTTATCCTGCTGCATGATCGCCTTAGTTGTCACTCATGTCTAGAAGAAGGGGGAGCTGGCTAGAATAAGGAGTAGCTCCAATATTTGGGGGAAAAAAGAATGCAATATGGCTCTCCTGGAAGCTTGTGATAATCTGAAGGGATTTTGACCAGGACATAGCAGAATCAATGAACATATGGGAACTTAAAGAGTACCCATTCTAATATTCAACCTTGAGCTGTGAGCCTACACCCACTTTGACTTTCATTTTCTGATTCTGGGGCCTCCATGGTGGCGTGAGGGGTTAAGAGATAACCTATGAAGCTATCTGCAGCCACTGCAGCACGAGATCGATCCCCAGCCAGCCAGGGAGCATCCCACATGGCGCAGCAGACCTCTCCTGACTCGTCCATTGCTTCCCTTAGTAGTGTATTTCACTCAATCTGCCTGTTCTATTCCCCACTCTCTCTGGTGAATCCTCTCACCCCACACACCTCTGGCCTGTACTCCAGTTCTTATATGCATAAATAAACAAACAAACAAATAAATAAATAAATAAAATATTTCTGGTTCTGTCTATTTCCGTGCTCAGCTTTTCTGTGGATTTTCTTCTCTTTGAATTATACAGAAGATCTTTTTAACATTTCTTTCAGGGTAGATCTAGTGTTAGTGAACCCCTTCTCTGGTTTTGTCTGTCTGGGAAGACCAATATTACTCTCTCGTGTCTGCAGGAGAATCTTGCAGGTGATGATATCTGTCACTGGTATATTTTATCTCTATTCTGCATTTGTTGTTCCATCCTCTCCTTGTTCTCTGGAAGAGAACTTGGTGATAATATTGCCTCAGTTGGGATCATCTGACTCCCCTGACATCTTTGAAATGGCTGGTGAAAGCAACCTTTTTCCCGTGTTTAACTGCCTCAAATCCCAGATGAGCCCGTATTATACTACATTTTGAATATTATGAAAAAAGTGGTGGATTTTTATAGTTCCATTACTAATGTTTTACTTTCAATGAATTCCTTGAAGTTGACTTGATCTCCAATCATTGAGAGAGCAGTTTCATTGCTATGTATTGTTAATGTCTATTTTTATAAATAGTCACTAGTTTTTACTACACTAGTTTTTACTCTTGGTAATTTTTACTCTTGGTAATTAAACAACGTGGTACAATTTGATGTAGCTTCTGGATTTGACTAAACAGTTCAAGAAATGAAAAATAACAATACGTAATTTTTTTAAAGTTTTGGGTGTAGTTATGAATTTTTACATATATACATGTATTTTCCCTTCATTGAATTCAAGAGTCAGGTGCTATTGCAATTATTACCTGCATTTCACAGCTAGGGACACAAGAAAAACATTTAAAAAATAATTTCCCCAAGACTCTATAGTAAGTAAGCAAGTAAGATAATTTAAATTTGAACTTAAGCAATTGGATGGCCACATTTTTCATCACTAAGAATTGCTGGGTATTAAAAAGAAATGACATGGGGGCCTCCCCTGGTGGCGCAGTGGTTCAGCACTGGTTTGTGAGGCTGCCTGCAGCCTCTACAGCGCCAGTTCGATTCCCGGCCACCGGCGAGGGTCCCACCAAAAAAATAAAAAAATAAAAAAATAAAAAAGAAATAAAAAGAAATGACAGCAATGATCTCCTTTGATTTATACAGAAGGATGAAATACTATCATTTTAATTGATGAATAAATGTTTCCATATAATGATAATTAACATACATAGAATACTCTGATTTACACATTTTCCATTTATTCCTAAAGACAACCCTTATCTTTCAATCTGCCTGGAAGATGTTTGCAGGCCCTAATACCTTGAAATCAATGTTTCACATGAAAATCTTGGTGAAATTTTAGTTTTATTCTAGGGGAGTGCACGTATAGAGATATATTAATATAAACTGCTCAAATTATGGGACCTGGCAAGAGTTGTGCATATCGATCGAGTGCTATGCAAAAAAATCCCAGGTCCGGACATGCAAATGAGTCCTCTTACTTTCCTTTTCGTTTGTGAAATGAAAGTGTTTATTAGGTTTCCCCTGGTGGTGCAGGTGGTTGAGTGCCGCACTGTGAAGCTGTCAGCAGCCTCTACAGCACCGGTTTGATCCCGGTGAGCAGGGGAGGGTCCCACATGGCGCGACAGACCTCTCCTGTTGCGCCCGCTGCTCCCCTCAGCAGTGTATTTCATCAGTCTGCCTGTTCTGTTCCCCGCTCTGTCTCTGGTGAATCCTCTCACCCTCCCGTGCCTCTGGCCTGTACCCCGGTTCTTGTATAAATAATCTTTTTTTTAAAAAAAAGAAAGTGTTTATTATTATAAAATAATCTACTTTGTACTCACTGAGTATTTCTGCTGGGAGAAAAACATTAAAACGTTTTTAGCAGACATTTCCAATTTTAAGGCCATTGCAGTTAATCATACAGGGCTGCCACCATACAAGGCCAAATGTGGCATTTACTCTATGAAGATAATTCATCTAATGCATGTTTCCTTGGGGCATTATTTCATTTCCCTGGAAGTTCCTGTAAGATTCAGAATACAGAATATTATTCACTGTACACAAAAATATAATGGGTCCTTATAATATAGTGAAATATAAATGATATTCTGGTAACCTGGAGAATAGGAAACTCCAGGCGGAAACCAACTTTGTTTCTGAAGCCTACACAGACTAGATGTCAAGAGTTCACTGTGATCTTATATGGAGTTTTCCAGCAAAGTTAGCTAGAATTGCTATTTGGTTACTCTGCCTTGTGATTTTATGCAAAAATAAGTAAATTGGCCTGAGAGTAGATTTAGTTTGCAAATATTTTGCTGTACTACTGTATAAAATTGGGTCAAGGTGGAGAAAACTTGTTTTTAAAAAAGTTAAACCGGACCTCCCTGGTGGCGCAGGGTGTTAAAGACAGCATTACCAAATTATTGCCAGCCACTGAAGCATGAGGTCGATCCCCGGCTGGCCAGGGAGCTACCCACATGGCACAGCAGACCTCTTCTGCCTTGCCTGCTGCTCCCCTCAGCAGTGTATTTCAGTAGATCTTCCTGTTCTGCTCCCCACTCTCTCTGGTGAATCCTCTCACCCCCACCCCCATGGACTGACTAATTTCCAGGAATGAAGGACTATCATACTAGACACGCACGGACAATACTGACGGCTGATTGTTATTCTCTAGCATACACTAAAATCCTGAGATCAGGGTTTAAAATACAAAAAACAAGGGGAGTCTAGAGGAAATCTTGTGCCTATAGGTACTTATATACAACGTTTTATTTACTTTTAAATTCTTGAATTGCAACTGCTTTGGTCTAACAACTGTTGAGCAACATCTCATTCCTACTTCCTCAGGGCAGCGGAGCAGCTTTTTATGACAGCAACACCAAGCCCTAGGCCCTTGGTCACAGATAACTGCCCATCGCAAGGGACAACTTGGCTGGGACCTTAAAACATTGAACATGGGGGACCCCTGGAGGCGCAAGGGCTTAAGGCACAACCTATGAAGCTGTCTGCAGCCACTGTAGCAGGAGTCGGATCCCCGGGTCGGCCAGGGAGCTTCCTACATGATGCATCAGACCTCTCCCGACTCACCCACTGTTCCCCCCAGTGGTGTACTCCGGTCAATATGCCTGTTCTGTTCCCCACTCTGTCTCGGGTGAATCCTCTCACCCACCCCCCACACCTCTGGCCTTGTATGCAGCTCTTGTATGCAGAAGCTCTTGTATGCAGCTCTTGTATGCAGAATAAATAAATCTTTAAAAAAAAACATTGAACATGGGGGAGAGGGTATGTTTCTGTTTCATTACTTATAGGACCACTTTGGATTCCAGCAGAAAAGGACCCATCTTATTCCAGAGCTCCAGCCATTAGCCATGTAGCTGCCACCCAGGATGCCACCTATGCAGGCCGACAGGAGAAACGAGGACCCTTCCCACTGAATGTGCTGTCCTCCGGAACCGCGGATCAAGACTCGATGACCTTCAGGCTGCTGTGCGCTGACATGATGGACATCAACAAGCCCCCTAGACACCACCAAATCCGTTGTGTTTTGTTGTGACACTGTTCTACGAAACTCCTATTCTGATGTCACGGACCTTAGAGATAAACTATAATGACAACAGACAGTAAAACTGTCAAGAGATCAGCTAAAAACTGTACAGACCCAACTGTCTTAGCCCTGTGACTGGACCTGTACATCCATCGTGTAACTCCATTTGTATATAATCAGACTCAGGCTACATGCAAACATATTAAACTACAATTTCAAGGAAATGTAAATATGTCTGAGCAAATGCAACACTTGCAACAAAATACACAGGCGGCATTTGTTAAATGCTTATCAGCAGTAGGAGGGAAAGATGTTGTAAATTTAATGATGGGAGTTAGCCAATTTAAATAAACTGAATTATGTAAAAGCTTTGGAAATTATCTTCATGTTAGTTGCACTAATCCCTATTTTTGCATATCTGTTACTTTAAATCCTCTTCTACAAAAGTAAAGGAAGAAGCATGTGGGAGTGAAAACAACTGAAAGTTGCTGCCATGGTCATTGTCAAGGTTGCACTAAAAAACAAAACAAAAAAAAGGGGACCTCCCTGCTGGTGCAAGGGGTTGAGGCGCAACCTATGAAGCTGTCCACAGCCAGTGCAGCACAAGTTTGATGCCCAGCCAGGGGGCTACCCACATGGCGCAGCAGACCTCTCCTGACTCCCCACTGCTCCCCTCAGCAGTGTATTTCCATTAGTTCACCTGTTCTGTTCTCCACTCTGGTGAATTCTCTCATCCCCCCCACACCTCTGGCCTGTACCCCAGTTCTTGTATGCATAAATAAATAAATCTTTTTTTAAAAATGGGGGGAGACGTGGAGACCCCTATGGCATAAATTGCTGAGACAAGGAAACTATCAGGGTCATGGCTGAAAGACTAGGCATGGCTAAAAGATGGATCAGCCTGGGTCAGAAAATTGGCCCTTGTACAGATCAGGATGTTGTGTCAGCGAAACCAGGCCTGTGAGAGAAACTAGATTAGAACAGAGAACAGAATAATCTGATAATGCAGAACCTTGGCGGTGCATGTGTGACAGAATAATGCTGAATACTAAGGAACAAAAGAATAATCCACTGTCTTGTAACTAACCTAGGAGGTGGTCTGTCTCCATATATCTGAGTTGCTCTGGGTGCTCTGGACGACTGAGCCAGAATGAGACCTTGTGTCCCCTGTGTCCTGCTTCTCTTAAACTCTATTTTGTGCCAGTCATTTCTTTATTCCTTGGTTCTTTCAGATTCCTCTCTCAACCCTGCTCTCCGGAGCTGGACCGTTCATGGCAATGGTCACTTAGGATTTTCCTATTTGGGAGTGAGAGAAAAACAAATGTCCCAGGTCACTCGTAAGAGGCAGTTTGCCATTGCTGTGGATAACCTCTGCCAGCAGCAACAGGACTTAAAGGATTCTCAAATCTTCACATCAGAACGACTGGAAGACAAGCAGAGAAAGCTGAGGTTGCTCGTCAAAGCTCTGGATTCTGTTGGACACCAGGCCCCTTTCTGAGACCAGGGAACACCTTAGCTGCAGATCATGTGGAAAAGAGCCAGCTGATGAAGATCCCGCCTTTTGCAATTCAGGGACCCTGATGACAAATGTGAGGTTTGGAATTTAGCTCACAAGAAGCTGCATTTTCTCCTTCCATTGTTCTCTAATATCCACCGAGTCTTACTAGGAGACTAAAATTCCCTCACAGGCCCGAGAAGTCAGAAGTTTTCTTTTGAAAATGAACATTAAGCATCCTACAAAGCCTTCTAGAAGGACCAAAATAATTTAACATGTTTTATACTTTGGGGAGGGGTGCAGAAGTGGAGTGTAGGCCAGAAGTTTTGGGGATGGGGAGGTGAGATGACTCACCAGACACAGAGTGGGCAGGAGACCAGGCGATCACTGTTGTAAACAGGAATACAGGATTTCATAAGGATAATTGAGAAACAAAGCATTCCTTATGTAGACAGGCTAAGTTTTCACCACTTGATGTTACCACTCTAGTAAGATCATTCACTCTTTGTTTAGTGGCTAATATGTTTACTATATGTTCCATGACGTCTTTTTCTTGGCTTTAAATCCCACCATTATTTTCTGATCCTATTGATTCAACTGGAATCATCAGTCTATAGTAAAGCATTCTGTAAAATACGCTTCATTGGTCATTTCTATTACTGCAGATGTTTCCAAAAGATGATTGAATCTTCTTTCCTACGGAGGTGTTCATAATTCTAACAGATTAGACTGTAGCTTGCTCAGAGACTATTGGCATCCTGGTCAGCACAGTGTACTAAGACCATTTTCTGGTCTCTTGTAAAGGGAACACCTAACTCAAGTGAGTGCTAGCTCTATGGTTTCCAACACCTTGCTGAGCAACACCAGCTGGCATCCATGGATTGAACTCTAGTAAGACTACACAAAGCCTTGTTCCCTTATGAAAAATAAGCTTAAACTGAATAATAGACTTTGTGGGGTTCGGAGATGGGGAAAATGGGAAGGAGACACTGAGGAGAAACTGGAATGGATGGGGTCCCTTCAGTTAATCCTCAGCGGCTCTGCTCTGTCTGATCTGAATAGGAATTCCCCAAGAGTTGGGGCTTCATGCAAAGAAAGAAAGAATCAAACACCGAGCGCTTTCTGGGGCTAGCTACATCAAAATCAGTTGGGAAAGCTTAAAATAGAGACTGCCAGGGCCCAAGTCTTACAGTATGCCTTGAAATCTTCCTTTGTCTCCTCACTAGTCTGCGGAACAAGAAGTAGAGAATTCTCTACCCCGTAAGCTCCCAGGCAGTTGGGTTGTCAGTTTGTGCTAAGGTTCTTATGGGAACCAAAAGTGCCCTCAGGATGTAAATCCAAATCACATCCATGCATCTCACACTTGGCAGTATTTCCAATAACTAAGCCTGAACTCCTTTAGATTTTACTACCTTTTGTGCACCCCAAAGTGAGGAGAACCCCAGACTGGAGAAATGTGCAGACACATTTGTTCCTTTGTATTGTTTGCATTACCTGTGTCTCCCCATCCCGTGAGGTAACAATTAGAGGCTGTTTTCTGTGGCCTCTCCCTCCGGAGGGGTAAACAGGCAGGCAAGACGTGGCTGCTGAACCTCGTACGCTGCTCTTCTGGTCCCTGCAGTCTCACCAGGGCAATGTCGTAGTCGCTGCCGTTCGGTCGGTACTCTGGGTGAATCACGACCTGCTGAACTCCAATTTCTTCCTCCTATTCCTCCGGCACCTGAGTATGATAATCCCCAACTCGAACAGCATAGTTCTTAGTGCTGTTACCATACCTGAGAGGCAGAGAGACTAATGAGAGGCTTGTCTTACATGCTGAAATGAGTCAGCAGGTTAATTCTTCAGTAGGTTAATAAGAGACACTGCAGACAATTGGGTTGTCAGTTTGTTACAAATCATTGGCTCCTTTTTTAAATTTAACCTTTTCATTTCTCTGACCCCACTGGACTCAGTTCTATACTCAAAACCCATCACTTCCTTTCTTCATTTCAGTATTTAATCCAGATTACCATCTATTTTCTGAAAAAGCAAATGTGAAAGAAGTGTGGAAAATAAGGAGCTAATCATTAACCTGTCATCAAGTGAAAAATAAACAAATAGTGTAGGGCAAAATTACTATCATTGCTGCCTTCATTTTTCTTTTTAATACCGCTTTCAAGCACACTATGTCATTTACTATTTATTATGTGTTTTATTCTCTCTCTCCCCTGCTTGAATAAAAGGCATTCAAGGGCATCAATATCTGTTGTGTTCACTGATGAATCTTAAATACCTAGAACAATGAGGCCCTGGTAAGTAGGAATGTAGCTTAGGTTTGTTGATTGAGTGAACAAATGTACATTTTTATGTCTTCTTTCCATAAGGAACTATTCAGTTAAAATAGAAACACAATATTTATTAGATTGATAGCTGTTGGTCTGTTTATCAGCCAACATACACCTTGATTCTGGAGTAGTTTCTCAGCCTCAGCCCTGTTGACAACTGGAGCCAGATTGTTGTGAGGGGCTGTGGAGCTGTCCTGTGCATTGTTGGAGGTTTAGAGGCATCCTGAGATTCTATTCATTGGATGCCAGGAACACACATGCAAACACACACACACACACACACACCCTCGTTATGACAAACAAAAATGTCTCCAGACATTGCTAAATGTCCCCTATTGTGCAAATTGTCCTCCACTGACATCCACTGACATAAAACACATGCACCAACCCCCTGCTGGCCACTACTTCCAATCTCCCAGTGAAGATTAGAGCACCTTGCTCATCCCCTTTATTATTTCCTGTAACAATTTTAATGACTTAATTTCCAACCTTTCCATTTTATTTCTCTAAGTCCTCACCGGAAAATACTACACATTTCATTTCTGAATCCTGATGTCAAGCAGTTCACTTTTTGCCACCTTCACGGTTTTACAGTTCTACAATCCTTCAACCCGTTTTGACTTCAAACCTTTGACCCTACTCATTTTTTTTTTCCCATTTCAATCTGACTGCTACAACTTCTCCTTCTTACAAGTCTTGGATTCACAATCGCTCTTTTGCAAAAAATTAATCTTTCTTTTCTCTGGTGAAACTGTAATTCTGGATTTATCAAGTCACCACCAACTTTGCGCTAGTATTTCGCTGCTGGAATAGAAAAACATACATTTTACAACGATCACCCCAATTTTCCCCCTCCTGTATGATAACAACATCACAAAAGTTTCTATTTCATAAAAATAAATCCCCAAAAGAGATTTAATGTTACGGTTCATGCCGGATGTATGCCCCAATTACCTGTACCACTTTTAAAAATACAAATGTCGGGCCTCCCCGGTGGCGAAGTGGTTGAGCGCTGGGTTGCAAAGCTGCCCGCAGCATCTGCGGCGCCGGTTCGATCCTCCGTCTGCTCCTCGGCCACCGGAGGAGGGTCCCACTTTGGCTGTGGTTCCCAATATGACCATGGACTATGAAAGTATCTATTACAGTTCTAGGCTTCTCAAAAAACTATGATGAAATCCTCTTTTTCAGTGCATTTTAAGGTCTTTCTAATAGAGCCTTTGTTATTTTGATAGACTTTATTATATTGAGAAATGCTTCTAAAACAAACATTTCCTGTTTTGGCTGATGCACCATTTGGTTGTTTGCTTTGCTTTCAACTCCCCCCCCAAGTAAAAATTTGATGAAATTCCCAGGCAAGTTTGAGATACAGAGGATCTGGGATACAGAGGATCTGCAGTTTAGTAAAATCCAAGATCCAAGTTTGTCTGAGTTTCTAGTGCTAAACCACCACCAAATTAAACACCATTATTAAAAAGAGAGGTTGATTTTGATTTTTACTTTATTACAAGTAGTCTTTTTCCTGGTCCCTTATTTAGGTTTTCTAAATTCCTGCTATAAGTGAGACCATCCGGTATTGTTCTTTTTCTTTCTGCCTTATTTTGCTGAGCATGATCCCTTCCAGCTCCATCCATGTTGCTGCAAATTGCAACTGTAAACCAGTGGTGCACTACAGGGTGTGGGAGGAGAGAGTGGGATCAAAGCAAGGTGGGGTGGGAATTGTATGGGGATTATAACCAAGATGAAAATGCATACATTGTGCAAAAATGAAAAATGACATAAAAATGTATAAATTGAAATAATAATATAATAATAAATAAATTTTAAAAATAGAGGTGTTCATTCAGGTTGCAGTCATATTTTTTACATGGATTCAGCTCTTTAAAAAGATAATGTTGGGGGCCTCCCCTGTGGCGCAGAGGTTGAGCACTGGGTTGCGAAGCTGCCCGCAGCCTCTGAGGCGCCGGTTCAATCCCCGGCTGCTCCCCGGCCACCAGAGGAGGGTCCCACATGGCGCGCAGACCTCTCCTGCTGCCCGCTGCTCCCCTCAGCAGTGTACTTCGGTCCTTCTGCCTGCTCTGCTCCCCACTCTGGCTCTGGTGAATTCTCTCATCCTCCCGCGCTTCTGACTGTACCCAGTGCTTGTATAAACAAACAAACAAATAAATAAATAAAACATGCCTCTATAAAAAAAAATTATTGAAATTTATTCAATTTATACAAATTAAGTTGTAATCAATATTTAGGAAAAATTGGTTTAGCAAAGTATCCTTCTAACATAAATATAATAATTTATGTTAAATAACACAGATAATAAATCCACAACATATATAATAGAAAAACATAGACAAAACATGAGGGTTATAAAGTGTTCGACATACACAAAAGTCCCTCAAAAATGAAAAATAAAAACGTCAAATTTATTTGTTTGCATTATTTCTATTAAAAGTTATTAAAAGATGTTATAAAAAGTGCATGCTCCAGTGTAAATGCGTATGCTTGTAAGAAAATCCTGTGTACCAAAATTGTGAACTTACAATTCACCCAAACAGGCAATGGATCCTTTTGTAAAATATAACCACACTTTTCTCCAAAATAGCTAGTTTTTCTCCTCATTTATTTAAAACAGTACTGATATCATGAAGAGCTCAGAGCTTTCAAGAACTCTTCTATTCACTTACCTACAAGACATCTATTATACTATATTATACAAACTATATTATAGTAAGCATACTAAGAAATTACTTCTCATTTTCCATATGCTTTTAAATTTCAAAGGATAAAATGTTCAAAAGATAATTGTCACTTTTGCGATTAATTAAAAAGAATTTCCCAGGGCCTCCCTGGTGGCGCAGTGGGCTAAATGCAGCACAATGAAGTTTGTCCGCAGCCTCTGCAGCGCAGGTTTGATTCCTGGTCGGCCAGGGAGATACCCACATGGCACAGCAGACCTCTCCTATCTCACCCACTGCTCCCCTCAGCAATGTTTTTGGTCTGTCTGCCTTTTCTGTTCCCCACACTGTCTCTGGTGAATCCTCTCATCCTCCTGAGCCTCTGGCTTATACCCCAGTTCTTGTATAAATAAATATTTGACTTTTTTTTTTAATTTTATAGAGGCATGTTTATTTATTTATTTGTTTGTTTGTTTGTTTTGTTTATACATGCACTGGGTACAGTCAGAAGCGTGGGAGGGTGAGAGAATTCACCAGAGCCAGAGCGGGGAGCAGAGCAGGCAGAAGGACCGAAGGACACTGCTGAGGGGAGCAGCGGGCCGCAGGAGAGGTCTGCGCAGATTGTGGGACCCTCCTCCGGTGGCCAGGGAGCAGCCAGGGATCGAACCGGTGCTGCAGAGGCCGCGGGCAGCTTCGCAACCCAGCGCTCAACTGCTGTGCCACCGGGGAGGCCCTGTATAAATAAAAAAATCTTAAAAAAAATAATTTCCCTGTTGTTTAAAATATTATTAAGACTAGAAGTGCCTTTTTGTGACTATTTCTTTCCTCCTTTTCATGAAAGAATGAATTTTTAAGGACATCAAATTGTCAAATTTTGTTTTATTTTAAAATTGACTGAGGCTATAGAAAAGGGGTCACCCCAGAGATGACAGAGCCTTTTAAATCTACCTCTTCCCCTGAACCCTGCTATCCCTGTAAGCCCACTCATGCAAGTTCATCCAGAATCACTGATTCTAAATACTAGCACAAGGAAAAGGAATTCTATTAATTCTTGTGGAAGAGAACTCTTTGTTACAGTAGTATTGCTTACAGAAACAAACTGTGCATTGGAGGTATTTTTCTGTTTAGGGCCGCAAAAGAGCACCTACCTTTATGACTGCTAGCGGATGCTTTCTTGCTTACATAGTCACAAATAACTCCTGCATCTACACTGTGATGGCAGTTGTGTCTTCCAATATCTTGTTTGATACAGTCGGCCAGGGACCTCTCATTTCCGGTGCATTTCACATTATCCACGTGTATGGGTCCTTTTCCTTCCCCAAAATAAGCCATGGTTCTTGCTCTGGCAGGACCCCTGGTAACACAGCATTCTTGAGGGTGTGGGGAATCAATCACACATGTGAATAGATCATAACATATACTCTCATTCAATTATATGTTGTAACTTTTATATATTAAAATCAGCATCTATACGTATTAAAAGATCATTTATTTCTTGACTCTGTCAAAAAAAAGGAAAAGCTTCAGAGAGGTGTAACTACATCCTCTTTGTTATCATACCCCAGAGCTTTTGTATCATATCAGTTGCCTTTAATTTAGCTTCTGCTCAGCAAGTCACATTTATTGGCACATCAAAGAATCCTGCCAGTCTTAAACCTTAGTTTTAAGCAGGAAATCCCAAATCTTATTTCCCCTTACAGAGAATAATGCTCTCTTCAAATTGGTATATTTCCAAGAAAATTAAGATATTAATAAATAATTACCTAGGGAGCTAAGAACTAATTTTTTGCCTCACTTAGAAGTATGAAAGTATAATTTTGAACATAGAAAGAGAAAACCAGGAATCATGAATAGAAGGCAGGATTATTTTTGGTATGGTACTTTTTTTTCATAACAGAACACTTTGAAAAATGCACACTAAAGCTTTCATGAAAGATTTCAAACTAACATTCAAAACTCAATACTTGAACAATTAGTTACATTATTATTTTTTTTTAAAAGACTTGATGTTTTATTTTATTTTTTTTAAATTTATTTTATTTATTTGTTTGTTTTGTTTTGTTTATTTATTTATACAAGCACTGGGTACAGTCAGAAGTGCGGGAGGGTGAGAGAATTCACCAGAGCCAGAGCGGGGAGCAGAGCAGGCAGAAGGACTGAAGTACACTGCTGAGGGGAGCAGCGGGCGGCAGGAGATGTCTGGGCGCCATGCGGGACCCTCCTCTGGTGGCTGGGGAGCAGCCGGGGATTGAACTGGCGCTACAGAGGCTGCGGGCAGCATCACAACCCAGTGCTCAACCGCTGCGCCACCAGGGAGGCCCAATTAGTTACATTATTATGAAAGGTAAAAATGTTAATGTTTGAATCACAGGAAGTTTTTTCTTATAACCTCAGATGAAGGAAAGATTTATTAATAAATATTTAAGATAACAAATCAAGACAAAGATGGTATAGCTTAACTAAAACATTATTAATCTCAACAAAAATTTAAATTAAAAATGCTACTTTACTGAAAACCACCCTAAGGAGAGTGAAAAGATAAAACTTTAAAGTTGATGAATATATTTGCAATAGATATCTACAAATATATTTGTTGGTATAGAGTATATATGGGGGAAAGATCCCCTACCCTAGTCTCATGTCTATTTGTAAATTATATAGATGTTCTTTTTTTTTACTTGCGATAATGTTGGTTTACAACACTTAATGATTTAGGGGTATTGGTTCCCACCTCTTCAGACTACGTGTTCTTTTAGGAAATCGCATTTCCCATTAGTGGAAAATTATAATAAAACATTCAAATGTATTTAAATTGATCAAATATTTAAATGCTTCTCATTTAAAAACTATCTGATGGCAAATTACAGATTGAGCACTAGAAGATAATTATCCAATTTGCTGTAATAACTTTAACTTACTGATTCACTTCTTAAAAGACTATTCAAAAAGCAATTACAATGTGAGATATTTGGATGCTTTTCTTGATAATTGTTAAAGGAATATTAATGAATATTATTGAAAATTGCTACAAACTAAGCTCATCATCTAAGATAAAATGTAAAGTGGGTTAAATAAAGATAAATCAGAAGCAATAAAAAATGTAGAAATTAAATTTCACAAATATGCTTAGGAACTCTTTTTCCCCTTAAACATGATTTACCATACAATTCAAGCATCAAATTTGATATTTCCCTTTATATTTACAAAGGTAATACTAGAATTCCTGGATCATCCATACCAAAAAATAAAAGTATGGCCAAAATCCATTTCAAACAGGAATATACTCTGATGGCTGATTTTTGGATAAGGCATTTCACTGAAAATGTAAAAATATTTTTGTTCTTTACAAATGGAGGGTGGAGTGTTAAACATGTATTGAGCAAAGAAAACTTAAATCATTGACTGACTTCACTGAGTCATTTAATGTGGCCTCTTCCTACTGGCCCATATTTTGAAAGCTGAAAATTTCTATTATAAACAGTGGACCTACTGACAACCGGGCAACTGGAGTGGCAGGAGGTCCAAAACTAAACAGCAAACTGAAGTATATAGTACTTAATAATCTAAAAGAAAGCTTTAGAAAAAACATTTGCACTACTATTAAGATAAAAATACTTTTAAAAATAAAAATGATATTCTGCATAGGAATAACAATTAATTTATCAATATTTATGGTATGCAAACAGATAATTCAGGACATATTTTAAAATTCAAACCACTATTAGCTAAAATTTGATAACTCTCTAAACTGTAACATGGGCTATGTATTTGCAGTTCCCAAATCAATACTTACAGAAATTGGGTGCAGACACGCACACAGCCTCAAAAATTTTGAGGTACCTAGCTGAGGTCTCACAAGGAGATGATAGGTCTTTTCATTTCAACTCTCAAATTGTAAACAAGTATCCTTTCCCAGCTAGTTAGGGCTACATTTTTTATACTATTACTCATGCCCCAATGAAGATTATCTAACATGTAGATTGTCTCCATAAGGCAACAGTGAGATGATCAACAAAAATGCAAATGAATAAATAAATAAATGACACAAACTTGACTGCAGAAGGACAACTGTTTGCAAGTATGAGAACTAAAAGAGGACAGAAAAAGATTCCTTGGTTCGAACTCAGTTCCAGCAGCGATGGCTCACCACTTGCTAATTCAGGGTTCAGAGTGACTTGATAGAGCATAACCACTGTGAATAAAGAACCACCTAAATCACAGAGAAAAAGCTAATACCTTTGGCTGATGGAAGCAGTATTATGAACAGTCAAGTATATTAAACTATTTCATCATAAAATAAAGACTTCGTTACTTATGAGACATGTACATTCCTTGAGAGAAGAAAGAAAACGTAAATAGATGCTATTTGGTATTATTAGCCCTATTTAGTATTATTAGCTCTCTAGCCCTCTAGCCCTCTAGCCCTCTAGTATTATTTATAATTCTGAATGAAATCCGCATGCTGTCAGTATTTTCAATGGGATGATATAGTTAATTTCAGGTAAGAAAAAATTCATTAGGACAAGTCTGAAAAAGACAAAAGAAATATTCATCAAGGAACCATCCCAAATAATCAGGTTGGCCTTACTTGTAGCCAAGCTGTCGACAGATGACGGCTGCATCTTTATCAGTCCACCCATCATCACAAATTGTTCCCCACTGGCCATTGATAAAAACCTCCCCTCGTCCTTCTTTCTTATTTGCTCCAGGACTTCTCCCGGGTGCTCTCTACTCTTGCAGCCTGCTTGGGGCACGAACCCCGACCGCGCGCATGGAGGGCGTGGCGGATGCAGATGAGCAGCGCGCGGAGGAAGCTGGGTCTGCTGCGCTTGGCCCTGCGCGGGCTGATCTGGGGGCGCAAGTGCCCTCCGGAGTGTTTTCGGGCCCGGCGAGGTGGGGGCGAGGGCCGTCGCGGGCGTCGGGGTGGGCGGGCGGCGCGAGCCGAGCCGTGGGTGCAGAGCGAGGCGGGGAGCCGGGCGCACGTGGCGGCGCGCGGGCCGCTCCTACTGACCTGGCGGGGAGACACGACGATCACGATCACGAAGGTGGCTCTCCCAGGGCGAGGCTGGTCCGCTGCGCCCCGGGCATGCCGACCCCTGCGGCTTCCCCTGCCGACCCCTGCGGCTTCCCCACCTGCGGGAAACTCGCTGCGTCAGGTGTGGCGGTGGGTCTGCGCCCGCGCTCTCCCCTGAGTGTGTGTCCTAAAGGGAGATTGGGATGAGGTCAGCTCGCCACCTTTTTTGTTCAACTCTTTCTAACCGTGTGAATGGCACGTGTTTCATCTCTGTGGCTGTGGCTCTTGTTCTCGCAGAGTGGGTGAAGGCCTCGGGAGTCTGTGAAGGATTCCTGGCGCTTGTGTTTCAAAGGACCTTTTACTAAATTGCGTTCAATTCCTTGCGCATGGATGCTCCGCCCGGGCTCCCCAGGTGTGCGCCCTCACCCGCCCCAGCCCCCCCCCCCCCGCGTCACCTACAAAAGCGAAGAGTCTTTTAAAGTTTTAAGGATACAGTTCTCTAGTTTCTCGGTTTTTTGCAGGATAAGTGATTCACAATCAGTGTTTCAGCAACACACCCCGTTGATCATACGCCCAGTTGAAGTCTCTGGAGCTCCGGTGACAGCATGCTGTTGTTTATTATTTTTAAAGATTTATTTATTGGGCCTCCCTGGTGGCGGAAGGGGTTAAGTCCGCAGCCACAACAGCACGAGTTCGATCCCTGACCACGGAGCAACCACGAGGCAGAGCTCTCCTGCCTCGCCAGCTGCTCCCCTCAGCAGTGTAGATCCGCCTCTTCTGCTCCCTACTCTGGTGAATCCTCTCGGAAACCCCCACACCTCTGGCCTGTACCCCAATTCTTGTATGCATAAATAAATAAATCTTAAAAAAAAAAAACAAAAGACACCCCACAGTGCAGGCAGGGGCACACACTCCACCCCTCGTGGTTGTGAAAAAGCAGCAGCGTCAGGAACAGCTGCCAAAGAGAAGAGTCGATCCGAGGGAAGAAGATGCTCTCACCCAGGCGGAGCAGGTGGGGACAGCTGAAATGGATTCTAACATGGAAACCAGGATGATTTATTTTGGGGGTGATGTGCTAGATCCCCGGAATATTTTGGTTCAATACAAAATGGAATATCGTGATGAAAACACATGACTGTTTCATGGGAAGCAAAATACACGGGAAAGCAGGAATCTGAGCGTGAGCCAGAGAGCACCTGAGCTGCCCTGAAAGTTTCCTGTGCATTTGAAGTCACTGTAAAGTCGGTCTCAAGGTCTCCCCCGAAACACACCAGACGCTGCGACCCTTTGAGGGGCGGCTCCGAGCAGATCCGGGGCGCGCACCGGGGTGGGGCTCAGGCCCAGAGCGGGGGGTCTGTGGCGTCCAGGCCGCCGCTCTGCTCGGGCGCCGGGGCCTCTGCGGCAGCACCTGGGCCCTGGGCGCGGGAGGCGCGGGGCGGGCGAGGGCGCACCCCTGGGCGCGGGGGCGGAGCATATAAGGCGGCGTCCCGGCGGCCGGGCGGGCTCGGGCCCCCAGCGAGAGCGGCGGCGAGAGAGGACGCGCAGCGGCCGGGACGGGAGCAGACCCCGCGGGAAGGCCGGAGAGAGCCCCGAGAGCGTCCAGATGCCCGGGCGCTGGGGGTCCTGCCCCCCTGGAGCCCCCCCACTTCAGCCCCGCATCCCGGCCCCTCAGCCCCCGGCCCGCCCAGAGAGCGCGGAGAGTCGGGGTTCACCGGGGCCGGGCCTCCTGCCCGCCCTGCCCCCGGGCGCCCGGCTGCGCTGTCGGGGAGAACGCGAAAGGCCCCGTCAGCCCCGGGATCCCCGGGACCCTCTGCCCGTGTGCCCGGAGCTCCCGGAGCCGGCCCGGGCGGCAGGACCCGGCGCCTACGGGAACGCGGCCCCCGAAGTGCTGGGACGGGAGCGGGGCGCGGGGTGCGCACGGCGGGGGCCGCCGACGGACTTGGGCCCCGCTCGGAGCAGGTCTGGGGCGAGCGTCCCTCGAAGCCCTGCCCGTGGGGGGAGGGCGAGCCTGGAGGCGCCGGGAACCCCCAGGAGGCGGCCGCGGCCCGGGAGCGGCCGCCGGAGACTGGAGCGGAGCGGGGAGCTGCCGCGGGGCCCGCCCAGGACCCCGAGCCGAGGCGCAGGCGCAGCGGCGGGGGAGCAGGAGCCCGACGCCCCAGCCGCTCGCCCGGCGCTGACGGGGCCCCCGCCACGGACGGCGGGGACCCCCGAGCACGCCAGGGGCTGGGGCGGGGGACGCCTTCTCCGTGGCGCCCGCCCGGGGAGGGGGAGCGAGGGGATCCTCTGCGCCCCGGAGAGGACAGTCGGGGCGGCCTGCAGCGGCCTGGGGGGAGCTTCTCCGCAGCCGGCGGGAGAGTCTCAAGAAGCCGCCCAGACGCGCCCAAAGCGGCGCCCAGGTCGGGAGCCCGGAACGGGGGGACGCAGCTGCGGAGGCTCCGGGAGCAGCAGAGCCGCCTCGCGGCCCCTGGGGCGCGGCCCGTGGGCTGGAGAGGGAGGGTCGGGGCCCGAGGAGCCTCCGGGCGCGGGGGGGCCCTGCGGGGCCCCGGCCTGTGGGGGCGCCCACGGCGGGGAGGCGCCCGGAGCGGCCCGCGGGGAGCGCGCTCTCCTGGGCGGGCGGTGCCCCCCGGCCGAGGGCGGCCTGAGCGCAGGGGCCGCCCGCAGGGCGGTGACCAGACCTGGTGCGGCGGGGACGGCAGTGAGTACCCCTGGGGCTGGGCGGGTCCCCCCAAGAGACCGGAGGGTCTCAGACCTCAGAGTGCGCACCCCGAGTTGGGGGGGGCGTCCTGCGCCGAGCCCGCAGCCAGGAGAAGGCCCCGAGTCGCACGCGCCTGCTGGGGAGGCCGGAGTCCGAGACTGAGCAGGGGCTCCCCCTGGAGGAAGCGGAGGTGTGGGGGGCGATCTAGAGCGAACCTGGGGGGGACGCGTGCACATGAGCTGCTCATGAAACCTTTCGGGGTGCCCTGGCTGGAGGGAGCCCGTTTCGGCTGTGTCCATGGTAGTGCTCAGGGGCGCAGCTCACCTGGGAGGGTCCTGGAGGCAGGGGTGGTGCCAAGAGAAAGCCAGGTGCAGGCTGTGGAGAGAGAACACGTGGCAGTGTGCATGGAGGGGTAAGAGAAGACAGCGGCCTTTGGGGGTTTGCTCCGAAAACTTTGGTGGCAAACCTGGGGTAGAGAAAGGGGCGTTGGGGAGGAAAGACACCGTCCACAGCCTGACGGTGGACACCTGTGAGGAGGGGTGTGAATGCTTCCGGGGCACACCTGAGGTGGGGGCTGTGAATAAAGGTTGCTGAAGACAGACAGCAGCAGAAGACCGATGGGAGCGAAGAGACTGAAATAAGGTAAGAGGGGGTAGAGGGTCCAGGGGCTACAAGGTAGGGGGGCAGGCGAGGGCCAGAGGGCCACCCTCGTCTCTCCCGGGGCGCTTCTCCTTTGGTGCCACTGGACACGGGGCTTCCCCAGGGGTCTTGCAGGCGGCCATTGGTCAGGGTGTGGAGAGAAGAGTGCGTTCGGAGGGTGGTTCTGTGTCTGTCACTTGCCTCCTTCTTCTTGGGGGGCGTGACGTCGAAATTGGGAATTTAAGAAGTCCTATTGTTACAGGAGGGGGACCGCAAAGCCCCTGAAATATCCGCTCTAGAAAGGGTCAGCCATCTGCTGCATCCAGAAAAAGTACCAAAAGGGGCCTCTCCGGTGGCGCAGCGGTTGAGCGCTGGGTGCGAAGGTGCCCGCGGCCTCTGCCGTGCCTGTTCGATCCCCGGCTACTCCCCGGCCACCGGAGGAGGGTCCCGCATGGCGCGCAGACCTCTCCTGCCGCCCGCTGCTCCCCTCAGCAGTGTACTTCGGTCCTTCTGCCTGCTCTGCTCCCTGCTCTGGCTCTGGTGAATTCTCTCACCCTCCCGCGCTTCTGACTGTACCCAGTGCTTGTATAAACAAATAAATAAACCTTTTTAAAAAAAAAGAAAAAAAGACAAAGCATACATTTAAACAGATCTGGCCAAGTGTCTTGAAGGGATGGTTGCTGGAGCCCTGTGGGCGGGAGGGGAGCGACTGAGCCCTGCACCATGGGACCAGGGCTGCTGCCCCTCTGGTGGCCCAGGCTGCGGCCACGGAAGCAACAGCATTTTGCTGCCCCCTGGCCCTGCGTGCAGAGCCCCTCAAGCCTCTCAGCGCCGCAGAATGTGTCCAGGTCAGCCGGCCACTCGGGAAGGCTCTGAAACATAAACTGGACAGTCGACAGAGTCATAGGTCAAGGAGCTTCCATTTCCCCTTGTTTAAGGAGAATGATTCTGACAGTGAAACCGGAGTTGTTGTTTAGAGCCGAGTGGAGTTTCGGCTTCATGAGAACGTCCAGAAGTTTCCGATGACAGTAATTATTGGCAGTTTTCTCAATGGAGAGCTGTCATCTCAACTTGGGAAAAATGTACACGTCGGGCAGCTGGGGTCCTGGGAGGTGATCCTGACAAGGCAGCCCGGGATGGGTGCTCCGATAAAGGAGAAGACACTTCACTCGGTGTCCAGGATGTCGTCGTCATTCAAGACACCATTTGCATCGCTCACAGTAAATGGCCCCAGGTGCTGTGATGTGGAACCTGGAACACGGGGTGCTTCAGCCTCTAACTCCCTCCCTCTCCCCTGGGGGTGCCTGTCTGGCTGGGGGCATCTGCCTGATCATTTGGGAGCTCCGGCTCCTTGTGTGTTGCTCCGTGTCTGTGGAGTCCTCTGGCTGCAGCCAAAGGCGGGGTGGGGGAGGACCCTGGGTGAGGTGGGAGGTTTCCGGAGCAGACCTCCCTCCTGCCCTGCTCGGGCGGCTGCCTCTCCCGCAGGCACCACCGCGGTGGAGACCCGTGATGGGATCTCAGTGTGGCGCAGAGACCGTGTGCCCGCGAGCATCTGGCCGTTCTGCCCGCTGCCCTCCTGGAGTCCTCTGTTCCCCTTGAAAACTCAGCTTGTTTAAGTGTTTCCCTTATTTGCGCTCCGGAGCCAAGGCTGCTTACTGTTGAGCGTCTTGGGGAGTTAAATATTTCTGGCCTATAATGAACCTTTATCGAGTTCTTGGTTCTCCTGGGCCGGGTGCTCCCCGCCCTGCACGCCTGGAGGGACATGTTGGCCACGGTGCGGTGAGATCCATCCCCTCTCTCCTTCCCGGGACAAGAATGAAATGGTGCCATCCTCCTGCAGAGAGCTGGGCATTTGGAATATGCAGACTGCTTGATGGGGGCTTTCCTTTCCCGGGGGAGTGACCTGAGGAGATGCTTTTCAATGCCCATGAAATTCTTCGCCTGGAAATGAGTTCACCTGCCGTGTCTTGCAGCAACAAATCGCTGGAGACGATGTGTAAGTGCCAACCGCGAGGACAGTTAGACAGAGGACAGTGGACCGTGTCCCTGGTGCGCTGGGGCAGCTGCAGGTGGACGGTGGAGCGGGCTGAGGAGGATGCGGGGCCCAGCATGGGCCTCGGTCCGGGAGGGGCAGAGAAGAGGCCGCCCAGCCCGGTGCCCAGAGGCGGGGATGCTGCGAACAAGGGGCGGCGAGGGCTTGGGGTGTTGCTCGGGCGGGGAGCTGGGTGCACAGCGCCCCCGCCCGACGGGCGCAGTGGGCCCACCTGTCTCTCCCGGGAGGGCCGGTCTGGCGCGTCCTTGGTCCCCGCTGAGGAATCCCGAGCAGGTGCCCAGCTCGGGACAGACGCCTGTCGCCCCTCGAAAGGCTCCCGACATGTCCGTGGGCGTGTTGGGAGCAGACACCGGCCATCTCCTCCCTTCCAGGCGGAACTCCCCGCAGGGGCCCACGTGGGAGGCGCCCAGGTGTGCCGGCCCCAGGCACCTGCCGGCCGCACCTGTGTGTTCCCGCCCGCGCCCACAAGCCCCACCTGAGCCCCGGCGTGAAGTCGGGGCGGCCGGACCCCAGTTTCGGCGCGACCCGTCTCCTCGGGCCTGGGGCCTTTGGGATCGGGGGTGGGCGGGCATGGGAAAACCCCCGTGCGGCTGCCCTCGGAGAGGGGCCTCGAGGGCCGGCGGGGGTGCAGTGGGTGGGAACCCAGAGGCTTGGCTGGAGTCTTCTTGGGCTGGGAGGACCCTGGGGGTCGGGGCTCATTCCTGAGCGTGACCTTCCGTGACCCACCTCCCCGGACGGGTCCCCCGGCGCGTCGTGCCGAGTGGGTGCACCTGGGGTGGGTGCACCGGGCCTGTCCTGCTTCCCACACGCGTGTTCATCTCAGGGACACGCCTCAGGGTTTGGGGACCGCGGGGTGACATAGTCCACGGACGTCGCCCCCTCCCCGCCCCTGTCTGGCTGGCAGGAGAGCACCCCGCCCCCAACGGGGTCTGAATGGTGGCCCCAAAGGAAGGGGAGCCGGTCTCTCCACCCCACCGAGTGCCCTGGGGGCAGGTGATGAGGATCTAACCGGGGCGCCCAGCCGCTCCCCTCCAGAGAGGATGTTCAGGAAGGAGGCCACAGGGCCTCCCTGGGGAGCAAGGGTCAGACGCTGCTCTGTGAGGCTGTCCGCAGCCTCTGCTGTGCAAGTTCCGTCCCAGCCAGGGAGCTGCCCACTGGGGACGGCAGACCCCTCCTGTCTCCCCGCTGCTCCCCTCAGCAGTGTTTCAGTAGATCCTCCTGTGCTGCTCCCCACTCTCTCTGGTGAATCCTCTCACCCCCCACACCTCTGGCCTGTACCCCAGTTCTGGTATGTATAAACAAAAAATGAGGAGATAAACCCTCCACATGATTAGGTCACGAAGGGCGGGAGGCAAAGTCCCTCTGTTCACGCTTCTTTTCCACTCGGGTAAATTCAAACGTTTTTTGGAAGAAAGTGGATCAGGCGGCTTCCTGGGTGCAAACCTTCACTTTTTTTTTTTTTTTTCCAAAGATTTATTTATTCAAGAACCAGAGTACAGGCCAGATGTGTGGGAGGGTGAGACGATCCCCCAGAGCCAGAGCGGGGAATAGAACTGGCAGTCTGAGGAAATACACTGCTGAGGGGAGCAGCGGGCGCAACGGGAGGGGTCTGCTGCACCTTGTGAGACCCTCGTAGTCTGGCCGGGATTGAACTGGCGTTGCAGAGGCTGCGGACAGACTCAAGCATGATGCTCAACAGTCTGCGCCACCAGGAGAGGCCCCGAAATCAGACTGTGGGATCACAATGACCTGCGGCTCCCCTCTTGGCTCCCCTTTGGCTAGTTGCTTTGGCAACTATCAGTACAAACCACATCTGACAGAATGAAAGTCTCCCCGTAATTTGAGCAGAGGCCATGCCAGGGACTGTATTGGTTCAGGTTGTCCTAAATTGCCTTCTGAGTGGAAACAAGTTTTTTTCTAGCTGGCCTACGAGGCTGTGATTGAATAGCGAGGGAAACCAGTGACTCTGTGTGTTTCATTTTTCTAAATTGTTGATAATGTAAGTTGGGATATTCCTGGGATTTTCATTTTAGGTTTCTCCATTTAGCCATGATACTTGGGAGGTTTCTCCCACGAGGCCTCTGAGCGCCATGTCTGAAACAAAAATTCTCATTTGAGGCTGGGGTATATAGAAAGAAAATCGACTTTTAGAGAAGCATGAAAAATATTTTAGTGAGTTTATTCCAGTTTTATCTGCTGCAACGCGTGTAGGAGGTAGATGAAGAAATGGGAGGAATAAAGCCCCAGATAGTTGACTTTTTAATACAAAACTCACTGCGAGTGGGCTTGGGATACACGTTAGTGCTCCGTTGGTCCCAGTCTTACCACTTGCAAAGCCTCGACTGGGAGACACAATAGGAAACGGTCATCTTAAGCCCTGGACGGCACTCTGCGGAAGGCTTTGTTTCAGCCCAGATGGTCAATAGCGCCCTTAGGTGTCTGGGCACATGCACTGACTGACCAGGGAAGAACTCCTGGTGATAATCCAGCGCCTTTCGGCTTTGTTTAAGATGTAGCAAGGAACCTGTTGGGTGGAGGCAGCACTTACATGTTTTCACATCTAGTTCTGCCGTTCCCTGGTTTACTTTCTGCCACGTGGGGCTGCTTCTAGTACTGAACATGTGGCTGATGCCACTGGTTGTTTTCACAGGGATCCCAAATTCCCAATCCTGAAAGAGGGTGTAAGTCTGATGTTCTGGTATCCACTGGTGTCCAGTGTTTGGAAATGCGCTGGGCTTACTTGGGAAGTTTGGATTCTCTGAGCTTTCTTCTGGAGAGTCTGCAATCACTCTCAGTCTCTCCACGATGGGAGAAGTGTTGCAGAGTCCAGCCATATTCCTTAGTTGCCTGGCCTTCATTACCTGTGTCAGGTGTATCTGGACACTTCAGGGGCAGCCTTGGCCCTCTCCAACTCAAGACAGCTCCTCCCAAACACTTTATCTGCAGAGAGCCATTGAGGAACCCCCTGTGCGCCAACATTTCTTGATTTTTCTACTGTGTGCAGTGTTGTGGATCTGTGATTTCATTCATCTGTAAACCACGCTCAGCAGTGGGTATTGCTGGTCCCATTTTATACGTGAGAAAATTGAGACTTGAAGGAAGAGCAACTTGCCCAAAGTCCATAGATATTCAGCAAAATGGACTCCAAAGCCTTTGCTCTCTATCAAACCCGTTTGCCTCCCTAGAAGGATTTGGGCCTCTGTCCTTCTCCTGGGCAGGAAAGCACTCCCTGCAGACTCTGTAGGGGGCTGCCCTCCTGCCCTGTGGAGCAGCTGTGATGAGGGCTCACTGCAACCTGCATGGGGCTCTACTCACTTCTGTCAACACCCTCCTGTTGAGCAGGAAGCCACACTCACATTCCTCCAGAAGGTTAGTGAGAGAGCTGCAGCAGAATTTCATTTTTCTTTCCCTTCCGAAACAGAAATATCGCTCAACTCCTTTAACAGTTGACTTCCTAAGTTGACTTTGTGTGTAGGTGATGCAGCAAGCCCCAGACCTAGGATTTTCAAAATGTCCTTGGCCAGTTATTACCAATGACTGTCAAATGTGTTCTCGGTGGTCTGGGTGTATCTCATGGGAAAATGCTGGACACCAATTGAGATGTTTGCTTTTTGGATTTCCTGAGGCCAGCTCTCCTTAGGTTGCCCCCACCCCAATCCTAGATCCAGACCTAGGGCTCCACTGCCTGAGGACTCTGCTCCACCTGCTGCCTCCGTTTTTCTACTACAGAGGCTGTGGAAGTGGGAGCTCATTAAACAAAAAGATCAGGAGTTCACCCTGCATTTCAGTTCCCTTTTGGAGCCAGGGTGGAGGGCAGAGAAAGAAAGGTGTGCTGCTCCACAATGTGGCTGCAGACTTTGCAGCCATTGGGCCGGCCTCCCCCTGGGTAGGAAAGTGGACAGACAGGGAGTGCTCCCAATTTCAGGGGTGGCCCTACTGAGTGGCTTCCAGCACTTGTTACAAGAACAGTGAAGACCTCCTGGGCAGCTGCAACAGACGATAGGCTCGGTGGTCTCACTGGATCTTGAGCTGAAGCCAGGACTGCGCTGAGTGACCCCAGTCAGTGAGCAGTGCAAAGCAGTGGCCTCCGAACCTTCCTCTTCCCCACATCCCAGTCTCTCTGTGCTGGAGTCCTGGACAGGGCACCGGAGCATCTGGCTCAGTCAGGCTACTAAAGTGTTGCACTACTGAACACTCTTGAATCTGCTGCACCCTTTCTGTTTACACAGCGAGCAGAGTAATAGCAAGACTGTGCTATACGTGATGGCTCTGCACTTAGCTAGGCTGTCAGGCAGGCCGGGCTCTGCCCCACGGTGGCCTGCTGCCATTGCGTTTCCCTTCCTATGCGGGTCTCTGCTCTCCCTGAAACATCACCTGGACACCTTGGTGTCCTTCTGAATGTAATGACTTACTTGTAACTCTGGAGGGTTATGGACTCTGAGGCAGACATGGGAGTGGGTCGGTGGTGGTATTTAGCGTGTGCGTGGGGTTGTTAGGTGCTGCACCTCCCCCTGCAGTGACCTTCAGGGCTAATGGCTGTTGCCATGGTCCCTGAGGTCCGGCGTGGGCAAGGAACCACGCGCGCAGGGGGAGAACAGCAAACTCCCTATAGCTTAGATAGGCCGGATGCCTGTTAAGAGATAACGACCACCAGAAGCCGCCACAAAGATTGTTAAAAGACATGCTGCTCACACAGAACCTTATCTCGCTTTCCCAAGGCCCACAAACTTTATTCTGCTACAACTGTCTTTCTAAAATCTTTCCTTTTTCTGGTCATTGGTTGCTAATTAAAAAACAAACGTAATTTAATAATTCGGCTCATTCAAATGAAACATTACTAAACACTGTGTAATAATAGAATTGTTGGTTTAATAATCTTTGTATTATGTGCTTAACTTTAGTACCCTTGATCTTAACTGCATTATAAAATAAATTCACCCATTACAATTAATTATGAGTGAAAATGAGTAGGGAGTCGCAGTAGTTAGTGCAACAAGAACATAATTACATAGAACAAGAGAAAGAGTTAATAGCCTGTCTACTTAGGAATGCGGCTAGGTCCGATGTATTTCGGACATAGATCCCTGCCCTGTCAATGATCAGCTAAACCTATGAGCAAGCTGACTTCGTTCACTGATGTTCACGGTTCCTATGCTTTTAGAAAACATATATAGACTGGTCACAAACTCAGAGAAAATTACACTCAGATTTTCACTCTCTTGAAGTGTGTCGTTTATTCACCGAATCCCTTACCACCCCGTGCCATCTCTCAACCCTGAGACGGTCTCATCGTCCTCTGCTGTGCTGGTCCAGGGCAGTTAGGGGGAAAGGCTGTCCTAAGGCTAATCCCATACAGGCTTTGTGGACTCCACCCCCACCCCAGGCCAAAGCCAAAGACACTGGGAACTCCACATCCCATCACTACCAAAGGGAAGGTGGCTGGGACCTGAGGGTGGGGTTAAGCAGCCAGGTTGATATAAAGCCAGACCCGTGGGCTTGGGGGGGTTCCCCCATTTTGGCTCTAGGCCAGCTCGCAGCGTCCTGCCTTTGGGTTTCCAGGTTGGCGGATCGGGTAGGACGCATTAAAGACTTTATTTCCCTATTTTCTCCCTGAGTTGTACATTTTCCTTATTTCCTTTTCCCTTGTAAATAATCCTTTATTATTTTTTTTAAATAGAGGCATGTTTTATTTATTTGTTTGTTTGTTTTGTTTATACATGCACTGGGTACAGTCAGACTTGCGGGAGGGTGAGAGAATCCACCAGAGCCAAAGCAGGGAGCAGAGCAGGCAGAAGGACCGAAGTACACTGCTGAGGGGAGCAGCGGGCGGCAGGAGAGGTCTGTGCGCCATCTGGGACCCTCCTCAGATGGCCGGGGAGCAGCCGGGGATCGAACCGGCACTGCAGAGGCCGCTGGGAGCTTAGCAACCCAGTGTTCAACTGCTGCGCCACCAGGGAGGCCCGTAAATAATCCTTTTATTAACCTTTTGTGTGCGCCTCTAGTGGAGTGTTAATAAGTCCCTTTTAAGCGCACGGGTGAGGACTACAGTCAGGCAACCCGTTCAATATCGGGATGGCCATATTACAGCTGGCGCCCAAAGTGTTTTCCAAGCTTCCCCCGTGGTTGACCAGCCCAGAGTAATTTTTCTTGCGTTGGTCACCATCTTCAGGGAGCTCAGGCAAATTGCTAATTGGCCTGATAGGAGCCTGTCTCCTGGTTGGACCGGCCTCCCTTTCCACCCTCTGCTGGCCTAGAGTGTGCACGCAGGCAGGTCTCTGGTGCATAGTCTCCCTTCACTTCACAACAATGGAAAATTGGAAATAATAATACAAAGATGAAATCTTTTGTTGCGAGCCAGCCGCAGCCGTCTGGGTGTCAGGGGTTCCTGAAGGATGGGACGGCGGTGGCGCAACTGTAGAGAATGATAAGGGAGGGGGATGAGGAGACGCAGACACTGGGTCAGGGTGCGGGCCTCGTCCTGCTGCGGGTCTCCGCAGCGCTTCATTTATGCATTTCAGGCAACCCGGGAGAGCGCGTGAGCACAGGCATGAGGGAAGGGAAGAGTCACATCTTTCCCCAGAGCAGCTGATACAGTTAACAAGTTTGTCTTTCCCCCATTTTTTGCAATTCCCCTTATCTAGCATTAACAGGATTGATGACTTGTCTTTCCCATTTGTTGCAGCTTCCCCTCCCCTTGGGAAGAAAAACAAGCTGGCGCCACCGGTTTCCCTGCAGACCCTTCCCCCTCACCCTAAGGAAAACAAGCTGGCGATCACCGGTCTCTGTGCCTTGACACCTTCCCCTTCCCTTAAGATGAATGAGCTGACACCCATCCATCTCCCTGTTGAGCTGGCGCCCACTTGTCTCTGTGCGGACCCCTTCCCCCTCCCCTTCGCGGACCCCTACCCATCTCCCCCTGTATAAATACCCCAGCCCGCTGCCAAAGAGCAGGACGGTGGTTTTTCGGACATGAGTCTGCCGCCCTCCTCATTTGTTGACAAATAAAACCGCTTTCCTTTTCCTCAAACTCAGTTTCCTTTTATTGGCTGAGGGAAACTGAGGCCGGCGTTCGGTAACAATTTTGGCGAGCCAGCCAGGAGGTGGATGCCACCGGGCTCTCCCAACCCCAACTCTGACTTCCAAGGGACGGAGCAGTTGGCCGTGGCAGCGCACCAGGGCTCACCTATCTATGCTGGTCTGTGCTGTCAGAGAGGGGCCCGGGCATCCGGGGTGGCATCCTGACCCTCCTGCTGGGAGGGAGCGCCCTCTCTCCAGGAGGATGAGGGAGAGTCCCAGCAGCTGCCGGAGTTCTTTTTCCTCCGGGGAACTTCCCAAGTCCTCCTCGGGAGAGGCACAGCTCTTCTCTGCACCCTGGATTTACCTTTGAGGAGATGGAAACTGGATGGAAAACCGCGGTCCCCTGGCGTTTGGTGTAAGTTCCCCTGGCCTGAACGCCAAGACCTTGGCCTTCACACATTCGGGAGGAATCTGAGTCCCCTTGCGGAGGGACTTCAGTTCTCCTCATTTGGGAGGGAGTCTATGAGTCTCCCTCAATTTGGAGCGCTCTTTGGTGTGTTAGGCCCGGTTGAGTGGGAATTGGGAAACATTTGGTGTTTTTTACTTGATGTCTATTTGGTATTTGGTATTTGGAGTTTCCCGTTTGTTTTTTTTTTTGGAAGCCAGGGATTTAGTTAAACTTATGAGAGGTGCCGTATTTGTTCCATCTAAAAGCCCCTTGGGGAAAATGTTAACTGAGTGGTCGACCTGAAGCTACAAACCTATGTCTAAGAAGCAACCCCTATCATGGTTTCCCTGCAGGAGCCCAGGAAAAAATGGTTGTGGGGAACAGACTGATTTTTTTTTTTTTAGCACAAGAGCCAGGCAATACACTCTCCTTTTCCACATTGGCTGGCTCACCTGTGAGCTCCTTTTATCTATGCTCTGCTAAAATCTTACCCTGACATTCAGTGTCAGTCCAGATGCTTTGGCTTTAGGCAACCTAAGATTATTCTGACTCTTCTAGGACATTGGCAGATGGCTGGAAGGACTGTAATTGTTCCAGAGAGAAAACTGGGCTTGGACCAGGACTTCTACTTGATGTTGTTTTTGGAGTTAGTGGGTCTGGAGTGCGGGGTCTTTGGGTTCACTATGGGAAAGGTGTTGCCAGAGCTCCTGTTTCAGGGACCTGCAGCAAGCTTCCCAGGCCAGTTTCTCCACGAGACAGAGACATTAGTTATATTGAAAGGGCAGGTTTATTAGGGAAAGGGGACAAGGAAAGTAAAGGAGACACAAGCGGGCAGGAACAGCTGCCCCAGGAGGGACAGGTTTGCTGAGAGAGGCCTGCATGGTTGCAGGTGGGTGGCTTTGAGGAGAGTGACCTCCGCTGAGGGAGGTCAGTGAGGAGAGGCCCCAGAGAGACAGGTCATGGGCAGGCAGGGAGGCTGCTGCCCTGCAGAGGGAGAGGGTTGGTGAAAAGAGGAAGCTACGTAGGCACAGGTGGGCAGACGGAGTGCTCTCCGGAGCCTGTGCAGAGATTGAACGGATATAGTTGTCTTCTGTTTGGGAGGGATTCGCCCCTTGTGAGCCTTTCGGGTTAGTTGCTGATTCTGGATAATTATGTAGAATCTGAAAGTGACCAGAGATTCTACAATAGGCCCAATTCTACAATAGGCCCAATCTCCATATCTTTATACCTGCTTGGGTGTTATGCTTTGTAATCTAGGCATTGGAGACTGAGGATCTTGGTTTCCATAGCTGTGTCAATGGCTATGCTAATCCCTTCTACCCAGGCCTCCAGCTCTTGGCATTTTGTGAGCCAGGTTTTTGGTCTTGTGGACACCTCTTTTTCAGTTTTTCTATTCTTGTCTTACCTTACCTTTTCCCCATTTTATGCAAATAGATTTGTGAATCTGATCTTTGTGCCTGTGTAAGGAATTCAAGCAAGTATCTGGAATCAGGTCTTGGATAATTTAAAAATTTGGTATTTTTCTGCTTTTTATGTTTTAGTCAGATACCTAACTCAGTATTTACCAGTCACTGTAATAATTGGATGTAAAGTAAGCTGAAGAGAGTGTTCTCCACTTTAAGGAGGTGTTTTCTTCCTCTAAATTTGCAGGCTTTTTCTGATCACGTGCTGAGACTTCTGGGATCAGGCTCAGATGGTTTTGTCAAGATTACTTTGGACTTTCTAGTTAGCTATAAAGGAAGCTTGTTAGTTGGTTGGAAAATTTCTAAACTTCTTATTGACCATAAAATTTTAGGTTTCCTTGAAAATCTAAGTCTCTTAAAATAATCAATTTACTAATCAAACTACATAGTAGTGTTATAGGACAGGGAGAGGGGCAACTTTCAATTAAAAGGAGTCATCTCCTTACTTCTGTTAGCCACTCTGGGACAGAAGCTGAAAGAGCAGATTAAACATCTAAACACAGATTACACCTCCCCCACACTAGGGAGGGACAACAACAACACAGGTATGAAAACCTGGTACAGTTACATGATGCACCCTAAAGAGTGCTTTCCATAACAGACCTTCCTCAGTAGGAAGCAGAAACTTAGAATCTTGTCTTACACTAGCAATTGAACAAATCCAGTATTCAAAATGGCAAACATGCCCAAAACAAATTGTGTAGACAAAATTCACAGCAGCAAATCCTTTCAGACTCAGACAAAATCTTGTTAATTTTTCTGATCCAGACTTTGCAAAAATTCAAGTTATCTCCAAGAATCCATCAAGGATACCAGCGATTACCAGTTACTGCTTAAGGCTACTCTTTCCTTAACACCCAGGCATACATTTGCTAATTAAAACACCAATGCTCCACAGTTGGCTTGCAAAACCCGTCAGGCAAGAGAGCAGGAAGTAGCCAAAGACAAAGCTACATACCACTGAAGAACCATTATTGCCTTTAGAAATGCTAATGAGACAGCAGAGATTACAAAAAGAAAGAAAAAAAAGTTTCGAAGTCCTAGCAACAAGAATCTCTGAATTTTACAAGAGCACTCCAAGTGGCCTCAGACGCCATCTTTGATCTGACCACATGGTCCAACGTTTACTGCCTAATCTTTTGAGTAAAACTGGCACAGAACAATTTCCACAAAATCAAATGTCTTAGAAAGTCACTACAAACAAATTACATACAGACACACAGATCTTCACAAAGCCCAAGCCAGTTTTTCAACAGCAAATCGGCATATGAAACAAACACACTGGAGAAACCAAAAATCACATTTGCGCTTATGGTAGCCAGTGCCATAGGGAAGCCCAATTTCCCCATGGGGCTGACTAACCACGGATGGCTCTGTCCTAAATCTTCGTGGTCGCCAAATCTGTTATAGGACAGGGAGAGGGGCAGCCCAAACCCCGCAAACCTGCCTATTCTAAATGGGTTCTGCCATCCGCCGCATCAACACAAAACATAGGAGACTTTAATGGGAAGGAACTTTAATAAAACTAGGAAACAATCCAGGTAAGGCAAAGAGTCTAGTTTCTAAATGAAGCACCCAAAGTTACCCGTCCCCTCGTGGGTAAAACTCCATCCAAATGGGATCGGCCCAGAACAAGGCCCCAAAGCCTGCCACAAGTCTAAAGCATCTTCCAGTGGGGACCCACAGAAAAGGGTCACAAACAACCAGACAAGCCCGGAAGGAAAAGAGCAAAATCAACATCCAGATAAAAGCTGCCATGGTCACCTCCCCACGGGTCTCACCCACATCTGTGTCACCCAGTCCACGACCAAAAGACAAGTGCAGTTTCTTCACGTGTCTCTAGGCTCCATGCGCCTCCTCCAGGTCTCCTGGCTCCATCCTGCTTCCTTCCTCAGTCTCTTCTTTAGCTTCTCCTCCTGCTCAGCTCCACCCTCCCTTGGGTGGGGCAGGGAACCTCCCCCTTTCCTGGGGACCACCCTGTTACAATAGGTTTCTGTAAATAATATTCCTTATCAAATTTCTAGTAAGAATCTAAGAACAAATAAGCTGCCAAGTTAAGATCTTAATTTGCCACTTCTGCTGTCCTTCTCGTGGCCCATGTATATCTCATGGCCCATATTCTTTCTTAGGACCAGGCCTCATCCGTGAGGTCAAACAGAAACTAGGACTCCGTGAAACAATTTGAGTTTTCTATGCTTGTCTTTAAAAATGGTTCCAATCTTGGGTTCTAGAGGTTTTAAAATGATTAAAATGGGATGCTTATTAGAACATGTAAGGACTTTAACTTCCATCTCTCTTGTTGGAAACCTCCTTGATTAAAAACAAAAACAAAAACAAAAAACACAACAGAACTTAGATGGCTATATCAACTTAACTTGAAAACTTAAGTTGTTTTAGGAATTAGTCTATCTTTGTATTGAAAGGGATATAGTTTTGGTGAAACTGTCTACCCATCCAATATCTCTTCTAGGAATTTAAAGGAATATGTGGCCTTAGAAAACTGATAGGGAATTTTATGCCCCACTTTCTTTAGAACCTAAGAGTTATTCTTACAAATATAACTTGAGAAATGTTTTCTTATCTGAAGGAGTTAGTTAGAAAGGATATTAAAAAGTAAATTAATAATTGTTGTCAGTGTTGTCAGAAATATTGGTAAAATAACTATCTCTAAAAATTAGTGCAAATGGCCAAAATTCTAAATGAAAGAGATCTCTGTGTCTATGTCTTTGCCTTTGTGTTTTTTTTTTTTTTTTTTTTGTCTCTGGAGGGTTGCTGTGTTAAAAATCATTATAAATGGCGCCTATATAAATTCTAATAGAAAAGAACCCAAATTTTGAGATCGCGATCTAAAATTTTTGGTAAACAAAAACTTGCCGCGGACCAGCACAGCGATGGACGATGAGGCCGTCTCAGGCTTGAGAGATTGCGCAGGGTGGTCAGGGATTCGATGAATAAATGACACACAGACACACCTGAAGAGAGTGAAAATCTGAGTGCGTCTTTATTAAGCTAGTGGTCAGTATATATATATGTTTTTCTAAAAGCATAGGAACAGTGAACATCAAAGAGATCAGTTTGCTCATAGACTTAGCTTAATTGACAGGGCAGTGATTTATGTCCGAAGTTACATCTGGACCTAGCCTCATTCCTAATTGGACAGGCTATAAATTCTTTCTACTGTTTTATATAATTATTTTCTAGTTGCACTAACTATCATTTTTACTCATAATTAATTGTCATGGGTGAATTTATTTTATAATGCAGTTAATATCAAAGGTACTAAAGTTAAGCACATAATAGAAAGATTATTAAACTAACAATTCTAACACAGTGTTTAGTAATGTTTCATTTGCATTAACCTAATTATTAAATTAGGTATGTTTTTTAATTAGCAATCAATGACCAGAAAAAAGGAAAGATTTTAGAAAGACAGTTGTAGCAGAATAAAGTTTGTGGGCCTTGAGAAAGCGAGATAAGGTTCCAGGTGGTCAGCATTTCTTTTAATCATCTTTGTGGCAGCTTCTGGTGGTCATTATTTCTTGGCAGGCATTCGGCTTCTCTGCATCTTAGGGAGTTTGCTGTTCTCCCCCTGCGCGCATGGTTCCTTGCCCACGCCGGACCTCAGGGACCATGGCAACAGCCATTAGCCCTGAGGGTCACTGCAAGGGGGGGTGCAGCAAAAACTAGTTCAAAATGTAATGGTTTAATTAAAGCACATATGTCTTAGATTTATAATGTTGGGAGTTAAAAGTTTTATTGTATGCTAAATGTGTTTGAAAAAGTTTGGAGTGGTCAAAAGAAAAAGAATTATTGACCTGGTCTATGTTAACAGAGATAAGTGTGGTTTTGTTTATACCTGTGTTAGGGGGAAAAGGATGTCCCAAAGCAAATTCCATACAGGCTTTGTGGACTCCACCCCCACCCCAGGTCAAAGCCAAAGACACTGGGAACTCCAAATCCCATCACCACCAAAGGGAAGGTGGCTGGGACCTGAGGGTGGGGTTAAGCAGCCAGGTGGATACAAAAGGCAGACACGTGGGCTTTGGGGGCTCTCCATTTTTGGGCTCTCGGCCAGCTCGGAGCGTCCGGTCAGCTCTGAGAGTGACTTTGGGTTTCCAGGTCGTCGGATCAGGTAGGACGCATGAAAGACTTTATTTCCCTGTTTTCTCCCTGAGTTGTATATTTTCCTTATTTCTTTTTCTCTTGTAAATAAACCTTTTATTAACCCTTTTGTGTGTGTCTGTAGTAGAGTATTCATAAGTCCCTTTAAAGCGCGCGGGTGAGGACCCACAGCCAGGAACCCGTTTAATATCGGGGTGGCTCTATAACACCTGGACTTTTTTTTGATAAAATTCTCTTCTAAAAAGACTGACCCACTATTTCTTTACCTTGAAAGAAGTACCTTTGTTCCCCAGGTAAGCAACTTAATTGATTTTTCCTTCCCTTGTCCTAGCCAAGGAAAAAAAGAAAAACCTCTGGTATATAAAATTGTTTCATTTATAACTCTGCAATTTGAACTTCCTATTCTAAGAAAAACTAGAGCTACAGTTGGTATCTCTGTTCTTCTTATCATTATTTAAATGGTGGTATATTTTTCCTATAAAACTAAGGATTTACTAAGTTTAATAACGAAAGTTTGTTGACTGCTTGATGAGCTTTTGGTGTATTTTTGCTTCTTATAGTAGGAAAATAAAACTTTATTGTTATCATCTAGGAAAAAATAAAACATGTGTATGAGTTATCCACTACAAAGGAATAACAGCTCTAACAATGTCCTAAAGTGAACAATGTGAGGCTTGCCTGTTAATTAGCTGAAGTTATGTTGGGACAAGGCCTCAGAGTGGACTAAAAGTTTCAGAAAATGACTGATGGACTTTCTCTGGCCAGGCACCTGACTTGTGTGCCCCAGATGACCAGATGACCTCTTGGGAGTCTCCAGCTTCTATACTCCCTGCTTGCTTTAAAGTGCAAATGTGCCCCTGCTGGGGCAATGGATGCTCTGTTGCCTAATTGCTGGGGACTTAAACTTTGCAAAAGATCTCTGGGCCTGTGGGCATAAATAAAGACAAAAGCCTTCTATAACAGTCTTACAATCTAAAAATTAAAAACTAGAATGTTGTAACTCTAAATGCAAATAAAGCGAGATTGTGTTAAGATATGTATGTAAAAGATATGTTAAAGGTCTAAAAAATTTAGCGTCAAAACAAAATAGCTATCTTGGGAAAAAAAGGGTGTTGAAGCTTTGCAGGTCTGCGAGAGGTATCTTAGAAAAATGCTATGTGCTAGAATGACTTGCTTTAGGAATATTCAAATTTATTATCAGTGGTGTACTTACGTAAAACCAAACTTTTCTTTTCCATCTGCAGTAAAGGCTCAAGTATTCTTAAACTGCTTTTAGTAGTTCTTGATGACAAATTAAAAACTGTTTAGGTAATCTAAAATCTTGGTTCTCTTTTACCCTCGGACTTGGTAAACTGAAAATATAGTCCTGTCAGCATTGTTGAGCACTGTGAAAATATATCTACTTTTAAAAACCTCCAGTTATCACTCTGGGTACCTTAGTGTTGTTTTATAAAAATCTGTATATATTATTAAGCCTGTGACAAAACTTTTCTTGGAGTCAAATTTCAGAAATGGTAAAGTTTTTTTTTTGAATCAAGTAAAATTATTTGATGCATCTAAGGACTCTTTTATAGCAAAATGCTAAAACACATTGGACCAATCTAGAAATGTTAAAACTTCATAAAAAAATTGTCATTGAGGGAAAAAGTTATACCTTTTCAGCATATATAAAATTGATTAAAGTGTTCTAAAATATATGCGATTTTTAAAACCTAGTGTGTTCTGGTATAATATTATTGGATGATTCTGATTATACTAAAATATATATGTGTATGTGTGTCACAAAATTGAGCAAACATCCTTGTCTTTTACCTTAAGCCATGATTTTAGGTATGGTCATTTTCGAGTTTTTGTTCTTTCTAAAGTTTATTTGCTGAGTTTTGTCTTTAAAAAAACTCACAAAAAGAGACTGACAATATAGATATGTTTTGGAACTGAAAAGACCTACCGAGCCTATAAAAATTTGATTTATGAAAATTACCAACAGAAGATGGAGACTTAATATATGGAAAGTACACTGAGGAAGATTTGAATAATATTTCATGACTTTTAAAAAAAAATTAGTTTTTAATTTTTTGGTTTTTTGGGTCTCCAGAAACCTTGTCTTTAAGCTGGGCTATGATCTTAACAATGACAATTTGCATCTTTTTATGAACAAACTGAAGCATTTGCTTTTCTCTTGTCTCATCCCAAAAATTTATAGGCAATATTTGTACTTCTCAGGACAATGTCTATCTTTGCATAATCTCAATAGGGAATTTTATTTATTTCTCCTTAACCTGGTAAATTAAACATGTTTTGTTAAAAGGCTTTGATTGAAATTCTTCTGGGAATAAACCGTGCTGAGCTGAGAAGAGCGAGCCAAGAAGAGCCTGTCACCTTGCTTACTGGGTTCCAGAGACCTCCGTGAAAGGTGAGGAAGCTGCCTCCATGGACAGGACTGAGGAAAACCCTGGAAAAAGTCCTGGGAACCTTGAGAAGAGGAAATCTCAGGTGAAGATCGGTGAGACTGTGACTTTGATAAAGCCAGCATGGACTGGATGTTAAAAAGCTCATGCTAAGGCCTGTGGAATTTTCAACAAAGCCAACAACACTCTACTTGTTTACTCTGCCCAATGAGTTTATGCAAATATAGGAAAAATTGTTAAAATTAGATTTGGTTTACTATTTTACAGAATTGGGATGAGGGTAGAGAAAATCATGTCTCAGTAACTATTTATATTATTCTCTGGTCCTCTCCAGTGAGGGCTATAGCCTTAATGTCATCATCTTGAGGAAGAGAAAAAGTAATCCCTCTTACATTTAGGACTACGCTATATTGTATATCTTGTCGCTGCCACACCAGCACCAAGACCTTAACATCATGTCGGCAACTATGGCACCAATAAGTGCAGGCCTTCCATAGTAAACCCCCAACAGGACAAGGACCCTGTTCAGCAAGAGGCAGCCAGATGACACGACGCCCCTTTTCCCATAGAAATGGAAGGTTATAACTGAGAGTGGGGATTATGATACAGTTAACAAGTTTGTTTTTCCCCATTTCTTGCAATTCCCCTTATCTAGCATTGGCAGGATTGATGGCTTGTCTTTCCCATTTGTTGCAGCTTCCCCTCCCCTTGGGAAGAAAAAAAAAGCTGGCGCCACCGGTTTCCCTGCAGACCCTTCCCCCTCGCCCTAAGGAAAACAAGTTGGCGATCACCTGTCTCTGTGCCTTGACACCTTCCCCTTCCCTTAAGATGAATGAGCTGACACCCATCCATCTCCCTGTTGAGCTGGCGCCCACTTGTCTCTGTGCGGACCCCTTCCTCCTCCCCTTCGCGGACCTCTACCCATCTCCCCCTGTATAAATACCCCAGCCCGCTGCCAAAGAGCAGGACGGTGGTTTTTCGGACATGAGTCTGCCGCCCTCCTCATTTGTCGACAATTTGTCGCTTTCCTTTTCCTCAAACTCAGTTTCCTTTTATTGGCTGAGGGGAACTGAGGCCGGCTTTCGGTAACAGCCAGACGCTGCGAGCTGGCCTAGAGCCAAAATGGGGGACCCCTCCAAAGCCCATGGGTCTGGCTTTATACCAACCTGGCAGCTGAACCCCACCCTCAGGTCCCAGCCACCTTCCCTTGGGTGGGGATGGGATTTGGACTTCCCAGTGGCTTTGGCGTGGGGTGGGGGTGGGGTCCACAAAGCCTGTATGGTATTAGCTTTAGGACATCCTTTTGCCCCTAGCACTAGTAGGTCAGTGTTGCTTCCATAGTTTGGGGACACTTGCTTAATAAGAACGCATGCAGGGCCTCCCCTGTGGCGCAGCAGTTGAGAGCTGGGTTGCGAAGCTGCCCGCAGCCTCTGCGGCGCCAGTTCGATCCCCGGCTGCTCCCCGACCAGAGGAGGGCCCCACATGGCCTGCAGACCTCTCCTGCCGCCCGCTGCTCCCCTCAGCAGTGTACTTCGGTCCTTCTGCCTGCTCTGCTCCCCGCTCTGGCTCTGGTGAATTCTCTCACCCTCCCGGGCTTCTGACTGTACCCAGTTCATGTATAAAACAAAACAAACAAAGAAAAAAAAAACATGCCTCTGTAAAAAAAAAAAAAAAAAGAACGCATGCATTATACTACAAGTGATTCAGGATTTTGTTTACTGATCAAAGAGAAGTCTGTGTCCTGCCATGTCCATGTATCCCCCACACTCTCCTGCTGCACACTGAGACACGCACAACCAATTTCCAGTTTTACTTCCTGCTGCTTTTCTCCTATGCCTTTTTAGCACCTGTTGTGACAAGTGTGGGTGGTTCAATATGAAAAATGAAGTGACTGCAGTAATTGTCATGAGAATGAATTACACATATATGAAGTATGTTGAATTTTGTATGGAAATGAAGAAAAAATCACTCACCTCATTCCAAGTCGTAGGCTCCCACTTTATTAACCCATGTTTACCTTAATCTCACCTAAGCAGAGAAGATCCCTCTGCCTAGATATACCTGGGCCGTCTCTACATTTGGCAGCTGCAGTGGCCTCTGCCAGAAGACTGTCCGAGAATTCTAGACAACAGATGACAAAGATGTCATTTCGCAGAGTTTGGGCTAAGTCACAACCAGGTAGATGTGGTACGGCGTGTGTGACCAAAACTTCTACATTCTACAAAAACGCTGATGCGCAACATTCAGAGTCCTTTGTCATGTTCATTCAAGTTCAGGCTTCCTCTTGAAGGATCTCTGAGTCTACATCTGCTGGGTGAATTCCTGTGAGGTGACTTGACCTGTGACTGCATCTGCAGCAGGAATGTGGCCCACCAAGGCTGTGCAAATTGAGATCAGCATATAGAAGTTGGTGCTTGGACTTCCTCTAAATGCTGTCCTAATTCTGGAAACACATTTCTGTTGTGCCCATCGTCGACCAGTGCAGCCCCCAAGGACACACAGACAACCGCTGTACGAACACAAAGGAGTTTATTGCGGGCTCGAGGCCGGGCCCTCGACACGCACTGATGTAACGGTGGAGGTCAGGAGCCCTGAACAAAGGAGACAGGGATCTTATATAGGGATACAAGTAGATTTCTAAAAATTAAATTATGTTGGCAATCATTCATTAGTTACATAGGTGCATCATTCATTGATTACACAGGTGCATTTGTTAACAACGGTGGGTACACAGTTATTTTATGGCTAGTTTGACCCCATCAGTGGCCTGCATTGCTCGGTTCTATTTTATGGCCAGTTAGACCCATTACTCGGCTCCACTGTGGCTGGCCATCAGAGATAAGACCAGAGTGGGGTGGGAGTCATAAACCCTCTTTGGAATGCAGGCTAATTAGTCTTGAGTAAGCAAAACTTGAAATACTAAGATGGCGGTTATACACAAGATGGTGGAATAGTGGCTAAGTCTCACAATTTCTTTCCTGATTTTACTCAAGTCCTGTCTTCTTTTGATCCAACCAAACTCTCCCTTTGGCCATGATTGAAAATGAAACACTAAAAAATGTTAGAAGCGCTTCTTAAGGAATTACAGATTAATTCATTTCTTGATCCATATTTGTGCTCAAATTTGATGGGGGTTTCACTCCAGAATTATGTTCTAGAACATCTAAGTATGTCAGTCCCATTGTTTCTGACCTGTGCACACTGGCAATCAATGATTTGGAAGAAGGACATACTGGACAATTTTCAAGAACGCCAAGGGGTCCTTAGTAACAGCAGCTGATAGGGTCTATGTCCACAAAGCCTGCGGGCGCTTAGCAGTCCTCAGTCTTGAATTCCCCCAAGTTCTAATATGCTTTTAGAGCACACTGAGGGGTGGAAATCAGACAAGGGCTATCTGAGACTGCCTTGGTCATGGTGAATCGCTCGTGACCCCAATATCAAGGGCCAGCAGGAACAGTAGCTAATGAGATTATTGGTGGGAACAAGACCTGTGACCCAGTCTTTCTAGGTCTGAGACTGCTCACCTGGAATATGGAAGTTCACAGGGGAGCCTGGAGAAGTCGGTCAGTCTTCAGTGTGCCGGGCTACGGAATCTGGACTTGACATTTATGTTTCCTCAGGCACCAAAGAGTATCCGGGAAGACCAGCTGGGAATCAGTCTGGCTCTGAAGTGCTAGAACTATATGCATTAGAGAGGAAGCAAGTGGCAGGGAAGGGATGAGAAAAGAGGATCGCTGGAGGTGATGGGAGGCAGCATGGGCGCTAGAGGGAAGGAGCTGACCTGGAGTCCATGCCAAGGGTAAATGGATCAGGGCGAGACAGATGAAAGGCACATCTAAGACATGGAAGGTTCTGGCGATAAGTAAGCATTACATGAGATGTCTGGAGTATGGTTCCTCTCTGGCTGACAGGCCTTTATCTGTGTTCTGAGAACAGCTTGAATGAGGGGGATGGCACAGGAGAAGGAATGAGGGAGGAATTCTTCCGGGAACTTTCAAAAGTCTGGCTGATTCACTTCTGGAGCTGATCACAGCTATCAAGCTGTTGGCGTTTGCTAGAAGAATTTTAACACCAACCATACATGGATTGCCACACGCCCTGGGTGGACCTGGGATCACATCCTCCCTTTATGGTGCTTTCCTGTTGTGATTTTTCCAAACTGAAGTCTTCAAATATTCGTCGCCTGCCACTTCACTCTTTCTGTCAGTCCCTTAACCCAGGCCCCTGCACACACTTTCCCTTCAGGCATCAGTCATGAAGGCTCTTCTGTGTGGGCAGCCTCTTGTCTCCTCTCAGCTCTCAGGTGCCCTGCCTCCAGGCCTCACTGGGCACCAGAGAATTTTTTTTTTTTTTGTAGGCCCCATAGCTCTCCCACCGCCACATCACCTGTGGACCATCACTGTGTTTTCCTCTCCTGTCTTGCCCCCCTCACTCTCCTTCCTTTGCTGTGCACCTCAGCTCTGTGGTCAGTTTGCTAGTTTTGTCTTATTCTTGATTTTTTTTGTTTTTGCTTTCTCTATATTCCACATATCAGTGAGACCATCTGGTATTTATCTTCTTCCTTCTGACTCCATGGGCTAGTGTACCCTTCCAGCTCCATCCTTGTTACCGCAGATGGCGAGAGTTTGTCTTTCTTGATCCCTGAGTAACATTTCATCGCGTGCCACTGCACCAGAGCATTTATGAAGAGCATCCCTGGGAAGAGCCCAGCAGGAGTGGACCTGCCTCAGCTGTGTCAGTCTTTGGTCTCAGCTGTCCTGAGCCTCCCTGCTCTGTCCTCAGACCTCTCCTGGGTCTTCCCTCTCACCAGCTGGCCTGTGACCTCCAAGTGTGTCCCCCACCTGTTTACAATGACTTCTTGCCTCAGTTCATTGGAACTGAGGCCTCGGACATGGGCCTCCGGACCTGTTTTTCCGGGCATTTCTGTACCTTGGTATCCCCCTCTTTGCATGAGGAAGTGAGGGCAGCCCACTTTATTCTATTGCTTGGTCTCATCCTTCCCAGCCTGCTCTGCGGCAGGCTGCGCCTCTCAGACATTAGGGTAGACTCCGAGAAGTGGGGAGTCCCTGTGCTCCCCTGAAGAGGGAAAGTTGTACTTCCCGGAGACCGGAGTTCTTGCACTTCCCAAAGAAGATCTGAACTAGGGAGTCTCCAAGGCAAAGCCTTCTAAAGCTCTCCTCTTTGTTCCTGGTTAATGCTGAAGTAAGTTAGTTATTCATTGGCCTGTGAAAACCTAATTGGGACCCAGGTGACAATTGGCTTCTTGTTATTAAGCATGAACTGTCACAAAAGAAGTAAAAATTGTTAAAGATATAGTTACGAAAGAAATGTTTTGGCCCTGAGAACTATGGAGAACAAACGGCCCTGAACTCGCTGTGCCTAACCTGGGGGTACCTGTTTGCGGCAACAGTACATCTCCTGGTGTATGCGAAATGTTACAGTGTGCAGCTTGTGTGGAGGTTCGGTATTTCTAGTTGAAGGTTAGATTTCTGTAGAACTAAACAGTATTGATGAGTTACTTTAGATCACTTTGAAGTAATTGATCATGGGCTGGAGGAATTGAGTACTAGGGAATGGGTTGATTTTAGTAATACAGCATAACAATGGACTTTCATGTCCACTCGGAAATTAGGAAGGCTTCACAGGGTGATTGATTGTTACTGAACATTGTACTGTCTTAGACAATAGATTACATTATAAAAAGAGTTGTATCTAGGGGAATCATTGTCCCTGTAGATTTTCTTAATCAGATTAAGGAAGTGTCCTTTTGTAGGATGAGATCAAGAGGGTCTTTGTATGTTCATGAGGAAATGTGTAATGATGGCCTCTGTTCTGCTTTGATGCTTATGCTGATGTCATCTCACTGCTGGCCTTAAGGTATAAAGAAAGACCTGCTGAGACCCTCAGGAGGAGATACTTGCAGGAGAGAAGGTGTCTGTGTCTTCCTCACTCCTACCTGGCTCCACTTCCCCTCAGCCCTCCCAAAAACTCCACCAAGGCCATCCTCTCCTGCTGAGATCCCTGACAGGACATCTAGCTGGAGCTGGTCTCCGAGCTGCTCAGATTCCCCACCTTGAACACTCCCTGTTCACTGAACTCTGCCCTTTATCCTTCAATTAGACCGGAGTATGGAATCAGGGAAGAGGTAAAATGCATCTTGATTTTCCCTAATTCTAACTGAAATTTAGCATTTTTTTTAATGGTGGTATCACATTACAGTTGTAGCAGCAGTGTCTGTGATTGTCCTGCCAGCAAAACCACATGTATTTTCAGCTCTCATGATTGGTTTTGCTTTTACAGTTGACTGACCCTTAAGCAACATGGGGTTGGGGCGCTGATCCCGGGCGGTGGAAAATCCATGTATGACTTTTAAGCCCCCAGAAACTTTATAGTCATCCCTTGGTATCTGGGGGAATTGGATTTAGAATGACACCCCCACACCCCCAGCAGATCGCAGAAGTGCACAGATGCTGAAGGTCCATAGAGTTGGCCTGGAGAGTCCTCAGCACAGAGTCAACCTGCTGACATCTGTTCACCAGACCGAGTCTTGCACGGGGAGCCAAAACACCACCACGGCGCTGATGTCCTGTTGCTGGGCTCTGCCCCTGGTGGTTCCCGCCCTCTGGGTTTACTCAGTTCCAGCAGGGAATCAGCTCCTCGGTGGCTTTGTTCTGGTCACCGGGTGGCGCCAGAGACCTGCACTTGCTGACCTGTGCTTTTCCCCAGTGGTTCTCTGAGAAAAGGGTGGGGGGGCACCTCAACACAGGGGCTGTCGTTCAAGCCGGGTGCTGTATCTGCCCCACATTCACCCGGCCCTGTGCCTGCAGCTGTGTGGATCCCACCCCCGAATGCTGCCCTCTAGGTCTCAGTTCCAGGGCTGTCAGGTCCAAAACGCTGGCTGTCGCCCTGTGCAGTGCCCGCTGCTAGGGCGCGTCCCCACCCCGGGTCCTGCGCCTGGTTCTCAGTCCCAGGATGGGGTCTTGCTGCACGCCTGGTTTCCCTTCTTACCCCGTAGGCGCGACCCAGCCCCTCTCAGCACCTGAGGGTGGTTTGGGGATCCCTGGCTTCCCACCATCAGGAAGGTGGTGATTTTGTTCTGGGCACTAGGTGGCGCCAGAGATCTTCCCTAGTGTCCTTCCAGAACTGCCTTTTTTTTTTTCGTGGGTCTCGGGGAATAGAGTGGGGGTGATGGGGTTTTTGGAGTGCAAGGTCCTGGGGTTCACTCTGGGAAATGTTTCCCCAGACCCTGTTTCAGCAGCCCCCGGGAGTTCCCCAGGTCGCTCCTCCACGAGACGGAGACGTTAGTTGTGTTTACAGGGCAGGTTTCTCAGGGGAAGGGAAGGGGCAGGTTTGCTGAGCGAGGCCTGCGCGGTTGCAGGCGGGCGGCCTTGAGGAGAGCGGCCTCCGCTGAGGGAGGTCCCTGGAGATGTCCTGGCAGGTACCGGCCACCCGCCAGGAGGCTGCGGCCCCGCAGAGGCGAGAGCTGGTGAGGAGAGGCTCCTGCGTGGTCCCGGGCGGGCAGGGGTGCGGCTGCCCCGGGCCTGTGCGGAGCCTGCCCTGCCACAGCCCCTTTCTCCTTGGGAGGCGCGCTCCTCCGGGGCGGCTGCTTGCTGTGGATGTTGGACAACAGGCAGCGCTAGAAAGGGACCAGAGAGTCCGGGGTGGGCCCGTCTCCACATCCTTCCCCTCAGGCCGTGCCCCACTCCCTAGAGCAGGGACCCTGCTCCCTTCCTGCCTCCTGACAAGGCGCTGGCGCCTGAGGGTCCGACCTGCACAGCTGGTTAAGGGTCCTGGGCATGTGCTCGACCCCCACCTCCTAGTGTGAGTCAGGATTTGGCCTTGGGGCTCGTCCTTTCCAGTCTTTCCATTCTTGTCCTCCGTCATCCCCCACTGACCTTATCCAGCCCGAAATCCTTTGGGGAGTTGCAGGGAGGAGGTCCATTTTCCATAGCTGCTTCCTGCTGGAGTGGCTTGTAGAGCTGGCCCTGCCTCCAAGGGCCCGGGAGATGGTCTCCCTGACACTCGTCCCTGAACTGCCTGTTGGTGGCTCTGGAGGGAGGCGAGGGGGGGCATCTGGAGTGCAAGGGTGGGGCATCTGGACAGGCTGTTCCCCTTGTAGGGGTGAGCTGTTTGTTGGGAGGAGGAGTTTAACCTTGAGGCGCTGCCCTCGCTTAGAAGAAACAAATTTGAGTAGGAGATTGTGTATGTTAAGATTTGAAGAGGAGAATGAGAAGTACAGCAGCGGCTAAGGGCCCTGGGTCACAGGTGAAGTTGTAACAGGGGGTCCCCAGGAAAGGGGAGGTTCCAGGTTTCCTGCCCCACCCAAGGGAGGGTGGAGCTGAGCAGGGAGAGAAGAAGCTGCAGAGGAGACTGAGAAGGAAGGAAGCAGGATGGCAGAACCTGTTTAGAGCAGGCAGGGTTGCTGGTCTGGGCTGCCCCCTCCCTGACCTGGAGCAAAGTCATTGGGGCCAGCGCTGAGTGTAGGCTTAGTCACAAGATGAGCCCTAGTAGAATAGCAAGTGTTGGGGTTGGGACATGAGAGCACATTGCACCAGGGACGCAGCCCATTTTTCGGGTGCTGTTAGACTAAAAAGAATGTCGGTGGGATATTTGTTCCTTGCAGAGGAGCTGTTCTAAATCCCCTGTGTCCCTAGTTAGGGCAAAACCCACCCGGGGAGCCCTGAAATGCTGGAGTAAGGCACAAAGCCAGGGACTCAGCAGGAGGGTTGGCTTGCTGTGTGTGCAGAGTCTCAAGGCCAGTGAAAACTACTAGCTTCTTAGTTTAGTTAGGGACAGTGTTGTGCACCTGATCACTGGGAGGCTCGTCAGACTCTCAGGAAAGTTGCGTGAGCTTTGAAGTCAAGTTAGAGTGAGGACCGCAGTCCACCTTTTTATTTATTTATTCATTCATTTATTAAAGATTTATTTATTGTAATACAAGAACCGGGGTACAGGCCAGATGCGTGGGAGGGTGAGAGGATACACTGGAGACAGCGGGGAGCAGAACAGGCAGACTGACGAAATATACTGCTGAGGGGAGCAGCGGGGAGGCAGGAGAGGTCTGCTGTACACCTGGGTATCTCCCTGGCCAGGGATCCAACCTGCAGTGGCCGAGGACAGCCCTATAGCCTGCGTCCCAACCCCTTGCCCCACCAGGGAGGCGCCATAAAATGACTTTTTTTTAATATTAATTTATTTATGCATACAAGAGCTGGAATACAGGCCAGAGATGCAGGGGGTGAGAGGATCCACCGGAGAGTGGGGAACAGAAGAGCAGACTGACATATGCTGCTGAGGGGAGCACCGGGCGAGACAGGAGAGGGCTGCCTCTCCATGTGGGTTGCTCCCTGACCGGCAGGGATTGAACCCGTGCTGCAGCGGCTGCGGATTGCTTCATGGTGGGGCCCTCAACCACCTGTGCCACCAGGGAGGCCCCATAAAAAGATTTTGAAAGACATTTTCCGACTTTGGCCTTGGTCCCTTCTCGCTGTTTCCAAGATCTGTGGCCCAAAAACAGTTTCCATCAGAGCCCTGGGGGCAGGACGGGGCGCCCTGAAAGTTCAGTCTGCCCTTTGAGCTCCACCCGCCTGGTGACGCTTCGCCCAGGGCGCACTGCAGTTCACCTACCTTGCAGGCAGCGGCCAGGCCTCCGGAGAAACCTTCGTTCAGTGGGGAGGAGCAGCGGGTCTTCAGATCTGTTCGGTGACTTCTGTTACCTGGGAAAATGTCCATCCTTCCCTCTCGTTGTTTAAACAGCTTCTCTCTGTCTTGGCCAGAAGATGCGCGGGGGCTCCACATGCTGCTCTTTGTGGCATTAGAGGAAAACCTTGTGGGAGAGAAATTGCTGGGTAAGTGCAGAGGAGCCTCCACCCAGCCCTGTGATGCGCACGAACCGGGAAGGCATTTCTAATAGTGGGGGCGTCAGGTGTCCCGTCCCCACACACATCTCTGCTCCAGGGAGAGATGAGCAGACTCCGGGCGGGTCCTCGGACCCCAGGGGGCGCCACCCTTGGGGCAGGGCAGGCTCTGCGGGGACAGCAGCCAGGGAAGGTCGGGGCCCCAGGCAGGGGAGACGGACCCGCAGACCCCTGTGAGCCCCCCTCTCCCTGGGGCAGCCCCGGGCAGGGGAGATTCAGCTCCTGCTTTCAGGGGGGTGGGGGCTGGTGTTCTTGACCCAGCTTTTTCTCAAGGGCCTGTCCTGCACTGAATCATGGGCCACAGCGGCATGTTGGGGGGGCTATTCTGCTCCCTTGCAGATGGCTGCCCGGAGGTGCCGCCTGCTGGGGTCTCCCCTTCCACATTCCCGTGGACCTCCCTGGCGAGCTGGATTCTCCCGTGCAGAAGCCGCCCTCTTGGGCAGGTGTTTGCCCCGGGGATATCCCCGCATTGGGTCTGGGCATCACTCTGCAGCGTGGGCAGGACTGAAAGAGGCGGGGGTTGGGGGGAGGACAGAGACCCCCTGTGGCTCAGGCCCCTTGTTGGGGCAGGTCTGTTCAGAACAGATAACTGAGGCAGCGGAGACCCTGTCAGCAAGTCCCCTAAAACTCAGGAGCCTGAGGGCAGGTCAGGGGTGTCCTCTCCCCCCACAGCCTGCGGAGGGGGCACTTGCAGAGAGGACGTGGCAGGTGCTGCCCAAAGCCGGGGTCATCACTGTGGAGGTCACGGGACTGACCCCACAGGCCCGGGAGGCTTTGGTTCCTTGCAAACCGTCTAACTCTGTCTTTCTCTCCCTTGCACCCCAACCCTGTTGTTTTCCACGGCAGGGCTGTTACGTGAGGGGGTGTTTGCCCCGCACGCAGCAGATGGCAGCACCGGTGGAGGGTGCACAGGGTCTGGGGTCTCAGGGTGCCTCCGGGTCTGCCCCTGGCACTGCCGCCTGCCACTGCCTCGCAACTTCCCTTTCCTCCTCTCCCTGGGCTTTCCCTCCTCTCGCCCTGGGGTGATCCTATAAGGTCCCTTTTCTCTCTGCTCGTTAGGGGGCCTTGCCCTGGATTCCCCAGCATGGGCTGAGGACCCCCCAGCTGGGTCAACCCTTCCCTTCGGGTTTGCCCTGAGGCACCCCCTGTCTTCTTGTCTGTAAACTCCTCCGGGTCTGCTCTGGGATCCTGGGAGGAGGACACGTCACCTCATCCACCCAGCAGGCTCTCCATGGAGACCTTCCCGGAGTCCAGGGCATCCGTGGGAGAAAATGCACTTGAGGAAACACGGACGCCTCCTCGCTCACCTGGGGAGACCCAGGAACACTGAGTGACCCGCCAACCTGGCCTCTGCCCCTCTGCAAGGACATCTTCAACCCCAGAGAAAGGACAGAGGATGGGGATCAGCCCTGGGGGGCAGTGGGGAGCCCAGCGACAAGGGTGCGAGTGGTGCGGTCCTAAGGGGCCGCCTCCCACTCTGATAAGGGACGGAGACATTTGGACAAGTCCTTCCAACGTGACAACCTGGAGGCCTCCTCACGGGGATGTTCCCTCACTCATGGAAATGAGTCTCACAAAAGGGCACCCTCCACCCGCCTGTCGGAGCCCCTCCGTCTGACTCCCAGGAGTGCCCAGTAAGTGTAATCCTCCTGTCACAGAGGCTCCTGTAGAGCCGCGAGTGTCCTCCCCAGGGGCCACACAGGCTCACAGCCCTGCATCCGATTAATGCCCTTGCTGGGTCAGCTCAGCCTCTTGGTCATGACCAGATGGAAATTGACCTGTCAACTCCCCCTATCTTTTTCGTCCTCCATGATACTCCCCTGGTGATGAGGGGAGGCCGTTGGCCCCTCACCTTCCTGTGCCAGGCCTGTCCGCTGCAGCCCTGTTGTGTGGCTCAGCCTGCTGCCCAGTGAGTGTATTTCCCCCAAATACCGAACTCCCCTTCAAGCTCGATTTATTTAAAAGATTCATTTTTATTTATGTGTGCGTGTAAGAGGTGGGTACAGGCCAGAGGTGCAGGGGTGCACCGTTTTCCACAGGGACTGTCCAACTCTCATGGCCACCTATGCATAAGCCTGTGTGTTGCTGTCTAGTGCTGATGTTACCTATCCAAACATCATGTCGGGGGTCTTTACATGGTATTAATTTTATGTCTTAAATATTTGAAATATTTTGTCTTGAGTGCTGTGAGTGGGGTACTTATTCCTCATTGTCTTCCTGCCTGTCTTCTCAAAACATTCAGGTCTCCGTGCCACGGTTAGGCACAGAAGATTTGTTGTTAAATGTAGGACCGGTAGGAGATGGAATCGGTACCTTTGAGAATTTACAATTATTGATAGACCAGACATGTCAAGAGGCATGAGAAGGGCACAACAGTTTTTGCAATGAAGATTCCCAAGAAGGGACAATTATCCATAACACACTTCCTCCTGTACAAAGTGATGCTGCGTGTAAACCATGTTGGGTCAAACTCCATTTTATGTCTGTTGCAGGTAGAGATAAATATGTTTCTGTTAGCAAAGATCCATGTGACATTTTTAACAAGACACAATCTCTGAGAAGAATGTTGGAACATGTGGGAAGTCCCCTAGTCCATAATGATTATTGAAAACATTGTCAGTGTGGGATAGATTTAAACTTTCAGTGATGTCATTGTCAACATCAGAGAATTAGAAAGGAAGATGAAAAAAATCTACACAGGATCCTATTGAGGAGTCCTCAATACTTTTCCAGCATCATGCACTTTGTGAGAAACTCTACAATTGTAAAGGATATGGCAAAGCTACCAAATGGTGCCCAAGACTTACTGAACATCAGAGAGAGAAACCTCACAAGAGTGACGAGCATGGTAAAGCCTTGTATTGGCATCCACAGCTGACTAACCATCTAAGGATTCATACTGGAGAAAAGCCTACACGTGTCCTGACAGTGGTAACACCTTCCTGTGCTGTGTCACCTTTCCTGACATCAGAGAGTTCATACTGGGGAGAAACCTTACAGATGTGAGGAATGTGGAAAAGTCTTTAACCAACTGTCAGCCTTTAACGATCTTAGTCAGCATCACAGAATTCATACTGAGGAGAAACCTTACAATTGTGAAGATTGTGGCAAAGCCTTTAACAATAAGTCATGTCTTACTCGGCATCATAGAATTCATACTGGGGAGAAACCTTCGAGATGTGAAGAATGTAGGCAAAGCCTTCTACCATCCATCACTTTGAAGTCAACATCACAGAATTCATACTGGGAAGAAACTTTACAAATGTGAAGAATGTGGCAAAGCCTTTCACCACAAATCTTAAGTGTTACTCTATATTAGAGAATTTACATCAGAGAGAAATGTTAAAATTGTGAAGTCAATTTTTTCACTTTAGTCTCTTTTTTTCAAGATTTATTTTATTATGCATGCAAGAACTGGGGTATCTTCCAGAGGTGGGGGTGTGTGAGAGGATTCATCAGAGGCAGAGTGGGGAGCAGAACAGGCGGATTGACTGAAATACACTGCTGAGGGGAGCAGCAGGCGAGACAGGAGGGGTCTGCTGCACCATGTGGGTAGCTCCCTCACCGGGAATCCAGCTTGTACTGCAGTGGCTGCATATAGCTTCATAGGTTGTGTCTTAACCCCTTGTGCCACCAGAGAGGTCCCAACTTTGGTGTCTTTAACCAGAAGTCCAGAAGTTTAACCAGAAGTGTCAAAGTGATTAACCAGAAGTCAGATCATTGTAAACATCAAAGAGTGCAAACCAAGAGAAACTGTGAATGAAAAGTGATGAGTGGTTTGTCCAAATATGAATTTTGAAACCACCAGATTTTCATACTGGAAACTTGAAAGAAGTGAAAATATGATTAAATACTTTATAATGCAATTTAGATTCATATTAAGATATTTCAATACAGTAGGAAGTGAGAAACACTTTACATTCCTTAAGTCAGAAAATTGTTATGGAGCATAAGCCAACATGAAAACACTAAATATTAGCATATTGAAAAGTATGAGGGCCTTCCTGGTGGTGCAGAGGGTTAAGTCACAGCACTGTGAAGCTGTCAGCAGCCACTGCAGCACGATTTGGTCCCTGGCCAGGGAGCTGACCACATGAAACAGCAGACCTCTCCTGACTTATCTGCTGCTCCCCTCAGCAGTGTGTTTCAGTCACTCTGCTTGTTCTGCTCTGCACTCTGTCTTTGGGGAATCCTCTCACCCCTTACACTTCTGGCCTACCCCTCTGTTCTTGTATGCATAAATGAATAAAATCAATCTTTAAAAAAATAAATAAGAGTTCAAGACGAAGGTTTGGGGCCCTATATAGTTATTTTCTATGTCCTTTTTTTTATCAACCATACTTGAGATATTGTGAAGAGACCTGATGAATATAATTCAGCCCTAAATCACTTCACTCTATGGCTTTCTCCTGGTATGTACTTGGAGTCATGTATTTGACTTTTGTGCGTCAAAAATCTAAGGGACCCTCTCCAGTTGATGAGATTCTTTACATCTTAATTGCTTTGGTACTTTTATGATGGTGGCATGTATCATGGATGAAGAAAATCTAAATGGAGATGCTGTTTGTGGCTGACTGAATAGATTGATCTCAATCACCCAGAGGAGTCGTGGACTTCGTTGTGGGCATAAAAATTAGACACAGAAAAATGCTGAAGTTCAACTCATTTCATCATTTTCTCCTTCAGGGAATACACTAACAGTTTATTAATATCCTCATGTGTCTTCATGGTAGTAATGGAGCCATGAATATTATTGGACGTTGTTGCCAAAAGAAATCTTCACAAGCATGTGATGAAAGAGCAGGTGAGCTTTTCATAACAGCGTAGAATTCTTGTGCATTCACATTAGCTAAGCAAAGCATCTTTTTGTTGAACACCGACTCTGTGATCCAGATATCAGGAGGTCAAGATGCTTCTTAAATACCTGAATCTTGATTTGATGAAATGTGTCTTGGTATCTGAGTGTCTTATTTAGACTATATGTGAACTTCTTATGTATATTTTTTAAATTAATTCATACAAGAGCTGGGGTGCAGGCCAAAGGGGTGTGTGTGTGAGAGAGAGAGAGAGAGAGATGGGGAGGATTCACCAGAGACAGAGTGGGGCGCAGAACAGGCAGACAGAGAGGAATACACTGCTGAGGGGAGCAGTGGGCAAGAAGGGAGAGGTCAGCCCACCCCTGTGGGTAGCTCCCCGCTGTGGAGGGGTGGATAGCTTCTGAGTCAGCGCGGTGCTTAACCCCTTCAGCCCCCGGGCGGCCCTGCTGAGCTCTCTTCCCTCAGAGCCCTGAATCCGTTCTGGGCCCCGCAGTTTTCACGGGCCTCGCCCACGAGCCCGTTCTCCTCAACCTCCACTCCTCCCACTTCCAGGCCGCAACCCCGCCCCGACGACGGACCGACGGGCCGCGCAAGGGGTTGTGGGAAATGTAGTCTCGAGCCCCGTGGTTCCCGCGGAGGTTTCTGGGCGGGGCTTCCGCGATCTGCGCAGGCGCGGCCCCGCCCCCGCCCGTCCGGAAGTTCCCGCGTCTTCGGAGCGCTGCGGCGCCCCGAGGTGAGCGCAGGTTTTGTCCCGGGAAGCCGGGCTCGGGGGAGCGGAGGCGCCGGGGCGTTGGGGGCGCGGGCGAGCGGGGACCCCAGCCGCGTGGAGTCGGGCCCTTTGGAGCCGATTCCCGCCGGAGCGGGCGGGGGCGGAGACCGTTGGGGAGAACGTCCCGGCCTTTCCGGGTTGTCCCCGGACGCTGCCGGGGTCTTCCCGGGGCGGGGGTCGGGGAAGCGCGCCGTCTCCTCTGGGGTCCCCAGAAGTCGGGCGGTGAGGGAGGGGAGAGCCAGACGGCGTTTCTGGGGGGTAATGCGCCCGGGGCGGGATTCATGGACTCAGTGGGGGCGGGTGACGTCGCGCGGGTTGCCAGCGGGAGGCGCCCCTGTGGGTGCGGGGAGGTTCCGGGAAACTGGGTTTGCAGGGCGGGGGGTGGGGGGAGTTCCTGGGGCGTTAGGGGCTTTTGGACTGAATTTCCGGGGCGCTGCGCGTTCCCCCCCAGGCGGCGTCCTGCTGGCCGCTGCATTCCCGCCTCCCGCCCGCACGTGCGCGCCCAGGGGACGCGGCGCTGTCGGGCGTCCAGGGAGCGGAGGCGGGAAGGGCGCGGAGCCCCGGCCGGGTGTCCTGGCAGAACAGTGCGTTCGGGGCGTCGTCTCGCTGGAAGTCGGGTCCACGCTCTGCAGCGACTCCTCAGCTCTGAGACGGTTGCTCCTGCGCGACCGTGGCGCAGGCAGTGGGCAGTGTCACCTTTTACTGAGTTGTGGTGAACCGTCCGCCCAGGCTCTGCGGCGCGTGGACTCGGGGCCGTTCCTGCCCTGCTAGAAGTGCCACCCGCTGCCACGCGCGGTGACTCGCTGGTGTCTCCAGGCAGCGTGTGGCGGGCTCTGGCCAGGAGACTCCGGACCCCGGCAGCCGCCTCCGTCCTCTGTGCTGGACCCCAGCGCCCCCCAGCGCCGCTCCCGAGCCCTCGCGCGTCTGTGAGAGCAGCGACCATGGACGAATCTCTGGTGAGTGACGTGTTGGCTTCAGCTCGCGGTGCATTGACTTTATGCGAGTTCATCCCCGGACATGTACATGAGAAACATAGTTTTCTGCAGGGACACATTCCTCACCAGGGAAAGGTGTGGCGTAGGTCCAGGCCCTTCCCATGTCCAGCGTGCGTGGAGATGGGGCTCTGCCCTGGTGCTCCCACAGCGCAGAGTCTGTACCTGGGTCTCCGTTGATGACGCTGAGGTGTGGGCTGTGGCTCTTCACCCCGCTGGACAGGAACACTTCCCAGCTCTGCGCTGGTCAGGTGCGGGGTGAGGGAAGAGGAAGAGGATGGGCCTGAGGACCCGAGTGCAGATGGGGGTGAAGGAGCCACGAGTCATTTGAAAAGGACAACTGAATTTTTAAGGTTTCTGTGCAGTTGCTGAAATCCTATCCTGTGTCCCAGGCCACTCTCGGAGACTTTCATGCAGGCGTCAGCCTTGGCACGAGTGACGTTGAGTCCAGTGGGGCGTCCTTACATCCCTGCCCCTGCTCTTCTCTCAGGGGGTCTGCAAACCCCAGGTGCCCGGTAGACTCTTCAGAGTCCTTTTTTGTGGTGGTGGTTTGCACTGCTCCTGAGCATTTTTCCTTGGTGTGGTCTGCATGCATTTCTAGTGACGCTTCCCAGCACCCTAAGTTTTTCCCCAGTCCAGTGACACTCTCCAGCCTTTGCCTTCCCCAAAGTTCCTGCCATGTTTGAGAACACTGTGTGTGACCTTGGGGAAATTTCATTTTTTATAATTGTTTTGAAGCTTGTTTTATTTATTTATTTGTTCGTTTGTTTTGTTTGTACATGCATAGGGTACAGTCAGAAGCGCGGGAGGGTGAGAGAATTCACCAGAGCCAGAGCGGGGAGCAGAGCAGGCAGAAGGACCGAAGTACACTGCTGAGGGGAGCAGCGGGCGGCAGAAGAGGTCTGCGCACCATGTGGGACCCTCCTCCAGTGGCCGGGGAGCAGCCGGGGATCGAACCGGCGCTGCAGAGGCTGCGGGCATCTTCGGAACCCATCGCTTAATCGCTGCGCCACTGGGGAGGCCCTGTTTTAAAGCTTCTTATACTTTTTTCTCTTTTTTTTACTTATTTTCCCTCCTCGATCTGTTATTGACATGTGTAGCACTAAAAGCCTTTTCGCTTAAATAGTTGCCAGTTTTTTCCTAGACTCCTAATGGGTCTTGCCCTACCCTTTGTTTCCCCCTCTACCAAACCACCCTGGCCCATCCCCCGTCTACCTCCCTCCCTACCTTCTCCACCCTTTCCCCTGTTCCCTCTGGTGGTCATCTTTACCTTCACATGACCCTGTTTAAGTTTTATTCAAGTATTTTGCCTGTAAATGTTTTTTGGGTATTTATTTTCCACAGATGAGTGAAGCCATCTCATATGTGTCTTTACTTTCACTGAAGAATAGCACCTTCCGGGGCCTCCCTGGTGGGGCTTATTTCACTGAAGAATAGCACCTCCCGGGGCCTCCCTGGTGGCACAAGGGGTTGAGATGCAACTGATGGGGCTGTCTGCAGTCTCTGCAGCACAGGTTCCATTCACCGGGTAGCCAGGGTGCAACCCACATGGTGCAGCAGACCTGACTGTCCTGCTGCGTCCCTCGGCAGTGTATATCCGTCAGTCTGCCTATTCTGTTCCCTGTTTGTCTGCTAAATCCTCTCACTCCCCTCCCCCACACCTCTGTCCTGTACCCCAGCTCCTGTATGCTTGAATAAATAAATCTTTTTTTTTAAATAACAGACTTTTGGGTCTCCCCGGTTGCGCAGCGGTTGAGCGCTAGGTTGCGAAGCTGCCTGCATTCTCTATATCGCCAGTTTGATCCCCGGCTGCTCCCCGGCCACCGGAGGAGGGTCCCACATGGCACGCAGACCTCTCCTGCCGCCCGCTGCTCCCCTCAGCAGTGTACTTCGGTCTTTCTGCCTGCTCTGCTCCCAGCTCTCGCTCTGGTGAATTGTCTCACCCTCCCGTGCTTCTGACTGTACCCAGTGCTTGTATAAATAAATACATATTTAAAAAAAAAAAAGACTATCGCCTCTTTACCCACCCATTTTCTCCTCAGTGTGACCCTTTGCTCCTTCCTCACAGCCCTGCAGTGCTCCCCTGTGTGTGCTCCACCCTTCCTTCCCCGCCTCTGCCGAAGGGATGTAGGTTGGGCCATGACTGGGCAGTTGGGAACAGAGCTGCTCTGCTCCCGGGTGGGATAAATCTTTTTGTGTTTGAGTTTTCCCGTGAGGATAATGTGTGGAAGTATTGCAGATGACATGGAATTTCCGTTTTTATTTCCTTAAGAAACCTCCGCACCCTCATCCACAGGGTCTGTTCCGACTGTCATGGCCACCAGCCGTCGGTGAGAGCTCCCTTTTCTCTGCGCCCTCTCCAGCGTTCTTCATTGCATATGGTTTTTTTTTTTTTTAGTCTTTCACTTTTTTAAATACTATCTTACATATTTTTACATCATTTTCATTTTTGCACAGTGTAATTATTTTCATTTTTATTATACTCCCCATAAAATTTTCACCCCCAACCCCCCGTTTTGTGTAAATCCATTCGTTTTTATTTGGGCTTTCGCAAGGGGAGAGGTGGCATCTAAGTGTGCTTTCAATTTACATTTCTCTTAAAATAAGTTGCGGTGAACATTCCTGTTGTCTGTAGGATGTCAGAATTCCCTCTCTAGAGAAGATTTTATGTAGTTCCTTTGTCCATTTTTTTATTAGGATTTATTCATTTATGCATACAAGAACTGGGGTACAGACGAGAGATGCAGAGGGTGAGAGGATTCACCAGAGACAGAGCAGGTAACAGAATAGGCAGACTGACTGAAACACACTGCTGAGGGGAGCAGCAGGTGATTCAGGAGAGGTCTGCTGCGCCATGCGGGTTGTCTCTGCGGGCAGGGATCGAACTCACGCTGCAGAGGCTTAATAGATTGTGTCCCAACCCCTTGTGTCACCAGGGAGGCCCCCCTTTGTCCATTTTTAATTGACTCATCAGTTGGTTTCTTGCATTGTTTGGGGATGTTATAAATTTTGGAATGAACCCCTTGTCGCATGTGTGGCATGCAGATTCTCTTTCTGTTCTGTAGACTGCCTTTCAGTTTTTGGGCTGCTTTCTTTTGAGTATGAAAGCTTTTAGGTTTGGTGGTGTCCCGCTTGTTGATTTTTGCTTTTGTTTCCCTGGGTGTTGGGGTTGTGTTCCCTAGTGCACGTTGTGGCAACTGTACTGTACTGTGTCCCTATATTTTCTGTCAAGTACATCACCAAATATTTAATCCGTTTGGAATTTTATAGATTGATTTATTTATCCATATAAGAGCTGGGGTACAGGTCAGACATGTGGTGGGTGAGAGGATTGACCAGAGAGAGAGTGGGGAACAGACCAGGCAGATCTGGTGAAATACACTACTAAGGGGAGCAGCAGGGAGACCGGAGAGGTCAGGTGTGCCGTATTGGTCAGTTCCCCAACTGGGGATCGAAGTCATGCTGCAGGGGCTGTGGATAGTAGCTTCATAGTGCTTTGTCTTGACTCCTTGCTTCACCCAGGAGGCCCCATGTTGCTGTATTAAGTCGGGTGGAATTTGTTGAGGATTTTCGCTTCTCTGTTCTATGGTGCTGTTGGTCTATTTTTCCCTTTTATGCTGTTTTTTTTTTTTGCGGGGGATCAGGGCAATGTTGACCTTGTCGTATGTGTTGGTGAGTTTTCCTCCGTCTTCAGTGTTTTGGAAGATGAAATTTCTTTGTGTTTGCTTCTGTCATGGTCTCTCTGATGATTGCTTTTCTGTGTCCCTGAGTGCTTGAGTATCTTGTGCTCCTGAATGTAGCTAATCCCTGTGTTCCAATCTGGTCTCCCGTCTTCATTCTGCACTTCTCCTAAGTGAGTCAGACAACTGTGTTTTGCCATTTCTGCCAGTTACACTTGAGTGTGGGCCTCTGCCCAGTCCTACTACCACAGGCTCAGCTCCCACCTGACTGCGCCTGTAGCTGTCCTGATGGCACCTGCCGCTCATTCAACGTGCAAACCTCGTCCTGCGTTGTGCCCTCCCGCGTGGAATTAGATCCTTCTCAGCCCAGGTCTCCCACCACCAGAAAGGGATTTCTCTGTTCCAGAGTTTAGTCTCACCCAAAGCAAGTTATTCTTCAATATTATCTGATACCTTAATGGTTGCTAACAACAGCACCGCCGTGTGCGTGTGAGCGTGCATACGTGCATTCGTGTGTGTGTATGTTCACTTTCTTTCACAATACAGTTCTCATTCTTGGGCAAACATGATGGATGTGTTTTCTCAGTGATGAGGTTGCTGCCTTTTCTGCCTCCGACTGGCCAGTGTGGTGACACCTCAGAGTTCAGGGGGAGAAAGTACTTGGGTCAGTGGGACACGTTTGAACAAGGGTCATGACACTGACACTCGCTGAGTAAAACCAGGTAGCACAGATGTTCATCATTTGACCTTTGGTTGTTGGGAGTTTATGTCAGTGATCCTAAATGTAGTTTTTAATAAGGAGCTTCACATTTCTGTCATCGAGTCTGGAGTACAGTAGGTGTGTGTGCGTTAGTCATATGTATGATTTTTTTTTTAATAGAGGCTTGTTTTTATTTGTTTGTTTGTTTGTTTGTTTATACAAGCACTGGGTACAGTCAGAAGCGCGGAGGGTGAGAGAATTCCCCAGAGGCAGGGAGCAGAGCAGGCAGAAGGACCGAAGTACACTGCTGAGGGGAGCAGCTGTCGGCCGGAGAGGTCTGCGCGCCATGTGGCACCCTCCTCTGGTGGCCGGAGAGCAGCCGGGGATCAAACCGGCGCTGCAGAGGCTGCGGGCAGCTTCACAACCCAGCGCTCAACCGCTGCGCCACCAGGAAGGCCCTCATACATATGATTCTTGCTGAAGTTATGGTTAGTGGTAGATTTTTTTAATTTTGATGGAATGTTTATAGAATATTGATAGAATGAATATATTTTACAATCTAAGTTTAGCAGCTCTCCTGTCACTTGTGACCATGCAAGTGTTTTATTTTATAAACCTTTGCACTGTGGGGAGTAGCAGTGGCTGCTCTTCTGCCCAGCATGACTATTGCTTCTTTTTCTCCTTTTCCTAGTAAACGTGGCCCTCTATTCATTCATTCATTCATTCATTCATTCATTCATTCATTCATTTTTGAAAAGATGAGCTCATTTATGCATACAAAACTGTGGGATGGGCCAGAAGTGGGGCAGAGGGAGGATTCACCAGAGACAGAGTGGGGAGCAGAACAGGCGAATCTATTGAAATACACCGCTGAGGGTAGCAGTGGGCAAGTCAGGAGAGCGCTGCTGCGTCATGTGGGTAGCTCTCTGGCTGCGGATAGCTCCATTGGTTGTGTCTCAACCTTTCAGCCACCAGGAAAGCCCCTGACCCTTCATTTAAATGTAAAATAAAAAGTCTCCTTTCGCTGTTTTCATGTGGTGTTCTTTACCAGTTAGTATCTGACAGTGTTATTCAGCCGTTACCACCTTCCAGATTTTTTCATTTCCCAGTAATAAAATACTGCACTCATGAAACTCTTGCTCCCAACTGCCCTGTCCCTCAGCCCCTGTGTCCACCATTTACTTTCTGTTTTCAAGAGTTTGACAACTCACACCTGTATAACTGGAGTCTTGTTACACCTTGTTTTCTTGGTGAATCTCTTATTTTATTGCATTGTTAACTGTTTTGTCATTTCATAGGTCTCATACAGGAGTCCCTTCATATTGTAGTGTGTGTCATTGTCTAGTTCCATTGTGAGACCCATTAATATTCTCTTATGTGTATCTACCAGTCTTATTTATCCATTAATCCATCACCTGGGGCTTGGGTTGATTTTGCTTTGGGCTGTAATGACTGGTGGTGCCGTGACTGTAGGTGAGCAGACGTCTCTGCCCGTCCCTGCTGTCCCTGCTATTGGGGAACACCCCGGGGTGGGGGTGGGTCCTCCTGTCATTGTGAGTTCCCTTTTCCCAAGAATCACCTTCCTGTCTGCATCATTTATGTTTGCCCCAGCAGTGCGCAAGGGAGCCAGGTCCCAATTTTTGCCAGTACTTGTTCTTTTCTTTCTTTTTAAATCATTGCGATCCCAGTGGATGTAAAATCTCATCTCTTGTACTTCTCGTTCATTTTTCCTTCGTGACTGGTCGTATTGAGCACGTTCATTTGTTAGGACCCGCTTGGGTTTGTGATTTGCAGAGCTGTGTGTTCCAGTCCTTTCCTCGTGGCTGGGCATTTCCATTTTGAACAGGGTCGAAAGCACGAGGGGATTGTATTGTCCCATTTCGTCATATGGTGCTTTTATGGCATCCTGAGCCCACTCCTGCTGGGAGGTCCTGTGAGTTTCTATGCACAGACATGAGCCATCCACCTTCTCTCTGTGTTGTTTTACTTCTTGTATAACTGTTTTAACCAGTGAGCCTATAAATATGATTTTTGTTTTCCTAGAACTGGGATGTGGCCAGGTTACCTTGCGAAGTTGCTTGTCAGTGCAGCAGGCTCATCGTGTCCTGGATGCTGTTGTGTCTTTATATTTGTTTAATTCATTGTTTAACCCTCTGGGTTTCTTTATTCCAGCTCAGTCTCTGCCCTTGGTTCCGCTACATGTGTTGCTTATTGTTTTGTCATTTCCCTGGCAGCGTACAGGAGCTCCTGTGTGTGTGAACACAGGTGTGTGTTTTACTCACAGTCTGCTCACTGGGTTTTCCTTTCCAGAGTCGCTTTAATGTGGCTTTCATTGGTTTTCCAGCGATGAATTATAACTGGTTATGACTATTTTTACTTATGTTGTGTTTTTGTTGTTGTTCTGGTTGTTGCTGTATAGGGTCACCCGAACCCACTGTGAATAAGGAGACACTGAGCATCTTTGTTAGTCCTTCTCTCACTGGGAATGTTGATGTCACCTGTGGCTGTGTCAAGGACTCGTTTTGTGTTGAGGAAAAATCCTCTGAATCCTTTTTTTAGCCAATAGAAATAGAAATTTATTTTAATGGGTTCCTATTCAATATGTATGTGGAGGTGCACAGGATTTACTACACAGGAAATGAGATGATGGAATAAATTTGCAGATTTCTTAAGATGTTTGTTTTCTTATACCTAGTGTCTTATTTTTCAAAACTCTTTCATTGCTATGATCTATTTTTTTCTTTCTCCAAAAGAAGTATTTGTCTCTTCTAGTTGTTTTTCCTCCTCTTTCGATACCTTTTGTTCTGGTCACCGTGTTATCCCCTACGGTGGTGAAAACTATCAATAATATCCTGGAGATTCCCAAATTCTTTCTTTTCTTTAATATTTATTTTATGTATGCATATAAACGCTCGGGTGTAGGCCACAGGTGCAGGGGGTGAGAGGATTCCCCAGAGACAGAGTGGGGCACAGAACAGGCAGACTGACTGAAATCCACAGCTGAGGGGAGCAGCGGGGAGACAGGAGAGGTCTGCTGTGCCTCATGGGTAGCTCCCTGGTTGGGGATCGAATTCGTGCTGCAGCAGCTGCCGATAGCTTCATAGTGCTGAGACTTAAACCCTTGTGCTACCAGGGAGGCCCTGACTCCCAAATTTCTGTTCTCAGCTTAGAGTTCCTGATCCATCACACACATGTCCAGTTGCGTGTGGAATTCCAGTGTCCACCAGCCCGTCATGCGGACAGCTTATTAGGAAAACATCCCTCGTACCTCCGCCACCGAGTTATTACCGAGTTCTCCTCCCCTTTGTCCTTCCATTTTATTTTTTTATTTTTATTTTTTTTATTATCTGTCACAGAATCCATCCTATGGATACCATTATTTTATTTTTTTTATTTTTATTTTTTTAATTAGGGAGACCCACCCTTGACTTTTTTGCATTTATTTGAAGAAACACTTATTCACTTGGAATTTCAATTTTATAACATTCAAGTATAATTTATTTAGTAAATGTTCACTCTCTATTGAACATATTAATGGCTACAGAGGATGTACAACAGTATGATATATAGTATGAGCAGAATTTCATAAAATTCTGTTTAAGTAAGTTCACCTTGATCCGATGATTAAATATTTGTTAGCCTTAGAACTGTATCTTTTCTACCTAAAGATAGCAATTCCTTCTATTGTACTCCTTTAGTGTACATCATAGTCAAGTGTTTTTTTTTTTTATAAATTTTATTGTTATATTCCACATACAATTGCAGCCCCCCCATTCTGACCCCAGTCCCTCCCCTCCCGCCCCCCTAAAAGTGTCTCTGGTTCATAGTTTTTTGTTGATTTTGATTTTCACTTTCTTATATTCATTTTCCTGGTCCCTTATTTAAGTTTTCTAGATTCCTGCTATGAGTGAGACCATCCGGTATTTTTCTTTTTCTTTTTGGCTTATTTCGCTGAGCATGATCCCTTCCAGCGCCATCCATGTTGCTGCAAATTGCATGTGTTTATCTTTTTTGAATGCTGAGTAATATTCCATGGTATATATGTACCACATCTTCTTGATCCAGTCATCTATTTTTGGGCATTTGGGTTGTTTCCAAAGCTTAGATTGTAAACAGTGCTGCTATAAACATAGGGGTGCAGGTGTTCTTTGGAATTGATGTTTCTGTGTCCTTTGGGTAAATACCTAGGAGTGGAATTGCTGGATCATATGGAAGCTCTATGTTTAGTAGGTCCAGAAATCTCCACACAGCTTTCCACAGTGGTTGGACCAGTTTGCACTCCCACCAACAGTGCAGAAGAGTTCCTTTTTCTCCACACCCTCGCCAACATTTGTTGTTGCTAGTTTTTTTAATATGTGCCATTCTCACTGGTGTAAGATGGTATCTCATGGTAGTTTTGATGGAAAACAATCCTACAAGCAAATGGGCCAAAGAAGAAAGCAGGAACAGCTATACTTATATCAGATAAAACAGATTTCAAACTCAAAAAGATAAAAAGAGACCCCAGTGGTCACTACATTATGATCAAGGGGACAATACTTCAAGAAGAAATAACACTCATTAACATATACTCACCAAACGAAGGAGCACCAAAATATATCAGACAACTGTTGTCCTCTCTGAAAACAGACATCAGAGAAAACACATACGTAGTGGGAGACTTCAACACACCACTATCAACAATGGATAGATCAACAAGACAAAAAATAAGTAAAGAAACCAAAGCTCTAAATAAGGACCTAGAGCAATTGGGCTTAACAGACATCTATAGAACACTAAACCCCAAAAAAACGGTGTCCTTCCATTTTAGAAGTGATGACCTGTTGTGTCTTCTCTGACTCTGTCAGCTGAACATCTTTTCTTAAAATTTTATTTTATATATATTTTACATCACTTTTCATTTCTGTGCAATGTATGCATTTTCATCTTGGTTATAGTCCCCATACATCCCACCCCCCTTATTTTGACCCTAATCCCTCCACCCCCCCCCCCCATAGTGTGTCTCTGGTTTATACTTGCTTGTAGTTGAACATCTCTTACCTGTGCTTTTCCCCCCCTCATTGCTTGAACATTCTGGTTTCGGGTTCAGTTTTTGTTTACTGTGAGTTGAAGATAACCAGGATTTAGGTCACAGGAGTAAAGTATTGGCACAAAGTTGCACATGCTTTTCATTTGTTATGAAGCTCCTTTAGCACATGATTACGGGTGTGTGTCTGTTACACCTGCCAGCTAGGCTATCAGCTCCTCAAGGAGCAAATGTTATTCATCCTTTTATTCTTAGAATCATAGACACTTCCAAATTGATAAGGTAAGCTATAGTTCTACTTTTCGGACCAAATGGGTGAATGGAGAGGCGAGTCTCTATTAACTGCCAATTCTATACATCCTATACAGGACCAAAGACCCACAAAATAATTTGTGTTTGCACTTGCTCTGTCTGACCCAGGCTTCCGGCCCTGAGATGAGAAATATTCCCTCAGAGGGGACGGTGTCATTTGACGACGTGGCTGTGAACTTCACCTGGGAGGAGTGGCAGTGCCTGAGTGAAGCTCAGAGGACCCTGTACTGCGATGTGATACTGGAGACCTGCAGTCACCTGCTGTCCCTAGGTGAGGAAGTGCCAGTGTAACACTCTAGTGCAAGGCTGTCTTCTGCACCGATAAGTGTGCACTTGCTTACGAAACTGAGTGTTGGTGAGGTTGAACATCCAGGCATTGTACATTGTGGGTGTTTAGGTTTTAGTTTTTTTAGGAAAGATTCAGATTGGCCTCTTTTGCACAGCTCTTCACACTGTATTTGTTAGTTTTCAAAGACTGAAGTTGAACTTGATCGAAGACCAACACTGTTTCTCATCACAGGGCATTGTGTTCCCGATCCTGAGGAGAGCATCAGGTCGGAGCAGGGAGTACAGCCGTGGTCTGTGGATGATCCCCCAAACCAGGACCTCTCAGGTCAGTCAGTGCTTGCCAGGCTGGGAGTCTGAGAGGATGCTGGGAGTGTGGCCAGTGATATTGGCCACACTGAGGTGCTCTTCCAGTGTCCAACCTTGGACAGTGTGTCTGCATATATCAAACTGATTCTTTATTCAGTTCCCAAATATTGCTCTCTTGTGAGTTTTGTCCTGCTCTTTTTATGATGGTTGTCTTATGTTCTTAAGCCAGTATGCAGTCCTTGAATCTGTGGGGATTATTCTGCAGTAATCACATTTCTCTGTTCTCAAACTTAGTGTATTCTCACAGACTGTTTTCTTTAGGTATCTGTTGAGGAATTTTTTTATTCTTTCTGTATGTTCATGGGAAGTTTAGCCAGTGGTAAATTTTCTATGAGAGGGGAGAGCAACAGTACTCACAGAAATGATCTTTGTTTTCTGAAGTTATACACTCTGTGAGGAAAGAATATATAATAAATACATTTATTAATAGAGAGGTAAAGCCATGGAGGATGTTTGACCAGCATGAGTGAAACAAAGTGGAGGATGTTGTTTTTGCATGTGTGCTCCATACGCATCAGTATAGAGATTAATTCTTTTCTTTCAGAGCTCAGGTGAGGTGAATGGCTTGCACTGACATGTCATATGTATAGTTCCCTCTGCAGTCTGGGCTAGAGGCTGTGTATTGCTTTTGGAGATTCACTTTGCAGGTGACTAACTCAAAAGGGATAGAGGGACGTTGACTGGAGAGTTATTTAGAACATGAGTAGTGTTTCAGGGGCAAGCCTTGTGACCACCCACATAGTAATTGTGAGGCTGAGGAGGACCCAGAAATTGTTCAGCATGGGAAGGGATGTTCTGTGACATGGGAGGGGGAACCTGAGGTGGTGGTTTCTAAAGCCATGGCACCAAGAGTTTGAGGTTTGGGGCTCATACCTTGGGGAGCAGTGTGACCTGTGCAATTCCACCTTCTCGTGGGAATCGTTGGGAGGAAAGTAAAGGAATCGACGACAGTGTGATGTAGCTGAGAGTCACACACGACATAGAAGCTGGAGCTGCTATGAACAAAGCAGAAACGCAGGTTCCAGGGAGTGCGGTGAGAACACCAGGGTGTTGCTCTCAGAAGGATGTGGGAAAAGCCTGTAACGCTTGATAGCCACAGGCTGGATGCAGAACTTTTTTCCTATCGCTCAGCAGGGAACATGGGACACAATGATGAGGCGGAGTTTGCTGCATGTATTAGGATTCTGAGCCTTATGCGATATGATATTTAAATAAGAACTGACAGGTCTCTGCCGTGGAGGGAAGCGCATGCCTCTGAGAACCTCTGCCGGTGACCATGGCCAAGGCCGGGGTCAAAAGAAAAACAAAGGAAATGGAGAAGCATAGTCCTTGTGTTTCAGCAGGCCTCTTGCTTAAAGTGCCTGGGCAATAACTGGGTCACTCCGTCCACAGATTTCCAGGAAAGCCATGGCCTCTGCAGGGTTTGGTTATTCAGAAAGTACCCGCAAGAGCTGCACAGGGTCAGTCTAACAAACGAAGTATGTAGGATCTATGTTGGGTGAAATGCTTCTGGTTGAAATCAACAACTCTAGTTAAAAGTCTATTTTTACCAAATATTTATGGTTTTATAAAACCATGGTGAAATTAGTTTTACTGCTTTGTTATCCTGGTTTGGCATTAGAAAATCTGTTAATTGGGGCCTCCCTGGAGGCCTAGGGATGAAGTCTCTTAGCTCTTACTATTATGGCCTGAGTTTGATCCACAGTGAAGGAGCTCACCCACTTTGGCACAGCAGACCTCTCCTGGCTCACCCGCTGCTTCTCTCAACCGTCTATTTCAGTCAGTCCACTTGTTCTGTTCCACACACTGTCTCCATGCTCCCCTACAGCACCCCCACCTCCTGCTCCTCTGGGCTACACCCCACATCTTCTATGCTAAAATAAAAAATACCAATAAATCTACTCTCCCCATAATTTGCTACGGGCAAAAAGCATGAATCAGAAAATCAATACCTGTAAATTGTGTTGTAATATAGGAGCTTTTGTGCTGATTAGTAATATTCACTCAGAATTCTTACTTCTGAGACATGGTCATTTTTATCTCACTTTAGATGTCCATACTGTGGATCACCTGACTCATGACAGCCCTGCAAATCAGGGCAGACATGTGTGGCAAGTTCTTACCACCAGCAGCAAAATACCATCCAAGGAGAGAACTGACTTAATGGAAAAAAGCAATTTGGACTCAATTCATTGTGTGAACCATAGTATCAAAAATGAAAACAATTCAGCGATGATGCCTGAGAACTTTACTATACATAGGACCGTGATGATCCCTGGTGAGCCTCATGAAGAGCATGCTGGAGAGAACGAGGAGGTCTTTAGTAGAATGAGGGAACCCATCAAGTATCCTGAGCACCTTAGTCACCAGGTGATTCAGAACTTTCAACAGCCTTTTGAATTTCGTGAACAAGGAAAAGTCTTGAGTGAAGAAACAGTATTTTCACCTAGAGGACCCCTTCCGGAAGAGGCTGCCCGTAAATGCAGTGAATGCAGGGACACCTGTGATGAGGCACCTTTCGATGTCCAAGACAGAACCCAAGGAGGACAGACTCCCTGCAGTTGTAATGAAAAGGGGGGAGCTGCGGAGATGAGTCCAGAGCATTTGAATCCTCCTAGGAATGTTGAATATGAGCAGCAGGAATGTTATGAAAGTGGGGCCAGTCTCAGGAACACGTTTCACACCTATCCACATGAGAGTACCCAGTTAGGACAGAATAATTTTGGATATAAGAGATATGGTGAAGCAGCTTGTAAAACCTCTGTTCTGGCTGAACATCAGAAATCACAAGGAGACGATCAACCTGATGAGTGTGGGGGCACCTCTGAGATTTCCTTACAGAGGGGATACCAGAGAAATCTCACTGCAGTGAAGTTGTTTGGCTCTAACGATTATGTGAAAACTTTCTCATGGAAGACTGCCCGCACTGTACATCCACAATCTCAAATGGGAGTGAAGCGCTACCTGTGTCAGGTGTGTAAGAAAACTTTCAGGCACAAATCTGCTTTTAGTGTCCATCAGAGAACTCATACAAGGGAGAAACCCTATGAATGTCAGGCGTGCAGGAAAGTGTTCTCCTGTAAATCAGTTCTTGTTCTACATGAGAGGACTCACACTGGAGAGAAATGCTATGAATGTGAAGGGTGTGGGAAAGCTTTGTCCAGTAAGTCTTATCTCAGAAAGCATCAGAGAATTCACACTGGGGAGAAGCCTTATGAATGTCAAGAGTGTAGGAAGACTTTCCACTGGAGATCATCCCTCATTTACCACCAGAAAAGTCACACTGGAGAGAAACCCTATGAATGTGAAGGGTGTGGGAAAGCTTTTATCAGTCAGTCTTATCTCAGTAAGCATCAGAGAATTCACACTGATGAGAAGCCTTATGAATGTCAAGAGTGTAGGAAGACTTTCCACTGGAAATCATCCCTCAGTCACCATCAGAGAAGTCACACTGGAGAGAAGCCTTGTGAATGTCAAGGGTGCAGGAAGACTTTCCACCGGAAATCATCCCTCATTGAACATCAGAGCGGTCACACCAGTTTGAAACGCTATGGTTGTGAAGGGTGTGGGAAAGCTTTTTCTATTAAGGCACATCTTATTAGACATCAGAGAATTCACACTGGAGAGAAACCCTATGAATGTGAAGGGTGTGGGAAAGCTTTTTCCAGTAAGTATTACCTCAGTGAGCATCAGAGAATTCACACTGGAGAGAAGCCTTATGAATGTCAAGAGTGTAGGAAGACTTTCTCCTGGAAATCATCCCTCAGTGACCATCAGAGAATTCACACTGGAGAGAAGCCTTATGAGTGTCAAGAGTGTAGGAAGACTTTCCGGTGGAAATCAAACCTCCGTCTCCATCAGAGAAGTCACACTGGAGAGAAGCCTGAGGAGTGTCAAGAGTGTGGGAAAACTTTTTCCAGTAAGCACGCTCTCACTAGGCATCAGAGATGTCACTGGCCAAAATCCCTATGATTGTGAAGAGTGGGAAAACTTTTCAGGAAGTCGGCCCTCACTAGGCATGACAGATTCCACACTGGATGGAAATGCTATGAATGTCAAGAGTGGACAGGCAGGCCTCCTCTGGTGGCGCAGGTGGTTGAGCGCAGTTCTGTGAAGCTGTCCGTGGCCTTTGCGGTGCAAGTTTGATTCCCTGGCCGGCCAGGAGCAGCCCCATGGTGCGGCAGACCTCTCCTGTCTCGCCCGCTGCGTGTATTTCAGCAGAGTATTTCATCAGTCTGCCTGTTCTGTTCCCCGCTCTGTCTCTGGTGCATCCTCTCACCCTCCCACACATCTGGCCTGTACCCTGATTCTGGTATGCTTGAATAAATAAAAATCTTTTAAAAAATATTCAAACTTGGGAGCACAAACCACATCATTCAGCTGAGAGCAATGGGAACTGACATACAGTTTCACTCCTAATTGCGTGGAGTTACCTGGTTCACTCTTCTCCCAAGTTCGTGCAGTGATGATGTCGCTGTTCCTGTTGCTGTTGCTTCTAGTATCCTCTTCAGTTCCTGGGCGATGCCATTCATGTCCACGGTAGCTGTCTCTCTACAGGGCACCCTTCATGTTGCATGGGTAAGTGATCTCCCTGGGTTTTCTAACTTAGCCGTCATGTTCTGTCCAGTGCTTTAAGCCTCTGTGGTGCCCCCCGATGCTGGAATTGCTCACCTCCAAAATGTCCTCCTCTAGAAGGAAAAGTTGAACTGTGTGCTGTCGGCTGTAGGTTGAGGTCTGCAGTTTTCTTTACCTACCTTTCATGATGAAGCTTTTTGGGGGCCTCCCTGGTAGCCTTGGGGTTAAGTCTCAGCGCTATTGCCTGCTCTGGCCGTGTTTAACCCCGGCTACAGAGCCGCCCCACATTTGGCCGCAGCAGGCCTCTCCTGTGTCATCCGCTGCTCCCGTTAGCCAGGTATTTCAGTGGTTCTGCCCGTTTGTCTCCACACTCAGTATCTGGTGAATCATCTCACCCCCGAACCTCTGGCCTACACCCCAGTTCTACAAAATAAGGAAATTTTTTGGAAGATTAATTCTGCATACAAGAGCTGGGGTGCAAGCCAGAGGTATGAGGGGCTGAGAGGATTCTCCGCAGAGAGAGTGGGGAGCACAACAGGCGGATCTACTGAAATCCACTGCTGAGGGGGCCAGTGGGGAGACAGGAGAGGTCTACTGTGCCATGTGGTTCACCTCCCTCTCCAGGGATCGAACTCGTGTCTGCAGTACTGAGAACAGCTTCATAGTGCTGAGACTTCACCCCTGCGCCACCAGAGGCCCCTAAATTTTTTTTAAAGGAAAGGATTCTTGCTTTTTAAAAAAATTTTTATTAAATTGTTGTTCATCTTTGTGCAATATTGGATTGCTCCCCTTCTGTATAATTCTTGCAAATCTCCTGTCCCCACCGCCCCTGTGACCCATTACCCCAGGCCCTGGTGCTCCCCCTCTCATCTTGGCCCCTCTTTTGCCCCGTCCCCTGCTGGTGTCTCGGCTCTGTCATCTGCCTGTTAGGTGGGAACCTGGGGGCTTGGCTGGCGTCTTCCCCGGCCGGGAGGACCCTGGGGGTCGGGGCTCATTCCTGAGCGTGACCCTCCGTGACCCGCCTCCTTGGACGGGTCTCCCGGCGCGTCGTGCTGAGTGGGTGCACCTGGGGTGGGTGCACCAGGCCTGTCCTGCTCCCCACCCGCGTGTTTATCTCAGGGACGCTCCTCAGGGTTTGGGGACTGCAGGGTGACATAGTCCAGGGCCGTTGCCCCTTCCCTGCTCCGGCCTGGCTGGTAGGAGAGCACCCCGCCCCCAACCGGGTCTGAATGGCGGCCCTGAAGGAAGGAGAGCCGGTCACTCCACCCCACTGTGTGCCCTGGGGCAGGTGATGAGGATCTAACCCGGGGCGCCCAGCCGCTACCCTCCAGAGAGGATGTTCAGGAAGGAGGCCACAGGGCCTCCCTGGGGAGCAAGGGTCAGACGCAGCCCTGTGAGGCTGTCTGCGGCCTCTGCTGTGTGAGTTCGGTTCTGGCCAGGGAGCTGCCCACAGGGCACGGCAGACCCCTCCTGTCTCCCCGCTGCTCCCCTCAGAGTTTATTTCAGTCAATCTGCCTGTTCTGTTCCCCACTCTGTCTCTGGTGAATCCTCTCACCCCCCACACCTCTGGCCTGTATCTCAGTTCTTGTATGTATAAATTAAAAATGAGGAGATAAACCCTCCACATGATTAGGTCACCATGGGCAGGAGGAATTCCCTCCCTGCGCAAGCTTCTTCTCTAGTAAATTCAAACTTTTTTTGGAAGAAAGTGGATCAGGCAGCTTCATGGGTGCAAATCGTCACTTTATTTTTTTTTTTCAAAGATTATTGTTTATACAAGCACTGGGGACAGTCAGAAGCGCGGGAGGGTGAGAGAATTCACCAGAGCCAGAGCGGGGAGCAGAGCAGGCAGAAGGACCGAAGCACACTGCTGAGGGGAGCAGCCGCCGGCAGGAGAGGTCTGCGCGCCATGTGGGACCCTCCTCTGGTGGCCGGGGAGCAGCCGGGGATCGAACCGGGGCCGCAGAGGCCGCGGGCAGCTTCACAACCCAGCGCTCAACCGCTGCGCCACCGGGGAAGCCCTATTTTTTATATCATTGTTCATTTTTAAACAATCCCCCACAGCTCAGGTGTAGTCCCCTTAGAGTTTCCTTCCCCAAGGCACCCGTGCACCATCACCTCAATCCCCTGTGCTCCTCCCTCCCTCTCTCTGATCCCTCTCCCTCCTGCTCCCCTGCAGGATGTCTCTGGTTTATAATTGTCTATTTTTATTTTGTTTTGTTGTGTGTTGTATTGTTATTATTTTTTTACACTGATGTCTTACTTGGTTCCCCTATATTCCTGCGATAAATTGATAACTCATGCCATTCGCAGCAACATAGAGGAGCTAGAAGGTATTATGCTCAGTATAATCTTGATTTGTACTTTGGTTTTCCTTCATTTATCCCAGAATTACCTGGTCCCTTGTGTACCCTTCCTTAGGTGACTTACACTTGTGACAAATTTTCAGGTTTCAGTGGCTCATCTTTGAGCTAACCCTGTTTGTCTACTTACCCAATAGAGGGTGGGTAACCTTGGGTAATATTATCCTTTCTTCTCTTTGTAAGCACACCAATCCTTTTAAAGGTCTTTTACACTTTGTCTTTGTGCAGTTGATGGCAGAACCCCATTAATGTGCAGAAGTGGGAACCCCAGAGTACCCCTTAGTCTGTGTACTAACATTGGTGGGGCTTGGCATGAGCAACTCCATTTTGGCCTGCTTGTCTTATGTGGTTTTGTTTTTTGCACTTCAAATACTTACCTGGTAATTTACATTAAAATAATTGAGTATCAAATATGTTACCATCAAAGTATATATGGTATATCAAATATACAATAACACACACCTGAGTGGGTTATTACTTGTTCTTAATAGCTAGTGTTCTGTCTTAGTAATGACCTTTCATTTAAGCTACAGCTCCAAGTACCTAGGTCTATGCCAAAAAGCAAGCCAGTTTGACGGACTACCCTGTTTGCTAATAAATGCTACTACACTCTGAAATTTGCAATGACAGTTCTTCTCTTTATAATGTACTGTCCCCCTGTAACACTGCATTTTAGCAATGTATTCCCAGCAAAATAAATACAAAAATAAACTGATGTTGGCTGAACAATCAATTTTGCTTAGGTTAATGTGCAACAGAGATAAACACACAACTCCTTTTTCTGTTGCTCACCAAGAGTTCACTCACCAACAGCTTTTTCCTGCTTGTTCTGTATGATGAGCACTACAAATATCATGATGATAACAATAAGTTGGTCTTTGTCCAGTTTAATTGACATTACATGGTTAATATGGTTCCAATAAGCATCCCTGAAATGGCCTTTGGCAGATTGCTCATCAGACAGTGAATCAGTGAGGAAAGCAGGCTGCAGTGCACCTTAACTGCTGCCTTCAGTACACAATCAAAGGAATAGTAGATTCATCGAAGAATCTGAAATTCCTCTTGTTACCAGTGAGTTCAGGTGATTTTACAAACAACAGATGAGGCTGAAGTTGAGATACCTTTCCAGAAAGAATATGTAATTTAAATAAATTTAAATAAAAATGGTCTTCTTGATGTCACAATGCATTCCACTTAACTAACAAGTCCCTATTGATTAAAAAAAAAAATTCAGGGCCTCCCCGGTGGCGCAGCGGTTGAGCACTGGGTTGCGAAGCTGCCTCTGCGGCGCCGGTTCGATCCCCGGCTGCTCCCTGGCCACCTGAGGAGGGTCTCACATGGCGCGCAGACCTCTCCTGCTGCCCGCTGCTCCCCTCAGCAGTGTGCTTCGGTTCTTTTGCCTGCTCTGCTCCCTGCTCTGGCTCTCGTGAATTCTCTCACCCTCCTGCGCTTCTGACTGTACCCAGTGCTTGTATAAACAAAACAAACAAACAAATAAATAAACATGCCTCTATAAAAAAAAAATCTATATATATAGTATTTTATAGCGTATATAAATTGAACCTGAGCAGGAAATATTTATCATCCTGAATGGTGCAGGTTGGAATAAACGTATAATATTTCACATGTTCCCTGGTTATTTGAAAAATGTGAAGTATTTGTATGAGGTACAAGATGAGCTCAGGTGCTTCACTCAGGAACAAACTACAGTGACTGTCAAAAGCTCATTTATCTGACAGGTCTCTCACATTCTCTTCCTGCACTTGTCTGTCCTATAAATTCTTTATAGGAATTCTATCTGAACAAATTTTGAAGGTAAGGAACAATGTTTGCATTTAGAGACACAGTCAAAGTAATATGCGCAAAAGAATAGTCTAAAAGCCCGATAGAATATAAAATTGGAGCTTGTGCGGTATGCATGCGTCGTCTGAGTGGGTCACCCATAATCCATGCAAGACGAGTGGAAGCCTTTCCCACAGATCAGTGCCACGGCTGCCGCCATTTATCATCTCTAACATAGGCAGGATGTAATCAATGGTGATCCATCTCTTTCCCATTGGATAATTGATTTTTTCAAAAATTTGTGGGATTGATCTTTTTTCATTTTAAGAAACTGTCATTTCATAATACAGTAGTTGTGAAGGTTGAAGGAAAAAGGCTTTGGTTGTTTCAATAAAGTTCTAATGACACTAGATTTAATCATACTCCCATTCATGGGTCGCTCTGGAAAAATTACGAAGTCTTTGTCTCGGATATTTTCCTATGTTCCTATATTGTCTCTTTCCCCTTCCCTTGCTATCATGTATCACCCTTTTAGGAGCTGACCCTGTTTTCCATTTGTGTTGATTAACTCACATTACATTATCTATTTTAAGATGTTTCCAGTCCTAGGGACTTCTACCCTCACAGAGGACTTTTGCAAAATAAAAACCTATGTTACCCTCAGCACAGCACCTTAGGAACGATGATAGCTAATACTGTTTAACACTATGAATGTTTTGAGTGAAGACTTTCAGAAAGAAACAAATATAGTATCCAACCAGATTTCTAATTTTCTTTGTCAGCTTTGTATTTCTAGCACTTACTGTAAGCATACTTCACGCTATTCATTCACTCATTCAAAAGTATTAATTTCATATCTTCACTGTTCAGTGTAATTGGTATAAATTACATTTTTAATAAAAGTAGTTGATTTCTTTACTAGATTGAGGGCTATTCAGGCTATTATAGTGTCAGTTTCATTAAATTGTGTGTTTCAAGAGGTATCTATTTTATTTTGATTATCATATTTATAAAGTTTTCTCTACTTGTCTCTTATTATTGTGTAATGACTATAAAATTAGCAGAGATAGTCCTTTTAATGTTGAGATTGACAATTTGGCTTTTTTCAGCTCTTCTGCAAACACTATTGCTTGGGATATTCCATTGTATCAGTTTTTTGGAAAAGACTTTTAGAAGACTGTCTTTAGAATTTGTGTTTTGTCACACCTTCCTGCAGCTTTTGTGTATCAGAGAATGTAGTTATGGAATTTAGGGTTAAAAAGTGTTTGCTTTGTTGATTTTCTCTATTATTTTCCTGGAATCTACCTCACTGATTTCTGTTCTTTATGATATCTTTTCATTTATATATTTTGGACTAAGTTTGTTCTCCTTTATCACTCATTCAAAAACATTAATTTTATATCTTCACTGCTCAGTGTACTGGGCATACATTAAATTTTTTAGTACAACTGGCTTTACTGAGGAGGTAGACTCATGGCAAGATTTTATAGTTTAGTGGCCCTGTTTGGGGCCAACCCTGTTGGGCCAGGCATTTACCTATAGGGAATGGATAATTCTAGGGTGTTTTACTGTGACATTAATATCTTTTCTTCTCTTCTCTCTTTATATGCATAAATTTATTAAAGGAGACTAAGAGTCTCCTTTATCTTTGTGCGCACAGATGACCAGACCCTTTTACAGCATGGAAGTTAGAGGGCTGCAGGGTGCTCCTGGGTTACCTGCCCCAGAATTTCAATTTCTATTGTGCCCCAGAATTTCAATGGGCCTCCACAGTACTGGTCTCAGATATCTTCCTGCACAGTCACAGCTAGCCTAGTTAGCTTAGCTAGACTCCTGATTTCTGCATAGGTTTCATCTCTCCATGCCATGTTCTAGAAAGTTCCCCAAGGCAGTAAGTTCTATATTAGTTCACCATTTCTCATTAGAAAGAATGTAGATATAACTATAGTAACTGCTGTAGGTATAAAGCTCTCAGAAAGTAATTTGGACTTTGCTTTCTTTTATTGTAAAGAAAATCTTGCTATGATATGTAAACTAAACACATACACACACACACACACACACACACACGGCAGGTCCTTGAATAATGCCATTTTATTCAAGTCGTTTATTTATAATATTGGTGAGGAAAGACATTCAATGACCTACCAGGGGTCACTGTCTGTGTGGGGCCTGTACATTGTCCCCATTTCTGTGGGTTTCTTCCGGGTGCTCTGCACCCCTCCCATATCTCAAAGAGGTGTACATGACAGTCTTTGTCATGTCTAACTTGCTGCAGTCTCAGTGTGAGTGTGTCCTGGGGTGGGAAGACTTCCTATCCACGGTTGGTCCCAATGTTGGGCCTTGAACTTCTGAGATACCCTCTGGTATATTTGGAAAATGAATGAATGGGTTTGGGCCTTGAACTTCTGGGATACCATCTGGCAAACCCAGATCTTGAAGAAAAAAATAAGTTGCTTGGAAAAATGAATGAATGAATAAAAATTTTTGTTTAATATTACAAATGCTTTGGTTCTTTAGAAGTTTGGTTATGATTTTGTGACCAGAAATATGTCATAACAACTGCACTTTTGTTTATATCAATTAACCTGTGGTGAAGTTGATTTCCTCATATATGTCCTTCGCCTAAATCTCTGCTTCCTAGGACATATCAATAATGTAAGTAAAGATTTACTACATAGAACCTCCCCTGGTGGCTCAGAGGTTGAGCGCTGGGCTGTGAAGCTGCCGGCAGCCTCTGCAGCACCAGTTCGATCCCCAGCCACCTGCGAGGGTCCCACATGGCGTGTAGACCTCTCCTGTTGCACCCACTGCTCCTCTCAGCAGTGTATTTTGTCACTCTGCCTGTTCTGTTCCCCTCTCTGGCTCTGGTGAATTTTCTCACCCTCCCACGCTTCTGACTATATCCAGTGCTTGTATAAATAAATAAATCTTAAAAGAAAGATTTACTACATAAAATAAAACATCTTCCTTCTTCCCCCCCCCAAAAAAAAATAATAACACTAGGGGAAGGCGATTCAATTTGCAAACATCTCAGTGTTGTATATATTTTCATCAGAATATGTTGATATTTAAGACCTTAATATCCTTCTAATAGGGCCCATTATTTGGTTCATCTTTGAACCTACTTTTCCAGTATGATAGTCAAGAAATATTTGTGTTCAATAAACAAAAAAAGATTTACTATATAGATCAGCTCTCTATATATGGACACATTATATATGTCCTAGAAATCAACCAAGATGTTTGTCCATATCTTCATCTTGAAGAACTAGGAATAGGTAGGAAGTGTGTTCCCAGTGTTAGAGTTAAGCAAGTACGTTAATATTACTTCACCTATTTTTTTTTTTTTGTGGGACCCTCGCCGGCAGCTGGGGAATGAATGGACGCTGCAGAGGCTGCGGTCACTGCCCAGCGCTCAACTGCTGTGCCACCAAGTGAGGCCCCCTACTTCACCTATTTAAAAATTGGCACATGTTAAAAAAAACTATCAACAACAAATGTTGATGAGATTGTGGAGAAAAAGGAACTCTCCTGTACTGCTGGTGGGAGTGCAAACTGGTCCAACCACTATGGAGAGCTGTGTGGAGATTCCTCAACCTACTAAAGATAGAGCTTCATATGATCCAGCAATTCCACTCCTAGGTATTTACCCAGAGGACACAGAAACAATTCCAAAGGGCACCTGCACCCCTCCCTATGTTTATTGCAGCACTGTTTACAATAGCTAAGCTATGGAAGCAACCCAAATGCCCAAAAAATAGATGACTGGATCAAGAAGATATGGTTCATAAACACAATGGAATATTACTCAGCAATCAAAAAAGATAAACACATGCCATTTGCAGCAACATGGATGGAGCTGGAAGGGATCATGCTCAGCGAAATAAGCCAGAAAGAAAAAGAAAAATATTGGATGGTCTCACTCATAGCAGGAATCTAGAAAACTTAAATAAGAGACCAGGAAAAAGACTAATCAATACAAAGTAAAAATCAAAATCAATAAGCAACTATAAACCAGAGACACACTGGGGGGCGAGTAGGGAGGGACGGGGAAAGGAAGGACTAGTGTCAAAATAAGGGGGGGGTGCAATTGTATGGGGAATAGAACTAAAATGAAAATGCATACATTGTGCAAAGATGAAAAAAGATGTAAGAATTATATAATAAAATATTTAAATTTAAAAAAATAATAAAAGTAAATATTTTGGGTACTTAAAAATAAATTATCAGGTGCTAAACCAGAATGTTTTAGTTGATAAGATATAAATGTCCATTTATAACCACTATGATTCACAGGAGAGAAAAGTTATGCATTAAGATGACATTGTTATAGGTGTTTCTGAGTTTTTGCAAACAAGTTTAATGTTTATGCCATTATAGAGAAAATAAGATGGCATATATTTCTCCCATTGGAGGAAGCTATTTTTATTTTTTATCCTCTTTATGAAATTACTCAGTCAAAGACTGTGGAGTTTACTTTCATTTTAGTTCCAGATGTAGAACATAGATTTTCAGGTCAAAGAACAAAATATGAACATGGAACTTCGAGGTAAAACAATCAAAGAAACATGCAAGTCATTCTTTCGTGTGTGTGTGTGTGTGTGTGTGTGTGTTAGTATCTCCTGCCAAGGGTCTCAGTGGGTCTTTATTTATACACTTAGGCAAGCAGTGAGATTACACCAACTTATGCATGGAAGCAAAGCAGAAACAATCAGTGCATTCTTTTCCCATGGACATCTGGCTCCTACGGGTCTCAGCAAGACGGTAGCCTTCAAGGTTAATACATAAAAAAAAAATAAACCTTACACTAAAACTCATTATTTCAGCTTAGACAATTACCTAAGACAGTTGATAGCCGTCAATACAATCCTATCAACTAAAGCCTAAGCATCAAAAGACTCTTCATATGGCCTTCAGCTAGAGACCAGCTGCTTTCTGGTTATCAGCTAACAAGGTTTTCTACCTAGAAACTTCTTTTTTTTTTTTTTATCCTTTATTCTTTCATTTTATTTTATTTTTTTAATAATAAATTTTATTTTTATATTCCCAATACAATTGCAACCCCCCCATTCTGACCCCAATCCCTCCCCTCCCGCCCCCCACCCCCCAAAGAGTGTCTCTGGTTCATAGTTTTTTGTTGATTTTGATTTTCACTTTCTTATAGTTATTCATTTTCCTGGTCCCTTATTTAAGTTTTCTAGATCATGGAAGTCATTCTTAAACAGAGCAGGCATCCAACAAATTTGACCATTTCAGAGGGAAAATAAAACTTTCTGAGAAATGCAATGAGGAAGCACATACTTTGAGCATCCTCTATATTAAAGATTAGGAATTTTATAAAAGTAAACTAAGGATTGTGACCTGGACCATTACACACAGCTTGGACAAGAACACACTTGTATGGAATAGTAATGGTGTTCGGATCCCAAAGAATCAACTGTTATGGGCTGTTTGTTTAAAAATGCAATTCATTCTCAATGTGCTACTCATTCAAATTGAATTGGATATTTAAAATTTTCTAAGGTGCATTTGTTATGGCATATTATTCATGGATTGGATCTGCATTTACTCCTTTGCAAAACTCATAAAGAATTTATTGAGCACAGATGAGCACGTATATCGAGTAGAATCAGTGGAGTCTGTTACTCTATCCAGAAGGAATACCACCATTGCTAATATCTTCCAACTAGCTACCAGTTTGATTTAGATTAACAGCGCTCAGAAGAGTATGGGTATGAACAGTTACTTACCTAAGACAAATTACTCCAAAGCATTTATATTTTTGACCTTCTGTTTCTACCCTATTCAGAACTCTTTCAGGATACCAAGTACCTGTAGGATACTAAAGACCTTTAAGATGCTTTCTGGTGTTCCGAGGAGCAGTGTGGCTTATGTTAATGAACTGTAGATGTCATCTTTTTCATAGCTGAATCAATTCCTGCTCCCAACCCTGCCTCCTGCACACCTCAACCCCCAACCAACTATTTATGTTCATCCTATCACAGAGCCTTTGTTTTGTTTAGCAAAGAATAGGTGTCATTGATTGAAATATTTGTTTATTTTTACCCTGCGGAAAAATCTCCATATACTTTCTAACTCCCTTACCAAAGAACAATTTTAACTGTTCTCAATGATTCTATGTTAGAATTCATTAAAATCTGCCTGAATTCTCTTTTGGTAGCCTATATAGCTGATTTAACTTCATAGTTGTGAGATCTTTTGAATGCTAATCCTTGGGATTCTGTTTGCTCATTAAAAAAATGATTTTACTATCTTATGAGGGTGTTGTGTAGAGAAGTTAATTCAGAGGTCATTCAGAATATCACCAGTCATGTAATAAATGCTCAGTAGGAATTTGCACAGTGTCCCTATTATTTACCATCCAAATAGAAACAACTATGAGAATAAAGAGGTGCAATTGATAATATACAGGGACAGCAGGTATCAATTTGAACTGCCCAAAGCAAATGGGGATGTATGGTCATCCTGATGATAAATCATATTTAGCTAAGAAATTCTTACAATGTAGTATTTATAATTCAGCACTATTGATTCAAATTGATTGATTCTAATACTTATTTTCTTTCCCAGTGTGAATATACATTAATAGTTCTTTTCTTTTTTGAAAGTGAAATATCAGACATTTTGTTTTTTCTTTTGTGAGGTCATATTGGTTGACAACACTGGATATGATTTAGGGGGTTGTGGTCACACCTCTTCAGATGTATGTTACCTCCCCACTACCACCACCTTCTGCTGTGCTTACCAAAAATATTCCCCAACTGTCTGTATCACAACATAGAAGACTTTTATTACTTGAAGTGATTAAGGTCATGAAAGTCCCCATTTCTGGATATTCCATCTTTAAAGCCCACATTTATGGATCCTGTCACCTCTTACATTTTTTTTTCATTTGTGACCTAACACCACGTTCCTAATCACATACCCATATCAACATCTCTACAGTCAGTAGATAGGTACTCAAATTCCATTGTCATTATGGTCAACTCCAATATACAGTGAAATTGAAGACATCTGAGTCAGAACAACCTGGAAACACTACCAACAATTGTCCCCAAAATTCCATAGAATAGGATTAAAAATTTACAATCTGTTTCCCCTCCAGTGACAATGCCCTGGGCATCATCTACCAAAGATCAATCTGAAAATCCAAAAATTACTCTCTCCTTCCAAATTATAATACCGACAACGTACTATAGATACTCACACACTTCCTTGGTTCCAAGCCTATAGTTTTCTTAATATAGCACATTCCATGACTCTTCCCAGATTTTAACAGTACCTTTCTATATCCCATTATTTAAACTGAGAATGCCTACTCTTGTCCCCAATGCTAACAAAACCCTGGATATCAACTGCACCTCCAAAGCTGGGCAGAATTTGAACAAATTGCAGGAAAAGAGAGAGCTTTGCTAGGGAATGACTGTCTAGTGAGTGTTACTGATAACATCACACAGTGCATAATAGTGCAGGATACGCAGATAGGAGGAAGCTCTATATATTAGTGAGCAGGGGGTATATCTTTATCCAGCCAAGGTGAAGGTTGATTATAAAGGGACTTAAACACAAGCGGAAGGTCAAGATTTAGAGTAACAAGAAACATATCATTAGGAGACTTAATATGGAAAGCAACAAATGACTGTTGTCAATAGTTGCAGCCTCTAAAAGAAGACAAGATTTAAACACAAAGTCTGTTTCTTGTTAAAAAGGTAATTTGTTATCGCAAATCTTGAATCAAGGGCACTGAAAATAATTATTTGCTTTCAGCCAATTATTTTGGGGTTATTCTTAATGCCCACTGCCATGTGTTCTGTAAACACATCCAACACACACTCCATCCTTCTTTTCCTTAGAGCTGGGCAGTCATGGCAGGGAAGGGTGCTAGAAAACAAAGATATTAAATTTAAAAGTTCAATGTAGCTATTTCTTCAATATTCAATTTAGAGAAAGAATTTTACACAAAAGTACTGATTGAATATCCATCTGGTAAGTCTTTAGCATTATCTAATTTCTTTCCACTCTGTATGGAGCTGTGGAGACACCTCAGGGAAACAATGCACCACTTCTTAACCTGGAGAAGGAATTTTCTAAATCACAAAAGGTTTGGTTGGCAAAGGAGCACTCTCTGATGGCTACCTGCAGTACAACCTTTCTGAAAAGCATCTTTGTCCCATCCTGGCACACAGATTATTATAACAGCACTTCATCAAGACACTCTTGCAGTATAGATAAATAATACCAGAGACTAACGGTCAGAGATTTTCTTTTTAAAAATGATCAAAAATCCCCACCCACTGGGAGAACATTTTTGCACACAGATTATTATAACAGCACTTCATCAAGACACTGTTGCAGTGTAGACAAATAATACCAGAGACTAACGGTCAGAGATTTTCTTTTTAAAAATGATCAAAAATCCCCACCCACTGGGAGAACATTTTTGCACACAACACTAATGATAAAGGACTGATCACAAAAATCTACAAAGAGCTGATGAGACTCAACAAAAGCAAAGAAAATAACCCAGTCAGAAAATGGGCAGAAGAGCTAAAAAGAAACTTCTCCGAAGAGGAAATGCAAATGGCCAACAGGCATATGAAAAAATGTTCAACATTGGGCCTTCCCGGTGGCGCAGAGGTTGAGCGCTGGGTCGCAAAGCTGCCCGCTGCCTCTGCAGCGCCGGTTCGATCCCCTGCTGCTCCCCGGCCACCGGAGGAGGGTCCCACATGGTGCGCAGACCTCTCCTGCCGCCCGCTGCTCCCCTCAGCAGTGTGCTTCGGTCCTTCTGCCTGCTCTGCTCCTCGCTCTGGCTCTGGTGAATTCTCTCACCCTCCTGTGCTCCTGACTGTACCCAGTGCTTGTATAAATAAATAAATAAATAAATAAATAGATAAATCTAAAAAAAAAAAAAGTTCAACATCACTTGTCATCAGGGAAATGCAAATCAAAACTACCATGAGATACCATCTTACACCAGTGAGAATGGCACATATTAAAAAAACTAGCAACAACAAATGTTGTGCAAACTGGTCCAACCACTATGGAGAACTGTGTGGAGATTTCTTGACCCACTAAATATAGAACTTCCATATGATCCAGCAATTCCACTCCTAGGTATTTACCCAAAGGACACAGAAACATCAACTCCAAAGGGCACCCGCACCCCTTTGTTTATAGCAGCACTGTTTACAATAGCTAAGCTTTGGAAACAGCCCAAATGCCCAAAAATAGATGACTGGATCAAGAAGATGTGGTCCATATACACCATGGAATATTACTCAGCATTCAAAAAAGATAAACACATGCAATTTGCAGCCACATGGATGGCGCTGGAAGGGATCATGCTCAGCGAAATAAGCCAGAAAGAAAAAGAAAAATACCGGATGGTCTCACTCATAGCAGGAATCTAGAAAACTTAAATAAGGGACCAGGAAAAAGAATGACTATAAGAAAGAAAATATCAAAATCAACAAACAACAATGAACCAGAGACACTCTTTGGGGGTTGGGGGCAGGGAAAGGAGGGCTTGGAGTCAAAATAAGGGGGTTGTAATTGTATGGGGAATATAAAAAATACAATTTAAATAAATGTGCAAAAAATAAATAAAATAAAAATGTTCAAAAATCCATACAGAATATAACGCAGTTGCTAAGATCATTTCTTAAAAGCATGTTTGATGGGGTCCAGTTACGCTTGTAAATTCTGAAATTATAAATTCAGAATAAAGTCATTGCATTTCACCCTTTATTTTTTAAAGATTTATTTTCATTTACTGATGCATACAAGAACTGGGGTGTAGTCCAGATGTGCATGGGGGAAGTGAGAAGATTAACCTGAGACAGAGTGGGGAGCAGAACAGGCAGACTGGCTGATATACGCTCTTGAGGGGAGCAGCAAGTGAGACAGGAGAGGTCTGCTGCGCCATGTGAGTCACCTCCCTGGCCGGGGATTGAACTCATGCTACAGTGGCTACAAATAGCCTCATAGTGCTGGGACTTAACCACTTGCACCACTGGGGAGGCCCTCACCCCATATTTTTAAAAAGGAAAATGGGGAATAATAAAATCACACAGAATAGAGGGAATGAAGTGGTAGTGTGTTTGAGGAACAACTTCCTCACAATTGTTTCCTTGATAGTGGACATGTATTGATCTACCCTTTTTTATTGACATGCAAATCTGGTTTCTTCAGGCCCTTGGGGCTTTTACAACTGTGCTGTCCAATGCACCAATGTGGCAGCCACCAGCCACATATCTTTACCTGTTTGTTGTTTTAATGTGGCTAACAGTAAATTTATAATAGGCATGTGGTTTGCTTTGTATTTCTGATGGATAGGGCTGTTACACAGTATGATGTTTTCTGCTGACCTTTCACCTCTGTCCTGTACCATCTCAAAAAATCCTGGCATTCTTAATTAAAGCAGGTTTGGGCAGATTCCATAGACAATTTATGACATTTGCTCTGAGTTTCATGACAAATCCATCATAAAAAATACGCAGCGTTTTCAAAATGTATTTTTCTAGAATAACAATTGTCCTGACACTTTATGTTGAATGGTTCCTTCTTGACTGAGATTTTCTACAGACGCTGGTTATTCAGTTAGGAAAATTCCTTTTTAATGTTAGTGTGGGACAAAATCTAATTACAAATGGGTGTTAATGTCAGATTCTTTCCTGTATCTGTGTGTTTTCTCTAATCTTTTAAGAGAGTGTTAGATTTCTAGATTTTCTAGTGCCAAAACCCCTTGCATTCTTTGGAAAAAGTCCACTTATGCAGGATTTAGCCTGACAATGGACTTTTTGTTGGGCCTGTGCAATATACTTTATTTTTGGTTTTGATATCAAGGTTACAAAAGCCTTGCAGAATTATTCAGTATTTGGACGTATTTCCACATTTCCCATGCTCTGTGTGACTTCATACAGGATTACTCTTGAGTGTCAATTTTCCGGTCCCTTTCCCATCAGAGAGACTTCTTCAGTGTCCTAGAAGACTGAAATTCAGAATTTTCTTACATTGTCCACTTTTAAGAAATTTCCATTTATAATATAAATTTCAGTCATTACTATATGTCTGGTATAATTCTACTTTATTTGAGGAGTTATCCTCAGCTCCTGGACAATGAATAAGTAGAAATAAAGAGTTAGATGAATATCCATTTGGCAGGATGTCCAGTCATTTATAATCACATAGAGTTTTATTGCATTGATTTACTACTTCAGAATATATACATTGATCTCTGTCCTTGTGAATGTTAACTGTCAGCTTTCTTAAACATACCATAGAAACAATCACAGACACCAAACCATTGTTATCTCAAAGGATTGGGAAAGTGAGTTGCTAAAGGGATAAACACCCCAGGAGTCTGAACCTTCTACAACATTCATATTTGCCATTATTTTTAATTGGGTCACGTGCAGACTTTATGATCACTAACAATCTTATTTAATCCTCACCATCATTCTGGCAGATACTATCTTCATTCTCATTTCACTTAAGCCTAAACTTCTGAATAGTCAGAAGTTCCTACAATCAGAGAATATGAATGAGGATCAAGTTTTCATCGCTCTAAAATCCCGATAGATTTCATTGCAGTGGCCTTTTTTTTTAAGATTTATTCATTTATGCATATAAGAACTGGGGTACAGGTCATAGGTGTGTGGGGTGCAGTGGCTGCCAATCGCTTCATAGGTTACATATTAACTGCTTGCACCACCAGGGAGGCCCCCGTGTCCTCTTCCTTATAATTGCAGTTCCCAAGTCTAGACAGTATCTTACTGTTCTCCCAGAAGCTCAGGAACCTGTCTTGTCCTGGATTCGTGGAGAAAATGTTGTGAACTGGAATTTTTCATTAAGGCTCTGCATTCTTTATCTTCATTGTTCAGTCTCCTGTTCGTGTTTTAATTGTTGTGTCTACATCACTGTAAACCCACAAACAAATATGTGAACAGATTGTTTATAATCAGGACAATCAATTATGGATACAAGCACTTGGTGTTCAGGTAACAAACATATCTACCTGACAAATTCTTTATGTTTAAATCCTAAAGTCTGCCCTCCTTTATCATACTTAAAGCATTGAAAACTGGAAAATACATTTCTCTGAAATAAATAATAACTGCATATAAAATGACAAAGGACGCAGCATTAGAGAACTAAAATAATTTCAACATGTAAAACTCATTTAGTATATAAGCTTGATCAAAATGAACAAAGGTATCGGTTCTCCCAAGAAAAATGACTTTGAACACCACAAATATTTAACCTGCCTCCTCAGTAATGTGTTTTCTAATTTCAAATGCCATTGGATTTGTATTCCAGCCAATTTCCATACTATAAATGTCAGTCAACCGAGGCTGATTATGCCTAAGAATGATTTAAAAAGAACCTTAACAACAGTAAAAGTCATGTCCGTATTTTCATTATGCATCTGAGCTTTTGGATTGTAAATATTCCCTCAGAGCTAATATTTTAGAATTGAAGGTCAGATACAGGGGATTTTTTTCCTTGCTAATTAGAAAACAGATTACTCCACTTGAAATTATGTAGGTAGAAATTCTTCCCTAAGGAATTGATCTCTTTCTGATGTGTTTGATCATGTTCAGTATTTTTTAACAACATTATATTTGCTTTCTCCACTCTCACCTACCAACTATGATGTACAGAATGCTTAAGGATTTGACTTACTATTCTGACATTAGTAATAAAGTTATATTAAAAATAATGTACTAGAAGTTTTTCAGCTTCATACAATTTTACTTATTAGATTTGCTTGATATTTCACTTGTCAAATTTCACAACGTCTAATGTTTCCTCTGTATATTTATAAAAGTACTTTATTGCAGATGAGTCTAATCACTATGTAAATTAGGTAATTATTTGGTGAATATTAACATTCTTCCCAATACAAAATAATACATATATTTTGAAATTTCTTTCCTTGCTTTTGGGAGAATATAGCAATTAAAATAGCTGTTGAACCATTATTTGCATGCAAATGAGGCAAGAGAAGTAGCATATCAGAATATGCAAAAGTATATTTAATTTTCAATTTCAAATGTATTTCTTACTATTGTTTTTTTTTAATTTTTTTTTTATAGAGGCATGTTTTCTTTCTTTATTTGTTTGTTTGTTTGTTTGTTTGTTTATACATGCACTGGGTACAGTCAGAAGCGCGGGAGGGTGAGAGAATTCACCAGAGCCAGAACGGGGAGCAGAGCAGGCAGAAGGACTGAAGTACACTGCTGAGGGGAGCAGCGGGCGGCAGGAGAGGTCTGCGCCCCATGCAGGACCCTCCTCAGGTGGCCGGGAAGCAGCCGGGGATCGAACCGGCACCGCAGAGGCCGCGGGCAGCTTCGCAACCCAGCGCTCAACCGCTGCACCACCGGGGAGGCCCTGTATTTCTTATTATTTAGACTACATCATTTTCTTTTTTTTAAATAAATTTTATTTTTATATTCCCCATACAATTGCAATCCCCTTATTTTGACCCCAATCCCTCCCCTCCCCGCCCCCCACCACCCATAGAGTGTCTCTGGTTCATAGTTGTTTGTTGATTTTGATTTTCACTTTCTTATAGTTATTCATTTTCCTGGTCCCTTATTTAAGTTTTCTAGATTCCTGCTATGAGTGAGACCATCTGGTATTTTTCTTTTTCTTTCTGACTTATTTTGCTGAGCATGATCCCTTCCAGCGCCATCCATGTTGCTGCAAATTGCATGTGTTTATCTTTTTTGAATGCTGAGTAATATTCCATGGTGTATATGTACCACATCTTCTTGACCCAGTCATCTATTTTTGGGCATTTGGGTTAGTTCCAAAGCTTAGCTATTGTAAACAGTGCTGCTATAAACACAGGGGTGCAGGTGCTCTTTGGAGTTGATGGTTCTGTGTCCTTTGGGTAAATACCTAGGAGTGGAATTGTAGGATCCTATGGAAACTCTATGTTTAGTAGGTCCAGAAATCTCCACACAGCTCTCCACAGTGGTTGGACCAGTTTGCACTCCCACCAGCAGTGCAGAAGAGTTCCTTTCTCTCCACACCCTCGCCAACATTTGTTGTTGCTAGTTTTTTAATATGTGCCATTCTCACTGGTGTAAGATGGTATCTTATGGTAGTTTTGATTTGCATTTCCCTGATTACTAGTGATGTTGAACATTTTTTCATATGCCTGTTGGCCATTTGCATTTACTCTTCAGAGAAGTTTCTTTTTAGCTCTTCTGCCCATTTTTTGACAGGATTATTTTCTTTGTGTTGAGTCCCATCAGCTCTTTGCAGATTTTTGTGATCAGTCCTTTATCATTAGTGTTGTGTGCAAAAATGTTCTCCCAGTCGGTGGGGTTTCTCTTTGTTTTTGTTATTGTCTCTTTTGCTGTGCAGAAGCTCTTTAATTTGATGTAGTCCCAGCTGTTGTTCTTTGCCTTCGCTATCACTGCTTTGGGTGATAGACTACATCATATTCAATGCAATTTTCTTCTGGCATGTTAGAATCAGGTATCATAAAAAGCTTTTCTGGTAACTGTTTGCTTGTGTGCATCGGCTTTTAATCTTTCTTGATTCTCTTGCAGGAAGACAAAATAAATTTCCTTTGAAAAAGGAAAAATCAACATGTTGCTGAATTATATGGTTAATAAATAGATGACATAGGGTAGGTATTTAATATTGTATTGAATGGATGATTTGTAAAAGGAGGAGTTTATTACAAAGAAATATGCTGATGATTCCTCTACCAATCATTAAAATATTATTGAACATAGAACCTAAGTGAAACAAAATACTAGCAATGGCTTGGGACAATTGTGAGAAGATCAGATAAGCTCAGACTTTTCTTATAAAGATATAAAAAATATGCTGCTGATATTTTGATGAATATAAATGATAGAGGAAATAAATATTTAGATCCAAATGCTGCACCTGAGTAGAGTGAAGATAACTTTTGATTTTTAAACAATTATAAAAGTAACAAAAAGTCAAATATTAAATAAAGGTGATGAATTAAAGAATGTTATACCTTAAAGTATAAAGAATAGACATATATTCAAGATGGTGAAATCTAGTGTTTGCAATGAGGTACTGAAGGAAAGTTTAGGGTGTTTCTTCTACTCTTTGGGGCTGATGGTATGAAGAATACACGCTGACATGTACTTTCCATGCCTTCGATAGCAGACACCAACATCTAGCTCTGGAATTTAATGTCCTTACTAGATTTGGGAAGCTTGTTCCTACAGTCTTAGGTTGACACGGAAAAGTAATAGTCAAAAATTAAAATGTGTTTCAAGCCATGAATAGTTTTTTGGAAACTGGGTGCATGGTATGATTCAGTTCCCACTGTAGTGGCACTTAATGGTGAACAGCATAAATTATTTCCAAAAAATGTCAGTCATTATAGTAGCTTCTCTCTTAAACTAAATGCTTTTTTAAAAATTATTTTATTAAGATAATAATAATTTACAACATTGTAACTGATTTGGGGTCTATAGATAGGTTCATGCTTTTCAGATGTATGTAGTACATATACACAATGGAATATTATTCAGCAATTGAAAAAGATAAACTCATGCCATTTATCGCAACATGGGTGGAGCTAGAGGGGATCATGCTCAGTGAAATAAGCCAGAAAGAAAAAAATACCAGATAGTCTCACTCATAGCAGGAACCTAGAAAACCTAAATAAAGGATCAGGAAAAAGACTAATTATAATAAAGTAAAAATCAAAATCAACAGGCAACTAAAAACCTTAAACTAAACGCTTTTAAAAAAAAAAAACTTCTTGCATCAGGGCCTCCCTGGTGGTGCAAGGGGTTAAGATGCAACCTATGAAGCAGTCCGCAGCCACAGCAGAACAAGTTTGATCCCTGGCCAGGGAGCTACCCACATGGCGCAGCAGACCTCTCCTGTCTCTCCCGCTGCTCCCCTCAGCAGTGTATTTCAGTCTGCCTGTTCTGCTCCCCACTCTGTTTCTGGTGAATCCTCTCATCCCCCACACCTCTGGCCTGTACCGCAGCTCTGGTATGCATAAATAAATTTTAAAAAAAAAAACCTTGTATCAGTCTCTAGCCCGTCCCTATGAAGGAGATGCCCCTCTTTGACTTAACTACTTTGTCCCTCCCATGGCTGAAATTCTGAATCCTCCTTTGATTTTCTTGGCCAATCACAGCCTTAAAGGTTCCCCAACTTTTCACCATAAATGTTTCTGTCTTCTCACCAGAGTCTAGAGGGCAGGTCTGGATATAAATCCTGCCAGGGTTTCTAAGCTCTGTCTGTCTGAAATACACATTTTCTGATAAAAACAGGAATTTTGTCATTTAGTTGTATGCATTTTTGTTATTCATTTCACTGTGTTAATTGAAAAGAAAGGCAATGTAGTCATATTAATTATGGATTGGATTTATGGATTATTAAACACTATGAACAGGTGAATTGGATGGCTAGTGAAATTTCATACACAAAAAAGCCTAAATTAATAGAAACAAATAATTCTCAGGTTTGCAATCCTACAGTCTATTTTTATTGTCATATTAATGTCTCTCCATTTGGCAAGCAGTCAATGTTGAATGAGTTAATTATTGAATTTCAGTAGAAATCAATTAGGTTTAAGTTAGGTTTAATCATTTAATAGCTGCATGATCCTAGCCAAGTCGTATAACTACCTATGTCTGTTTCTCACTTTGCAAAAATTATTCTGAGAAGGAATTTTTTAAAAAGCATAACTGAAAACCACATGAAGATGTCAGTTGTCATTTTAATCACACAGCATGATGCCTAATGTAAAGGTTGTCTTTAAAGTTATCAAATGCAGCCCCCCCCCCCAGGTGGTGTAGGGGTTAAGTCTCAGTGCTATCACCTCTAGACCTGAGTTCAATCCCCAGCCAGGGAACTAACCCACATGGCGCAGCAGACCTCTCCTGTCTCAACCACTGCTCCCCTCAGCAGTGTATTTCATTCAGTTTGCCTGTTCTGCTCCCCACTCTGTGTCTGGTCAATCCTCTTAACCCTCTCACCTCTAGCCTACATCCCAGTTCTTCTATGCATAAATAAATATATCTTTAAAAAATAAATAAAAATAAAATAAAGTTATTGAATGCAACTTACTCCTTTTGCATTGGTCCGATTCACTTTAACCACTGAATCTGAAGCAGAATTGACATTCACTGAACACATACCTTACCATAACTCTGCTTTTATTGCTGAATGTCAGATGAACTGGTCAAGTTAGCAACAATACAATTATGCTTATTTCCTTGCTAATGTATATCTACTATTTTCAATTTTTTATTTAATGTTTTTGAATTAACATTGTTTTACAACTTTATATAGTTTTCGGATCAGATGACAGCACTAGAGTTGAATATCTGTATTATGTACTACATCACAGTCTCCACCAAATTTGCTTTCCATCCTCCACCTTGGCCCTTCATTTTTTTAAATCATTTATTTATTAAGAACTGGGGTGCAGGCCAGAGGTACTGTATCCTGGTGGGTGAGAGGATTCACCAGAGACAGAGTGGGGACTAGAAGATGCAGACTGACTACTTTTTAAAGAAAGATTGAACAAGTTGATAAGGCTAGCAGGCTGACACCAGTGGAAAGGTTCACCTCCTAGATGGGATCCTGACCCAGAAACCACTCTATAAAATGACTAGGGATCTAATCAGAGAAGCAGTGGGCATTTTGGGCAGTTGATGGTTGGAAATATTCAAGGACAGTAGCATGTGGCTTGAGACATATTTCCAAAACTGAGAGCTTGGAGACAGAGACTGGTCTGTGCAGGAATATAAGTTCTAAAACGCTGAAGGCAATGAAAATCAAGACTGAAGTTGGGTCTATTCACTAAACTTCAGTTGTTTTTTTTTTTTTTTTTTTAAAGAGGCATGTAATATTCATTTATTTGTTTGTTTGCTTGCTTGTTTATACATGCACTGGGTACAGTCAGAAGCGTGGGAGGGTGAGAGAATTCACCAGAGCCAGAGTGGGGAGCAGAGCAGGCAGAAGGACCGAAGTACACTGCTGAGGGGAGCAGCGGGCGGCAGAAGAGGTCTGCGCGCCATGTGGGACCCTCCTCTTGTGGCCGGGGAGCAGCCGGGGATCAATCCAGAGCTGCAGAGGCCACGGGCAGCTTCGCAACCCGGCACTCAACCGCTGCGCCACTGGGGAGGCCCAAACTTCAGTTTTTCAGTGGTAAAATATGTATGAAAAGTATAAGGACAAGAATGTGCTAACGTGGGACGCCCTTAGAGGTCAGAAATGAAACAAAACTGTTTTGCCAAAAGAACAAATGATAGACAAAAGTAACAGACATGATTGGAAATGTTTTGGGCTGAATTGTATCCCCCTTAAAATTCATATGTTAAAACCCTGTCCCCAGGGTGACTGTAATTGGTGGTAAGAACTTTGCAGGGGTAAGTAAGTTATTCAAAGTCATAGAGTATGGCCGAATCCAGTAGGACTGGTGTCACTATCGAAAATGAATAAACGCCAAGTATTTACCCAAAGAAAGGACATACCCTGTGAGGACACAGTGGTAAGGCAAACCATCTCCAAGCCAAGGAGAAAGGTTCTGTCAGAGACCAACACTAACAGCATTTTAATCTGAACTTCCAGCCGCCAGAGCTGAGAAAACAAGTATCTGTTATTTAAGCCACCCAGTGTGAGTTACTTTGTCATGGTCACTGGAACAGACAAATACAGGAATATACAATTTAAATTTTCCAACTTTAAAGAAGAATGATCCATGTTTTTGGCTAATTCCTTAAGTAGAATGCCTTATTACAAGACAAAGGTAAATAAAGTAATATGTTTTGAGCCATTTCATATAGCAGTAAAAAGAAATAATAGATGCGGGGCCTCTCCCTCATGGTGCAAGGGGTTAAGTCGCAACACCATGGAGGTATCCGCAGCCAGTGCAGCACAAGTTCAATCCCCATCTAGGGAGGTGACCCACATGGCACAGCAAACCTCTCCTGTCTTGCCTGTTACTTCCCAGTACTGTATTTCAGTCAACCTGCCTGTTCTGCTTCCCACTCTGACTGGTGAATCCTCTCACCTCCTGCACCTCTTGCCTGCACCCAGGCTATTTTATGCATAAATAAATAGATCTAAGAAAAATAACATATTGGGGCAAATGAGATTTTTTAAATATTTGAGCAAAGACATTTTTCTTCTCCTTTATTTTTCCCTGATATTAACTATATCTCAAACTTTTCACAAAGGTTTCAGTAGAACACCCCAAGGCGCCATGAGTTTGTCAGCCACAAATCCGAAGTCTAATTGAAGCTCTGATACAATCTGGGATATCATGGCTAAATCACTTACATTTTGGTTCTCAATTTCCACATTTTAAGAAAATTTGGATTAGACTAGCACTACTAATGGGTGAATGAGGTTTACTGCAATCACAACTGCAAAATCCGTGCAGAAACATAGACTGTGCAAGCTTGAATAGACCTCTCTGTCACAGAATTTCTTGGAGCATTTTAAAGTCAATGTGCTCTACAAAGCCGCAAGGAAAGGATACCACACACAATATCCCTCACGTGTTGTTTTGACACACCGCACCAGAGACAGGTTACATTAGGAAGAGGCTACTATTCGCTATAATTCCCCCTGGATCCCAAATGGTCAGATCCCTTTGATCATAATGTCTTATGGTCACATCCAGAGCCTCCTAGTTCTTTGACTGTTTATTCACTAAGAAAGAGTAATAATGAAGTGAAGGGTGTTTTAGGAGGTCTACATCCCAGAAAAAAATCCTTAAGAAACCACAACTATGCTCTATACTCCAGGAAACAAGAATCTTTAAAGGGATAATTAGTGGAGGATTTGAAACTCCACACACTCACTGCACTTTCCATTTTTAAGGAAGTTTCCTTAAAATGTACCTGTTTTTCTATTTCAATCTGTTTCAGCATTTTTTTTAAAGATTTATTTATTTATGAATACATGAGCTGGGGCGCAGGCCAGAGATGCGGGGGGCGGGTGGTGGTGAAAGGATTCACCAGAGACAGAGCGGGGAACAGAACAGGCAGACTGACTGAAATACACTGCTGAGGGGAGCAGCGGGCTGGACAGGAGAGGTCTGCTGCACCATGTGGGTAGCCCCCTGGCTGGCCAGGGGATCGAACTCATGCCACAGAGGCTGCCGATTGCTTCATAGTGTGGCACTTAACCCCATGTGCCACCAGGGAGGCCCTGTTTTAACATTCTTTTGTTATAAAGACATATGTGATATTTGGGTTTTGCTGTTTGTGTCCCATAGCATAGAATAATATATTCATGCCAACAAAGAAATGGACTTGAAAATTAACTGGAGGAAAATGCAGGAGATAAATGGGCGAGTAGTTATTTATAAATGGGAATTCAGCAAAATTATTAGGAGACAAGTGTGCCATGCTGACCTTTGCCAATCATCTTGACCAAGGTTCTTTTTTTTTTTTTTTTTAATAGAGGCATGCTTTATTTATTTATTTATTTTGTTTGTTTTGTTTATACATGCACTGGGTACAGTCAGAAGTGCGGGAGGGTGAGAGAATTCACCAGAGCCAGAGCGGGGAGCAGAGCAGGCAGAAGGACCGAGGTACACAGCTGAGGGGAGCAGCGGGCCTCAGGAGAGGTCTGCGCGCCATGTGGGACCCTCCTCCGGAGGCCGGGGAGCAGCCGGGGATCGAACCGGCACCGCAGAGGTTGCGGGCAGCTTCGCAACCCAGCGCTCAACCGCTGCGCCACCGGTGAGGCCCTTGACCAAGGTTCTTTTGGAGGAATAAGTAATTGCTTGCTTTTGGCATCAGTCTCACCATGGACATATGTTTTGCACTGTCAGATGGTTCCTTAGGATTGATGTGATGTAGTATAATGCAGCTCAGTTCATTTAATTTGCATTAAACAATGCACAATGTACTAGTTTTTCTGTACTTTTTTTCTTGACCTTATAGAAATGGCCTCAGATAGACTCATTGACCTTCAATCATAAATCAGCCCTTTACTGGTCAAGAGGTGAAGTGGGTTAACAATGGATTTACTTGTAAATTGAGAAGAGATAAATCTTTGTTCCTTCCAGGGTAGTGCTGTGTTTTTAGATTGGAAGACAGAACCACGTTTCAAAAAGCATTTTACAGGAAGGTAAAGTCTTCAAGACCTTGGGTGTTTTTGATCTCTGAAACTTGTATATCTGCACAATGCCGCGGACCAGCACAGCAGTGAACGAGGAGGCCGTCTCAGGGTTGAGAGACTGCGCAGGGTGGTCAGGGATTCGGTGAATAAATGACACCCAGACACACCTCAAGAAAGTGGAAATCTGAGTGTAATTTTATTTAAGTTAGTGGCCAGTATCTATGTTTTTCTAAAGGCATAGGATCGGTTATCAGTGAACTAAAGCAGTTGGCTCATAGGTTTAACTTATCATTGACAAGGCAGTGATTTATGTCCAGAGTTACATTTGGATCTAGGCACATTCCTAAGCAGTCAGACCATTAGTTTTGTCTTTTGTTTTATATAATTACATTTTCTCCTAGCTAACCACCAAATTCCTTAATCATTATTAATTATAACAGGTGCACTTATTATTATTTTTATGTAATAACATTTTTTCATTAGGGATCAAAGCTAAGGAATTTTAACATATAACAGAGCAATTATTGAACTAACAATTTTGTTGTTACACAAGGTTTAGTGGTGTTTCATTTGAGTCATCCTTGTGACTAGATTTCATGTTTCTTTAATTTAGCAATCAATGACCTTTACAGAGGAGAAGGAAGAAGTTTTAGAAAGAGAGTGAAGGGATAAAGTTTGTAGGTCTGAGGAGACGAGATAAGGCTCCTTTTGGTCAGCATTTTTGTGGTGGCTCCTGGTGGTCGTTATCTTTTGATAGGTCTGTCTCATCTATGTCTTCAGGGAAATTTGCTGTACTCCCCTGCGCGCTGGTTCCTTGCCCAGCCAGACCTAGGGACCCTGGTGAAAGCCATTAGCCCTAAAGGTCACTGCAGGGGGAGGTGCAGCAGCACAATTGTTGTAAAATACACTAATAAAATAAAATAGGATGTTGCTTTATATTTGCCTGTGTTAGGACTTGAGGTGTTGTACAGGTAGAATGAAGGCTACATAAAATAAACTCATAAGCTGAATCTTAATTCCTTTGGGAAACCCACCACTTTTATTTATAGGTCTATAAGCCTAACAGATAAAAATAACTAAGAAAATATATTACAAGTGTATTTCATACCACTCTCCAATCTGTAAGCATTGGATGATCTGTAAGCATTTCCATCCCATAAACCTGCCTGATAAATATCTGTTAACTTGAATATGTGGAATTAATCTCTTCATTAGAAGTAACCTAAACCTACATACAGAATAATAGGATGACATGATGGGCCTGGTCTTTAGCTAGTTTGTGATTATATTACACTACACAGATATATCCTTGACTGCAAAATGACAGAATAATTTTAAAAATTTGCAATATAAAAAGCAAGCACATTTGGCATATAAAATAGTGTCAGAGATTTCAGAGCAATATTAAAATCTGCATTTTATTTTTAAAACATGGAAATCTGCTTCTAGCAAGAGTCAAGCACTTTAACCAGTATGAAAAAATCAATCAGTTTTTAGATATTGTAATCTATTTCTAGGTTATCCAAGTCAGCCCTTTGGATATTTTTAGCTGTATCTATCCATCACAAAGCATTAAGCAAATGACAACATGGGTCAAACATTAAGAATTTAAACGTCGGGGGCCTCCTTGGTGGTGCAAGGGGTTAAGTTGCCACCACTAAGAAGCTATTCTCAGCCACTGCAGCACTGCATTCATTCAGTCCCCAGCCAGGATGCTACCCGCATGGCATAGCAGACCTCTCCTGTCTCACCTGCTGCTCCCCTCAGCAGTGTATTTCAGTCAATCCGCCTGTTCTGCTCCCCACTCTGTCTCTGGTGGATCCTCTCAGCCCCCATGCCTCTGACCCGTACCCGAGTTCTTGTATGCATAATAAATAAGCCTTAAAAAAAGAATTTAAATATTAATCAACACTGAATGGGGACTACTGTCTGCAGAAATACACTGCTCTGTGTCATTCTTCATGGGCTCATATGATAAAGTGTTATATGAGATGGAAGAATGACAACACGATCTTCCCACTCTCTGAAATGTGCATTTGACATCTTCAACCTAAATAACCATGAGAGAAAATTGACTTCAGGAAAATCAACTCTGCTACCACTTAGTAACACCTAAAAATAAGACCCCAAAGGATCAACATGTTAATAGATAACTTCAACATGTTTCTGAACAAAACTCAATAATGCTTGTAAAAACAAAAATCTATACCGTACCCAACAATGTGAAAATCTAAAATGCCTGCCATCCAATTAAAAATTACGAGACCTTTTAAAAAAGAGGAGAACACAAACATCGATCAATTGAAGTAGACCCAGAAATGACATTAGTGGCAGAATTAGTAAACTAGGACATGAAAGCAAATATTATTGCTGAATTCTGTGCGTTCAAGAAGCCGAAGAATAGATTGACATTAAGAGGAGATATAGACTATATAAAGGAGGCACACGTTAAAATTCAAGAGATGAAAATTGCTATGTCTGAGATTGAAAAGTTCACTGCATAAAATCAATGAGAATCAAGCGCACTGAAAGAACTGCAAGGAGAAATAAATGAATTTACTGACAGAGTTGGATATTTCTACACCCATCACACCCATTCTGGACAAATCCAGAGGAAAAACTCTGTGAAGACATATTGGAACTCAACAGTAGTGTCAATTAATTGGATAGCTATAGAATTTTTCATCTAACAACAGCAGGTGGGCCCATTCTGGTGGCCTAGGGGTTAATCTCAGCCCTATCACCCCTATGGGGCTGAGTTCCATCCCTGCCAGGGAGTTAACTCACATAAGGTACAGCAGACCTCTCCAGTGGTGCCCCACTGCCCTCAGCAGTGTATTTTGGTCCTTCTGCCTGTTCTGCTCCCCACTCTGTCTCTGGTGAATCCTCTCAGCCCCTCATCTCTGACCTACACCCCAGTTACTTATTTAATTATTTACTTATTGTTGTGTATTAAATCTCAAAAGAAAGTAAAATAGTTTTTATTGGGCAAAAATGAAAACACAGCTTATCAAAATATGTGGAATATAGAGAATCCAGTGTACCAAGGGCTATTCATAGCCTTGAATTGATATAAAAAGAAGAAAGATGTAATATGCATAATACAAGTTTCCACATTAGGAAACTAGAAAAAGATGACAAAAGTAAGGCCATAGCAAGTAGAAGAAAATAAATAATAATGCCTAGAGCAGACATTTGTGAGATTGGAAACAGGAAATTAATGGAAAAAATAAATGGAGACAAAAATTATTTCTTTAAAAAGATCAGTAAAATGTATAAGGCTCTAACAAGATTCAGTAAGACAAGAGTAGGGCACAGTCTGCTAACCTGAGAAAATAAAGTGTCACAAGTTCCATATAATTGTAAAGGATTACAGAAGAAGAAAGAGAAGGAGAAGAATCTATAAACAAGTCTGTCCACAAATTGGATAATCCTGAAATGAACCAATTCCTTGAAAAATACAATATGTTCAGTCTCACCAACAATTCCTCTTCTGGGTACATATCCAAATGGATGAAATCACTGTATCTGTTCCCCTTGTTCTCTGCATCATTATTTACAACAGTCAATACATGGAATCAACCTAAGTGTTCATTTATGGATAGTTGGATAAATACTGTATGATTTCACTTAATGTGGAATGCCAAAAAACCCAAACTCGTAAACAGAGAAAATATTGGTGGTTGCCAGGGGTATTGACTAGGGTATTGATTAGGGTCTTTATAGTTGAAATGTTTAGTAAAATAATGCCCTAACAATTTTTGAACAGATACAAATAGTTTACTGTTCACAACTTTGAAAATGCCAAAAAATATAAGAAAACATAGAAACAATTTTCCATTTTGTACCCACCGATATTACCACTTGTCATAGTTTTTCAAATACTGTAGGGGTATTGACTAGGGGTGGGAAAAATGGATGGTAATGGTCAAAAGGTACAAGTCATAAGATAGATAAGTTCTGGGCATTTAATGAACAGCACGGTGACTATCGTTGGCAGTGGTTTAGTGTATACTGAAGAGCTGATAAACATGCTCTTAAAAGTTCACATCCCAAGGAAAAAACAATTGTGACTATATGAGGTGAGGATGGTTAACTAAATCTATTGCAGTAATCATTATGCAATGTGCACATATATGAAATCATTAAGATAAATAAACAATGATGTGCTATGTAAATTACACCTCAATAAAATTGGCCAAAATGCAGAGCTTATTTTATATCCATTACATCTCATAAAACTTTTCAAAAATGAAAGAAAAGACAAATAATATCAAGTAGAGAGAGTAAGAGTTACGCATGTGGGAAGACCTAATGTTTAACTTTGTTTTATTATTCACAGTTTAGCTTTGGTTTGACTCATATGTTCATAGGTCCTTTTCATGTTAGTAAAAATAATAATATCAGGGCAGAATGATACAATAATGAGCGTTTTAAAACAATGGCTGTAATATTTAATCTGATTCTCTGTAGCTTTTCTCCCCAAAGTTATAAATGATAATAAAATTTTTCCAAAGTCTATTCAAATGGTGTTGAAACTTCACAGTGAATGACATCGACAAATTAATTTCTATGATATCTTGAAGTAGAAGACTATTTTTACTTCTATTTCAAGTTTTCATTTAGTGAGAAACAGTGATACATTCCAGTTTCCTCAAGGATATGCTTTGAAGAATTTTGGACAGTTCTATTTTAGGATATTTTGGGACTTAATAATGGTCAAATCTAGTACAAAGAGAATGCCACGAGAACCTGCTCTTTAAAACAGGTTGTCTGCTGCTGTGTTTCACCTATGACCTGTGCATTTCTCTGTGTATTCAGACATGGAACTTGACAACCTAGTCTGCACAGAGGAACTGGTAATGCCTTGACTTTAGGAAAAGGTGGACAGTTGCTAGTCTTCTGTTTCCTTGTTTTTTTTTTCCTTGTGGCAAAGGGTGGAGTGATGTGTGAATGTGTTTTTCTGAGGTTTCTGGCATGTATCACACCTCTGACCATGATCTCAACTGGAAAACTCGAGCCAATTGTATTCCCATAGGTGTTAGCAGACCTTAAATCGTGGTTTGGTAATGTGTTTAAAGCTATAATTTTATTTTTTTTTTTTTATTTTTTTTTTTTTATTTGTTTGCTTGTTTTGTTTTTTTGTTTTTTTGTTTATACATGCACTGGGTACAGTCAGAGGCGTGGGAGGGTGAGAGAATTCACCAGAGCGGGGAGCAGAGCAGGCAGAAGGACCGAAGTACACTGCTGAGGGGAGCAGCGGGCGGCAGGAGAGGTCTGCGCACCATGTGGGACCCTCCTCCGGTGGCCAGGGAGCAGCCGGGGATTGAACCTGCGCCGCAGAGGCTGCGGGCAGCTTCGCAACCCAGCGCTCTACCGCTGCGCCACCGGGGAGGCCCTAAAGCTATAATTTTAATAGTCCTGAAATACTCAGGTTTTTTGCTAGGAAGATAATGATATAAAGCTAAGAGCTATGGATTCTTCAAAACAGATGTTGGTAGATGGCTTTTCTCGTTACACAATTACAGACAGAAAAGTCACATAGGTTACAACCTGGAGGATGGTCTTGGAGTCGTACAATCATTCTGTTCTCAGTGGTTAGAGAAAAACGTAAGATGTCAGAAATCAGTGTGTAATCCTTTATGTTCATTCCAGAATTTTTTTATAGGGGTAAATTGTTGGTTATTCAAGAGATCACTATATAACTTTTCCAACTGTATGAGTCTTTATAGTTGAAATGCTTAGTAAAATAATTTCCTAACAAGTTTTGAACAGATATAAAGTTTACTCTTCACAACTTTGAAAATGCCAAAAATATAAGAAAACGTAGAAACAATTTTCATTTTGTACCCATCCATATTGCCACGTCTCATAGTTTTGCAAATTCTCTGTGCTTGTGTCACAGGTCACAACCTCAGGAGATTTTTTAAGCGTGATATGAAACCACTGCCATCCATGGAGGGCCTGGAAAGATCTTAGAATATTGGTAGGTGGCATTTTTAATAATGAATGGTACGTACTTACAAAACTTTGTCTTGGTCAGCTACAAGACAAGGAGTTTTCTGAAAAGTTAATGTAATCACCGAAACTGAAAAGTTTATGTCATCACCTGTATTGTCTAAATTGTCTAAACATTTTTCTTTTTCAGTCATATGTCCTTGGGCAGCTTCTAGGAGCAAGGAAGGCAAATAGAATGTATACTGATGGGAGAAGAGGTACAGCACCTTTAATATCCCAGGTCCAACTTTGAATCAACAAGTGCTCACATTCTCGTGGTGGCCTTCCTCAACACAAGAGACATCCTACGTTTTCTAATTACCAAACAAGCGAACACACGCAAAACAACCTCCCCCCAACCCAGCAGCTGAAACAGAGCTAAGAGGCGGGGACATGATGTTTTCAACATAGACCAACACTGCTCGCTCCCTTGTCATACCGTGCATATTAAATCAGATGACCGACATAGTTGTACAGTGCCTCGATCACCACAAAGGTCGCTGCAGAAGAGTGTCAGCGGAGCAGACACAGCCCCCTCTGCTCCAGTTGAAACTTTGCCATAATTGACATCATTTTTCTCCGTTCCCACTCATTCTACTTTGTACCGCTGTGCTTCAGCCTGTCTTCTACCGGTCTTCATTGATTGCCTCTTGGGAAGACTTAGTTGGGATATACCCATCGGGTTATGGTTGTGACAAATACCAGTGTTCAGTTATTTCAGGCATATAAGTATCAGGCGTCCCTCAGGTCGTAAAATAGCTCTTCCTACTCACAATGTGAGTTCCCCCACCTGTCACAGTGAGCAGGATCATTACTAATCAAACAATTATGGCAACTAGATCATCATCAATAGATAAAATCTTTTATTTGCCTATTAGCATGCCAGCATTAATGCACAAAATATGTAGCCCTTTGTATCTTTAATTTTAGTGGTATTCTCATTGTAATGTCTTGTAAAATCATTTTCCCACCCCCACCCCATGGAGGCAAGATTTTTATTCCAGTGAAATTAACTTTTACAGATGAGAAGTGTAAATTACATTAAGTAGTCAGTATGAATGATGGTGACTAGAGCTCATCATACTTCTATTCCTTAACTCTCAGACACGTGTAGTCTAGCTGCTGGGGATACAGCACCATAAATAGCCCAATAGTTTAGTTTTATATACTGTGCTCAGCTCCTCAGGGTACTGTCTCCAGCCAGCCCCTTTGCTGGTTTAATTGATCATTCTGTATTCTTATTATTCTGGACTTTCTTGATGGTCCTGCATATGTCACACCAATGATTGCTATATGCCTATTAGTCCAAATTATTCTTTTTAGTCTAAGGCAATGCAATGTGAATTCCCATGTTGTTAACCAAGCTTCTGTAATTTTCAGACGGTGGTACTAGAAGACACTTACGAGCTAAGAAATATCTGGAGGATATGGAGAGATAAATCACTGCGCCTTCCAAGATGTAAGCCTTCTGATAAAATCACCTGCCACAAAATGACTCCCTGGTTTTCAGGATATAAGTTACTTCATCATATACACCTATCCTTCATCCAAGCTTACTTATCCTCAGTATTTCGATCTTATTTTTTTCTAGGTTTCTGAACAACCACTCAAACTATTCTTTAATGCCCAGAAATGTATGGCTTCTTCTACTTAATCCATTTCTTCTATACAACGTGAAGAAAACAAGTGCAAAGGATAGACTAAGGTCATGAACTACAGGTCTTTTGCTGGTAGGTTAACTATGGCGACCACACTTGAGGGGAGAAATCCTACACTAACAAAGAACTAACAAGGATGTACAACAATGTACTTTATTTTTAAAATATAGAAATACAGAGAAAAAATAAGTGCACAATTGCAGATGTGTTTATTGAGAGATTGCAGAGCAGCAGCAATGGCGCCACATTGTGGCAGCGGGTCATTTTTCTGCTAGCAAAGTTATCTCTCAGAATTGAGTTCTTTTCATTCATTGGTTTTGTGTAGCCCCTCATGAGGCCCATAGATGTGAATTAAGAGATGAGCGTCAGTACAACAAGGAAAGTCAACATTTGTTTGTGTAACTTACTTGTGCCTTACAGGTTTGTTTTTACTTGATTCCAAATATCTCACTTTTATCACACCATCAAAGATTGCTGTGTCTGTCCAATCTATTGACTCAATAGATAATCATGTTCAGCTTATGCTGAGAATCCCTTCAGAAAGGAGAATTATATAGTCATAAATTATATACTGTATAGTCATAAACTAAAATAAATGTAGGTAAATAAAGGAAAAATAAACCTCAGTAAATAAAATATTTTTTATGCATATTTGATCTAATAGGTATGTATTTGTCAAAGGTACACAATACCAGTGTAAGAGGGAGAGATCAGTACGTATTTCCTGTGAGGGGGCGAGGATGTAGCTTGAGATCATCATCAAGGGCCAGTGATTTCATCAATCACGCCCATGTTAGGAAGCCGCCACAGAACCCCAAAAGGATAGCCTGTAAGAGCTTCTAGCCTGATGCTCCAGGCCCTCAAGGTGCTGATTGAAAACGCAGATGTTGTGTATGAAAGATTGTCCGTTGTCAGAAGGCGGCGGGAATTCTTGTCACTAAGCAGCAATAGTGACAATCAAGGACCTACTTCTCCCCCGGTGTCTGCTCACTCACTCTCAGGCTACCATGCAGTGCGTGTAACCCAGCCGCTAAGAGCATTATTTTTTTTTTTAATTTTATATAATTTTTACATCGTTGTTCATTTTTGTACAATGTATACATTTTCATCTTGGTTATATTCCCCATACAATTCCCACCCCCCTCATTTTGACCCTAATCCCTCCTCACCTCCCTCCCTCCATAGTGTGTTTCTGGTTTGTAGTTGCTTGTTGATTTTGATTTCTATTTTATTATAATTAGTCTTTTTCCTGGTCCTTTATTTAGGTTTCTAAATTCCTGCTATGAGTGAGACCATCCAGTGTTTTTCGTCTTCTTTCTGGCTTATTTCGCTGAGCATGATCCCTTCCAGCGCCATCCATGTTGCTGCAAATTGCATGTGTTTATCTTTTTTGATTGCTGAGTAATATTCCACGGTGTATATGTCCCACATCTTCTTGATCCAGTCATCTATTTTTGGGCATTTGGGTTGTTTCCAAAGCTTCGCTATTGTAAACAGTGCTGCTGTAAACATAGGGGTGCAGGTGCTCTTTGGAATTGATGTTTCTGTGTCCTTTGGGTAAATACCTAGGAGTGGAATCGCTGGATCCTACGGAAGCGCTGTCTTTAGCAGGTCGAGGAATCTCCACACAGCTCTCCATTGTGGTTGGACCAGTTTGCACTCCCACCAGCAGTGCAGAGAGTTCCTTTCTCTCCACATCCTCGCCAACATTTGTTGTTGCTAGTTTTTTAAATACGTGCCATTCTCACTGGTGTGAGATGGTATCTCATGGTAGTTTTGATTTGCATTTCCCTGATTGCAAGTGATGTTGAACATTTTTTCATATGCCTGGTGGCCCTTTGCATTTCCTCTTTGGAGAAGTTTCTTTTTAGCTCTTCTGCCCATTTTGTGACTGGAATATTTACTTTGTTTTTTTGAGTCTCTTCAGCTCGCTAAGAGCATTCATTGTTCTGTGAGGACATCAGAAGTCTGCAGACTTAAATCTCTAGAAACTTCTAAATATTGATTTTACACACGATCATCACCAAAGAAATCTTTCAGGATCAGTACAATCCTGATTACATTCTGAACTGCGTAGGTTTTTCTTCTGATTCATCAATGAAAAATACTTGTTTTAGAATTGAAAAATCCCCATACTTTGCCCCCTCTTGTCACCGATGAAGACATGGAGGTGCCGCTGAAAGCCATCTTCCCTCCGCACCCACGGGCCCGAGGAGGAGACAGTGATGATCACTGAGGGAAGGGAAGGGCAGCCGCAGTCTCTTCTGACTTGCTGGCGGAGCAGCTGTCAGTAGTTCTCCTGAAGCCTCCTAATAAAGGTTAAAGGCTCCATTTAACTAAGCCACTGGACAACTGCCATGCCACTAAACACCCTCCGTATGTAAAGCATCTATTACCCCGTAGTACCTTGAGTTTTTGGCATAAATCAACTACACCATTTGTTCTTTCCCTACACTGACTGTTTTGTTCTTTAACTCAGCCTTAATATTCCCATACAAATCACTCAGTATGTTTTATGAGTTCTCAATGAAGTGATGAGTTCCATCACTCTCCCCCTTTTGTGTTCTCCCTGATTCATGTTACAGGGTAACGCTGATATAAAATGGGTTGCCTGACTGTGGGTCCTCACCGGAGAACTTAAGACTGAACTGCAGACAGACACACAGAAAGGTTCATCAATGGTTTATTTACAAAAGAAGGGGGAATGAAGAACTCAAGGAGAGGGAGATAAATTGGTGAATGCATCCTACTAGCTCCATCGAGCTGGAGTCCCTCATGGCACACGGGGCCCACACGGCATACAGAGAGCTGGCGAAATGCCAAGCGAACCCCCAAGGTCCACCTATCAGGTTATATACCGGGCCTGTTTAACTCCACCCTCAGTTCCCTCCAATCCTTCCTTCCATGAAGTTTGCATTATGGGATTTGTAGTTCCCGGTGTTTAGTCTGGAGTGCGGGGGAGGAGTCCACATAAACCTGTGTAGTGGAGTTTGTTCAGGGCGTCCTTTCTCCCCAACAATTCCCCCCTTTCATTTTTTGCCCCCATTTCTATGTTGCTGAAGGTCAGATGTGTATATGCTGGGATTCAGGCTCAGATGATAATTTCTCAGGGTTCCAGTTTAGAACAAAAACCAGTCTCCAGGTTTCGTCAAGTGTGGCAAACAAAAGTCCTCTATTCCTGGAAGAGAATTAAGTCCATGCCAAAAGAAAATCATCGGGAGGCACTAGCCAAAACAAAACAGCAAAAATATCAAAATCACAAGAAGAAGAAAAAAAAAATCTTAAAAACTGATTAACTGATCTTAAAGTTCTAGTCCACCTTGACCCCAACTTTATCCAACAATATAGTGAAAATTTGCAAACTAAATCTTTTTTTTTTAACTACTTGGTTGTGAACAAAGGAACCTGATTAGGGATTCATGGGAAATAAAAAGTCATTATGTGGTGTGCATTTTCTTCCACGCGGGCAAGTTCTCTGGAAAACATTGAAAGATGAGTCAGGAAAGGCCACAAACTTAAAAGAAGTTATGATGGAGAAACAGATGGCTGTTTAGCAAGAACAAAAAAAAAAAAAAAAAAAAAAAAACCTAAATCTACTTTTAAACCATTTATCCTATTTTTGCATAAAACATCGGACAGCATAACCAACAGCAGTTTTAGCGGGCTGTGCTGGAATACCCCACATAGGATCAGAGTGAACTCTTGACATCTGGTCTGTGCAGGAACGAAGTTGGTCTCTCCAAAGTCCACCTGGTGTGTCCTCGTCTCAAGGTTTACCAGGTCTTTTGCTTTTTCCTGGGCGTCCAGTCCTGCCAATGGAGGCAGCTTCCTCACCATCTCTGGAGGTCTCTGGAACCCTACAAACAAAAGAGCAGGTTCTCTTCCTGGTTCAGCTCAAATTCAACTGCCTGGAAGAATTCCAATCAAAGCCACTCAGTGGAACATGTTTCCAATTTTCTAGTTTAAGCAAAATTCCCCATTGAAGTTATGCAAAAATACTCTGCCATGAGCACTGAAAATTACTACCACTATTTTTCATACTGTGTTGGTATCAAGGGGAGAGAAAACGCAAGCACAAGTTACTGTGCTGGGAAACACAATGCAATATCGCTGCCTATCCCGGTTGGTCAAAATGAGAAAATTTCCTTTGAATCAAAACAAAATGCAAACAAAATTACCAGCATTATTTCAACCAAAACTTAGTAAAAATCAGGTTTCTCTTCACCAGTCGATTCAGTCCTTTGTATGAAATTCTCACTGTCAAAGTTCCATTAATTGGAATCATGTGGGGTCTTTTTCTCCAGAAACAATTTCTGCAGATACCAAACCATTGACATACACAGTATTGTGGGACAACAATCAACACAGGCAATTGACATACATAGGTAATGAAAGGTTTTACACAAGTTTCAGAAAACAGTGTTAACATTTCTGTACATGCCGAAGTTTTATCATTTTGCCAAGTGATGATGCTTCCCTTCCAGTTTTCTTTACTGAGGAAACCAAATAGGACAAATTCTCCCCAGAAGAAAAAGAGAAATTTTGTGGAGTGTCTCAGGTGCTCTACTGAGGTTCCACAAAATTTCCTTTTATCAACCAAATGACAGACTACCAAATTTTACTTCAATTTACATTTCTGGGAACTTTTTTTTTTTTTCTAAGACTTTTTTTTTTTTTTTTTTTAAGATTTATTTATTTCTACAAGCACTGGGTACAGTCAGAAGCACGGGAGGGTGAGAGAATTCACCAGTCAGAGCAGGGAACAGAACAGGCAGACTGAGGAAATACACTGAGGGGAGCAGCGGGCGCACCAGGAGAGGTCTGTGCACCACGTGGGACGCTCACTGGTGGCCGGGGATCGAACTGTGCCCGCAGAGGCTGCAGACAGCTTCGCAGCCCAGCACTCAACCACTGAGCCACCAGGGGAGGCCTGATTTTCTAGGAAGCTTTGTCATAGATATCAGAAAAACAGCAGGAACAACAATATTTAATCTCTATGAAAGCTCCAGTTAAGGTCAGTAATACAATGTCGACACTCAAACCATAACCTTTAGTTCTTCCTCATAACTGGAGTTTTTTTTTTTTTTTTTTAGGCATGTTTTTTATTTATTTATCTGTTTGTTTGTTTATACATGCACTGGGTACAGTCAGAAGCGCGGGAGGGTGAGAGAATTCACCAGAGCCAGAGCGGGGAGCAGAGCATGGAGATATTTTTTTTCCCAATGTCTATAGGCACCATCTATACCAATTTTAAAACCACTAGAGGTCAAAGCAGGGACACAAGACATACAACATATAGACTGTAGATAACTAAAGACAGCTCTTTAGTTTCACTCATAGGCCAAGATGACAAAAACAAGCAAAAAAAAAAAACAAAAACAAAAAACCTCAAAGATAAAAAAAAGGCAAAGGTTAAAAGGAAATACCAAAATCAAGATTGAAGGCCTTTCTATGTAATAAAAATTAAATTATTAAAGAGAAAGTACTGTCAGCAAAACTGCATGACTTCAGATGTCATTTCCTATCTCCTAAACTTTGAAAGGAAGATTGGTTCAAGCGTATTTGTCATCTCCGAGTTTTTTCAGAAAGTGAGTCCTGGATTATCCTGCTACAGTAGCTGGAAAAGAAGACAAGAGAGTAACATAAGTTTTCTCTTTTTTTTAAATATTTCAGGTCCCCAATGGGTTTACAAGACCAGTGGGTTTTTGTCTTTGGGTCAGTTCCTCCTGGGGCTCTTTTAGATCTAGTGGCACCCCTGGGCCCCCTATTCTTCATCTGAACCTTCTCCATGTACTACCATCTGTCTCCTCTCCTCTGTAATTGCCTCTTGATTCCTTCTACTCTGTCCATATTCCCTCCTGTCTTCGTCTGAGCCTCTACTCTGTGCGATCATTTGTCTCCTTTCCTCTATCCTGGTTCCAGAACCTTGCACTCCATCAGTATTCTCTCCTGGAACCCTTGTATGAATCATCATGTTGTGGTGTCATCAGCCATCTTTCCTGCCTTCTGTCATTATTTTGTCTACTATTTACCTGTAATTTGGGACAACTGTACTTCCAATGTCCCTCTTTCCTGCAGTAAGTACACTGATCTCGCCCCAGGGGTTCACTTCTCCTGGGGTGCTCTCCCCATTCTGTCACTTTCTCTGAACCTCTGTCCTGTGCTTCCTCTGTACAAAAAGCATCCAGATTTCGGTCTCCTGTCCTCTCTGTTACTATAAACCCGAAATGCCAAGTCTACCGATTGGGATGGACTCATCTGTGTGACACCATCCACCTTTGCTAACTTTCTCCTCATATCTAGGGCACTATGTGTCATGAACGCCATAGAGATCAGATGAGCATTTGCTGGGGCATCTGGATTTATATCCGGGTGGGTGGTACATCTCTGGATAATTCATTCAAGGAACTCTGATGCATCCTTGTTATCTCTATGTTCAAGCTGTAGAATTTTACTGAAATTTCTTTGCTTGGCAGTTCCCTGCTGCAGTCCTACCAATAAACACTCTTTATAGACCAACATTTCATTCTCCCATTGTTGCGGTCCCAGCTGGGATCTACCACTGGGACAACCATCTCTGGTTCTGGGGATTCTACATCCTGTTGGTGGAGGCAATCAACCCCCTCCCTGGTTTACCTGAAAACCAGTAATACAGAAGTGGGAGACGGAAATAATTAGGCATAATTGAACAAAATGTGAGCAGTGAAGAAGATCCTGTACACATTTGAGAAAATCTACAGCACTCTGATGAAATAAAAACTTGAAAAATAGAAAAACATACTTCCTGTTCACAAATAGAAAAAAATGCAGTATTTTAAAGATGTCACTTTCATCCAAATTGATCTACATATTCAACTTAGTCCCCATCAAATTTTCAGCCAGTTATTTTGTGGATGTCAACAAACTAACCCTAAAGTTCAAAGGAAAAGACAAAGACCCTACAACAGTCAATACAATATTGAAGAAGAACAATGTCAAAGGAGTGATTCCCTACCTTTAAGACTCAGTAGAAAGCTACAATAATCAAGACAGCGTGTTACTGGCAAAGCAATTGATAAGTAAACCAGTGAATAAAAACAGGGAGCCTAGAAATAGAGGCACACAAATATATTCAGTTGTTCTTATTCAAAAATGCAAAGGCGGGCCTCCCCGGTGGCGCAGCGGTTGAGCGCTGGGTTGCGAAACTGCGCGCGGCCTCTGCGGCGCCGGTTCGATCCCCGGCTGCTCCCCGGCCACCAGAGGAGGGTCCCACATGGCGTGCAGACCTCTCCTGCCGCCCGCTGCTCCCCTCAGCAGTGTACTTCGGTCCTGCCTGCTCTGCTCCCCGCTCTGGCTCTGGTGAATTCTCTCACCCTCCCGCGCTTCTGACTGTACCCAGTGCATGTATAAACAAAACAAACAAACAAACCAGCAAACAAATAAATAAAGCATGCCTCTATAAAAAAAATAAATAAATAAATAAAAATGCAAAGGCAATTCAGTGGAGAAAATAGAACCCTTTCAATAAATGGTGGTGGAATAGTTTTACATAAAAATATAAATCTAGACATGGACATAAATTTCATAAAAGTTAACACAAATCTGGTCATAAATCTATACGTAAAACACAAAATCACAAAAGAATGAGAATTTAACATAGCAAAAAGAAATTTTGTGGCCTTGGGCTTGTTGATGATTTTTTAGATATGAAACGTTATATATCCTCTGCTTAATTATTCGGCAAATCTATAACTGCACTAAACAATAAAAGTCTTCAATGGCCACTTTTCCTTATTCAAAAATATGTTAATTTTGGAACTTACAGATTAGCCAGAAATAATTCTAATTATTCTTAGAAAATATAGTTTAGCCAAATAAGAAAACATTTAAAATCACATATAATTTTTATGGAGAGTTAAACAATGTCAGCCTGTTATATATAGTTCATTTTAATATTCATACATTATGAATTAGATTAATATTTTTTAAAGATTTATTTATTTATTTATACAAGCACTGGGTACAGTCAGAAGCACAGGAGGGTGAGAGGATTCACCAGAGACAGAGCAGGGAACGGAACAGGCAGACTGATGAAATACCCAATGCTGGGGGAGCAACGGGCAGCAGGAGAGGTCTGTGCACCATGAGACCCTCGCCGGCAGCCGGGGATTGAACCGGTGCTGCAGAGGCTGCAGGCAGCTTCATAGCCCAGTGCTCAACTGCTGCGCCATGAGGGGAGGCCCACAAATTAGATTAATATTATATCTACTGATTTGTATTCTATTCAATTTAGCAACATCTTGTGATTATCTTATGTGTTATTAAATATTTTTTCTAAAACATTGTAACTTTGAGCATTTATTTTGTTTCTAATTTTTATCCATACTAAATACCAATATAGTGATTATATATCTAATGTCTCATCATATTTCAAATTAGTTCTTTAAACAAGGGAATGCCTAATTTCAATTGTAATTTATAATTTGAATGGCATTTGCTTTTATTGCTCACAAAATTACATATGAGGAATCAGTCATCTTCAACTCTAACCATCACTGAGCTTTGTCATATTTGACTTATAGAAAACAAAATGAAAAGAATGAGGATATCAAGTAGCTTGGACAAGTATCTTCCTAATTCCAGTTTTCATGAAACTTCTCCAACTAATTAGCCTTTAAATTTAAAGCTGATGGGACTCCCTCGTGGCGAAGGATGAAGCAATGAAGTGCTTCACACTATGAAGCTGATGGGACTCCCTCGTGGCGAAGGACAAAGCAATGAAGTGCTTCACACTATGAAGCAATCCACAGCCTCTGCAGCCCAAGTTCAATCCCTGGCAGGACAGAGAGATACCCACATGGCATGGCAGACCTCTCCTGTCGCCCACTGCTCCCCTCAGCAGTGTATTTCAGTCAGTCTGCCTGAACACTCCCCTCCGTGTATTTCAGTTAGTCTGTCTCTGGTGAATCCTCTCACCCACACCCCCACTCCGCATCTCTGGCCTGTACCCCAGCTCTTGTATGCACAAATAAATAAATCTTTAAAATAATAAATTTAAAGCTGATATTGATATACCAAAGGTTTATAGTCTTATTTACCCAGAATGTTCTAGCCAACACTTAATTCAAGATCTAGGAGAGCAAGAAATCAGCACCATTCTATAAACTTGAGATCATATATCCTTTAACTTAAAAACTTCACTTTTTTTAGATATATTTTTATTTATATAAGAACTGGGGAACATGCCAGAGGTGCGGGAGGGAGAGAGGGTTCACCAGAGACAGAGTGGGGAGCAGAACAGGCAGAATGAGTGAAATCCACTGCTGAGGGGAGCAGTGGGCGAGATAGGAGAGGTCTGCCACGCCAAGTGGGTAGCTCCCTAACCAGCCAGGAATCGAACCCATGCTGCAGAGGCTGCAGACAGTCCCATAGCACCGTTCTCAACCCACTGTGCCACCGGCGAGGCACAAAATTTCACTTTTTTTACAAAATAATTTTCAGCACTAACTTATATTGTGTAAGTGAATATGCATTATTTATAGAAGTCTAATAATAAACCTGTGCTCTACCTACTAATCTGGTAGCAATACATAGTACCCCACAGTGACAGAAACTCATTTAGAAAATTGCAGAGAAATCAATACTAAAATTCAGCGTGTCTAATAAAAATTCATATTGGGTTAAACAATAAAAATGAAAATCTTATTCAGTAAAACACTAACCCTTCATGTTTAAGCTTCTCAGCAGGACTGATAAGTTAGAATGACAAGGATAGAGAAAAAGTCAGAAACATAGACATTAGTTAGACTCATTTTTTAATAGAATTCTTTCATAAAAATATTCAATGACAATCTATGCACATTTACAAAAGTGTGTGTGCATATGCATATGTATTTCCCCAAAAAGTCCAAATAATGTCTGCATAAACTTTGGATCTTTTGTTTAACAAGACACAAGTCTGTCTTCAGTCCGGTACTGTGTCTTGGAGAGCTTATATACTTATAATGGTTTGGATTAGGATAGCTTAAACATCCTTGTGTTTAATAAGAACTTATTTTTGAAAATAATTCCTTTTGCTAAAGCTATCCTTTTTGTTTTCTGTGACTGTATACAAAACCTTTAGTTTTAGAAATTCATTCTGCAAATTCCATTTTCAGTGAAATTGATAAGGTGCTATGGATGATTGGTTTAGAACCATCAGTGCTATCAGAAAACACGGTTCTAGTTACATTCCTATTGACAGTCCAATTTTTTTGTAAGAAAGACCTGTACCATAACTTCTATGACACAGGATCTTTAAACATATACTCAACATCTTGTGACTGGGGAGAGGATTTTAATTCAAAAATACCCTCAAAAAGATATTTTCATCTATATTTGCTCATATTTCTACAGGGTTCTTTACTGTAATTAAAGCAAGAGTATATCTCAAAATTGTTCTGAATCTCTGAATATTTAAATGTGGTTGTAGGTTCCTACTGCCCTTGTGGGGTTTTATTTCTCAGGCTCTGATTACTGAAAGATATTGGGAGAAAATGAACTAGGTAATTTATAATCATTTATACAACTAGGTAAGCAGCACAAAAACAAGACTAGGTTGGAGGACTGTGGATGCTTTGATGGTAGGAAAACTATGGTGCCACACCTGTGGGGAGAAATCCTATATCGTGTAAAAACAAATAAGGAAGTAAAATAATTATACATCATCAATAAATTTCCAGTATTCGTGGGTAGTTAGAACAGCTTATGTTTTTAAAAAAAAAAAATAATAAAGTGGGCCTCCCCCATGGCGCAGCGGTTGAGCGCTGGGTTGCGAAGCTGCCCGAACCCTCTGCGACGTCGGTTTGATCCCCAGCTGCTCCCCGGCCACCAGAGGAGGGTCCCACATGGCGCGCAGACCTCTCCTGCCGCCCGCTGCTCCCCTCAGCAGTGTACTTCGGTCCTTCTGTCTGCTCTGCTCCCCGCTCTGGCTCTGGTGAATTCTCTCACCCTCCCGCGCTTCTGACTGTACCCAGTGCTTGTATAAATAAATAAATAAATCTTTAAAAAAAAAAAAAAAAGATTAGTGCCGTGATCCATTGTAATCAAATAATCTCCCAGAGGACATAATGCAATTGTATCTAAGAACTATAAACTAGGAACTATTACTTTAAAACATATACATTAAAGTGCACTATAGCAGAAAGATTGTTTTGGGAGTAAAAATATGTTGAAACAAGATGTTTGGATGCCTTTTGATTTCTAAGTTTTAAGTAAAAGTTAGCCGTAGAGTAGCTAACATTTTGCTAGACCACGTAAGGCTTGTGACTTAAAGCAGATGATAGAATTTGAGATAACTAAAAGCATCTTGAAAGTGAGGGTACATCCAATAAATGCAAAGCCTAGCAAAATAAGTGCCCCAATTTTGTGTATAAACTCTGCGCAAATGTTTCATTCCTGAACCATACAATCTGAGAGCTTTCAGCAAAGGACTAACAGACTAAACTGAATTTGAAAAAAATGTGACTCAGAACTGAATTCCTAAAAACAAGTTCATTTCCAGTCCAAAACAACATCTATAACAACAAAATTGTAAACGTTTTAAAATGAATAAAATAGTCCTAAACGTCTATAGCAGAACAATGTTCAAAATATAATACAAAATAACCTACATATGAAAACCAAAATATTTGATCCATGTTGAAGAGGAAAGATAATCCTGAGATAATTCACAAGTTACAATTAGTAGCAAAGTATTTTTACTAGCAATTGTAATAATATTTAAAGATGTAAGGAAAAGTATATAATCAATGAAAAAAGAAAATAGACATCTAGAAAGAGAAAGAAATAAATACTTATTCTATAGGTGAAAATACAAAATGCAAAAATATTTAAAACTTAAATTTAACTAATTGAATGAGAGAAAGTCAGAAAAGTTAGAGAGAAAAAAGTTGAAAAATAAAAGCCTCATAGGTAGACCTATGTCAAAATATTCAGCAAAATATTTAACTGGAGTTCCAGAAGAAAACATGAGTGAATTGGGCCGACAATATATTTGAAGAAATAATGATCAATATTTTTCTAATCTGGTGAAATATACAAATGCAAATATTCATGAAGTTTGCAAAAATAAAGCAGGATAAATAGGAAGGAATCCATGCCTGTCACTTCATAGTCAAAGCAGCAAACACTAAATAGAAAAAAAAATATTGAAAGCAAGCAAAGGAAAACAGCAATTCCCGATGGAGAAATAGTAATTTATTTAACACAGATTCTCATCAGAACTCAGTAAACCAAATTCCTGAAAGCAATTAAAGAAAAAAACCTGAAATTCTATATTCAGAAAAATTACCCTTTAGGAATAAATGTGAAATGAATCCACATCTAAATAGAGGAAAAACTAAGATAATTCATTTCCAACAGACCAGTACTACAAGAAATTCTAAAGGACAATGTTCAGAACAAGTTAAACAAATGTACATTGACTGTGGGGCTTATAAGGTAACGTGTATGTGGTAAATATTTCTACTATGGCATAAGAGATGAATACCTCCTTTCTACAGTTTGTATGAAATGTTAGAAACAAGTTGAATGGGAAAAAAAAAAAGAATATCTATTGTAATCCTTAGAGCAATCATTATAATAAGGTAAAAGATTAAGCTAAAAAAGCTAGTAGTCACATAAAAATAAAATTCGAATAACACTTAAACAATGCAAAAAAAAAAATCAGAAAAGAGTAAAACAATACAGAAGAAACAACCATAAAACAAATGGTAAAGCAATAGAACTAAATCACAATGTTGCCAATAATTGCATTAAATGTTACATCACCAAGCTTTCCAATTTAAAGTCAGTGATTATCAGAATAGACTGAAAATACCAACTGATCCATTTTGAATTAATTTTTGTGTATAGTGTTAGAAAATGACTGATATTTTTTTAAATTTATTTTCTTTTTTTAATTTAAATTTTATTTTTATATTCCCCATACAATTAAAACCCATTATTTTGACCCCAAGCCCTCCCCTCCCGCCCCCCAAACCCCATAGAGTGTCTCTGGTTCGTAGTTTTTTGTTGATTTTGATTTTCACTTTCTTATAGTTATTCTTTTTCCTGGTCCCTTATTTAGGTTTTCTAGATTCCTGCTATGAGTGAGACCATCCGGGATTTTTCTTTTTCTTTCTGGCTTATTTCGCTGAGCATGATCCCTTCCAGCTCCATCCATGTTGCTGCAAATTTCATGTGTTTATCTTTTTTGAATGCTGAGTAATATTCGATAGTGTCTATGTCCCACATCTTCTTGATCCAGTCATCTATTTTTGGGCATTTGGGTTGTTTCCAAAGCTTAGCTATTGTAAACAGTGCTGCTATAAACATAGGGGTGCAGGTGCTCTTTGGAATTGATGTTTCTGTGTCCTTTGGGTAAATACCTAGTAGGGGAATTGCTGGATCCTATGGAAGCTCTATGTTTAGTAGGTCCAGAAATCTCCACACAGCTCTCCATCGTGGTTGAACAGTTTGCACTCCCACCAGCAGTGCAGAAGAGTTCCTTTTTCTCCACATCCTCACCAACATTTGTTGTTGCTAGTTTTTTAATATGTGCCATTCTCACTGGTGTGAGATGGTATCTCATGGTAGTTTTGATTTGCATTTCCCTGATGACAAGTGATGTTGAACATTTTTTCATATGCCTGTTGGCCATTTGCATTTCCTCTTCAGAGAAGTTTCTTTTTAGCTCTTCTGCCCATTTTTTGACTGGATTATTTTCTTACTTTTTGTTGAGTCTCATCAGCTCTTTGCAGATTTTTGTGATCAGTCCTTTATCATTAGTGTTGTGTGCAAAAATGTTCTCCCAGATGGTGGGGTTTCTCTTTGTTTTTATTGTCTCTTTTGCTGTGCAGAAGCTCTTTAATTGTAAATCCATCAGGTCCTGGGCTTTTGTTTTTGGGGAGGTTTTTGATTACCATTTCAATTTCACTGCTTGTGGTTGGTCTGTTTAGGTGTTCTGTTTCTTCCTTCTCTAGCTTTGGGTGATTGTAGAGTTGTAGGAATTTGTCCATCTCCTCTAGATTGTTGAACTTGTTTCCATATAACTGTTCATAGTAGTTTCTGATTATTCTTTTGATTTCTGCTGGTCCATTGTGATTTCTCTTCTTTCATTTATGATCCTGTTTATTTGTGCTTTCTCCTTTTTTTCCATTGTGAGCCTATTTTGTCTATTTATTTTTTTGAAGAACCAGCTCCTGGTTCCATTGATCTTTGGGATTTTTTTTTTTTTTTTTTTTTTTTTTTAGTTTCAATTTCATTTATTTCTGCTTTGGTTTTATTATTTCTTTTCTTCTACTGGTTTTGGGGTTTTTGTTATTTTTCTAGATCTTTGAGCTTCAAGATTAGATTGTTTCTTTGAGTTCTTTCTTTTTTTTTTTCCTAAATATTTATTTATTTATTTATACAAGCACTGGGCACAGTCAGAAGCACGGGAGGGTGAGAGAATCCCCAGAGCCAGAGCGGGGAGCAGAGCAGGCAGAAGGACCGAAGTACACTGCTGAGGGGAGCAGCGGGCGCCAGGAGAGGTCTGCGCGCCATGTGGGACCCTCGCTGGCGGCCGGGATCGAACCGGCGCTGCATAGGCTCTGGGCAGCTGCAGAGCGCGCGACTCAACCGCCTGCGCCACCAGGGGAGGCCCCAAATCTTCTCTTTCATCATCTAACACGCTCTAGTTCTCAGTGGAGACTTAGTGTCCAACGAATAGACTGAAGTGCAAGACAAGACCCCTTCTCTTCCCTCTCCTTGGGGTGGCACGACAGGCTGGGCTCCCCTCCGGGCTCCTCCCCGGCGTCCTTCTCAGGGGCGGGGCCTGCTCTGCGGTGTCGGTGTCTGCGGCCTCGCCCCGCCGGTGGCCTGGTCTGTAAAGTCGGTCGCCTCGTCTCTGTCCCTCCCGGCTGGTCTCCTAGACCGTCTCCCACCCCCAGGCCCTGCCCCGCTTCTCTCATCCTCACGCCCCAGGTCCTGCATGGAGAGGCCGCCGACCCCGGGCCCACCTCAGAGCGGGAACAGGCATATCTTCGGGGTCTCGCGGGTTCTGGACGACGAGGTGACTCTGGGCGCCTCTGGGGCTCCTCCCCAGGGCGGGGCTCCCTGGGTGGGGCCGGGCCCGCCTGCACCCAAGGACCCTCGGTGCGGCAGGAAGGTGGCCGACCGGTGCTGCCCGGAGCCCGAGCAGAGACGGCCCCGCCAGAGCCTCCTGTCGGGAGGGTCCCTCCTGGAGAGCCTGCGGCATAGCGACTCATTTGGGTAACTGCGGAATCTGAACGGGACGGAGAGTCCACCGCGGCCCCGTCGCCGAGTCCTTCCCCGTGGACGCGCGCTCTGCCGCCTGCTCGGGTGTGATGCTTCGGGAGCCAGGGGTAGGGAGCCTGGGGTCTTGGTTCCCACAGGTGGGTCCATGGCTGTGCTCATCCCTTCTACCCCCACCTCCTGGAGTGAGCCACGTTTCTGGTCTTGTGGCGCCTCTTTCTCAGTTTTTTTCTGCTCTGGACCTTGAGGCTCTCATCTTGCAGAGGGAATAATAATGGCACCAATTTGAAAGACGGCTTGGGAGTTGCTTAGAAATCATAACACACTTATCCCAGGACCCAGGCTCTGCCCCATGGTGTTCAGCCACAGGAGCTGCGAACTCACGTCCACGATACCACGGATGCTGACACGGCTTGACGCGCGCCTGAAACCGGGAAGCAGCTGCGATTTCCTTCAGGAGGGGAAGGGACAAGGCTGGTGCAAGCAGACAGTGCAGTGCTGATGACGGCTCCAAGCATGACGTCACCAGGTCACGAGCAGGTGGGGAGCCAAGTGAAATGCCTACCGCAAAGGGAAAGAAGCCAATGGGAAATGCTCTGCACGCCTGACGCCACCTCTACGCGTTCTGCAGACAGCAAAGCCACACAGGCAGCAAAATGGCCCGAGGCGTCCGGGGCTGAGGGTGGGGGATCTTAGAGCAGTGTCGCGGTTCTCTGGGATGCTATGATGATGGAAATAGGATACAGACAAAGGGACAGCTGACAAGTTAACTAGCCAACCAACAAGATGACTACTTTAACTAGCTGTCTACCTACCCAGCTGACTGATGAGCTCACTCATGGATGCCAATTTGCTGAATAACTCGCTAATGTTAAACTAGCTGACTAGCCAGCTACCTAAACAACCATCTGGCTGACTGATCAATGAGGTGACTAGCAAACTCACGAGTAACATAACAGACCAGTTTAACTAGCTGATGACCCAGCTAACCTGCTAGTTACTTGGATGACTAGTAAACTAGTCACCCTGTTTGCTAAGCAGCTATCTAACCAGCTGAATAAATTAACTAGCTGGCTAATCTGCTAACTAAGTAGGTAACTAGCCGACCACCTGCTACTAGCTAACCAGTTAACTAGCTACCTCACCACCTAGTTAACTAGCTGACAAATGTGCTAACCAGAAAACGAGTCCATTAGCGAACCAGCTAACTAACTTACCAATTATTTAAGTAGCTGAAAAACTGGCTCCAATCCTTATTCAGGGGGTGGGGGGGTCCTGCAAGCTCTGGAGGCTCTGGGTGGATTCTTCTCTCTCTCACTTCCTCCCAGCAGTCACTGCTATCCCCACTGACCTGCCCTCTGAAATGAGAGCCACCAGAGCCTCCCTGGAGCCACAAGGGGTTAAATCTCAGCATGATAAAGCAAACCACAGCCACTGCAGCACCACTTCAATCCCAGGCAGGGAGCTGACCCACATGGCAGCAGACCTCTCCTGTCTGGCCGGCTGCTCCCCGCAGCAGTGGATTACAGTGAGTCCACCCGTTCTGCTCCCCAGTCTGTCTCAGTGAATCCTCTCACCCCTGCACCTCTGGCCTACACCCCAGCTCTAGTATGCGCAAATAAATGAATCCTAAAAAAATAAAAAATGAGACCCACTACTTATTAGGGTCTATTGTGCTGTAGGCCTTTAGAAATCATTTTACTTCCTTTCATAACACTGCTATAAGACAGATTTCATTAGCAACATTTTAACTGAGGACGAAATGGTGACCCAGAGAAATTACATGACACAAGACAAGCTGGGCTCTGAGATCACGTTCTGATGACCCAGGAGAGAAGGATCCCATGAATAGTCACCACCTGGCCTCTGCAGACCTGAGGTGATGTGCAGAAGTGTATCGGTGAGTTCTCATTGGTGAAATGGCAGAAAGCTGGTGTCTGAAGCTATTTCCCTTCAAACATGACCCTGAAGGCCATTTGTCAACACAGCAGACACTGTGCTCAGCCAGTGAGGCTACAAGCGTCCTCTAGGGGAAGGGATGTGACTGACTTCTCGGGAATCCCAATAATGACCAAAGTATTTCTCGCTGAACACAGCAGAGAGCGTGGTGGTGTCCGTCCCCTAAGGCGACAGTGATGGGTTATGGCAAACACTGATTTGAAAAACAGACGCTGCACACATTAAAAATAGATCTGACATGAGACCCAGCAGCCCCCTCCTGGGGCTCTCTGTAAAGACTACACAAACCCCATCTGACGGGACACACACACCCCTTCGTCACTGCTTGTAAAAGCCAAGCTTTGGAAACATCCTGAGGGCCCAACAACAGACGAGTGGATTCAGACACGGTCTGCAGACACACTGGAATACGACTTGGCTGCAAGCAGGATGAACTCTTGTTTTCTGAAAACGTGCGTGGGACTGGAGGGAATTACGCGACGCAGGACACGGCAGAGTAAGTCAGGAGCTGGACACACAGACACGGAAGACGGCACACACCTGTGGATGATAAAGAGACAGAGAAAGAGCCACACAGAGCAACCCAAACAAATCCTTGACATCTGACTGCAACACTGGGGCTGCCAGAGGAGAAAGGGAGGAGCTGGGAAGAGAAAAAGGGGTGAAGAGGCAAATGGTGGAGGGTTCCTGGGGCTTTGGTCATGGACGTGGCAGGGTAACTGACAGCCGAGAGGGGACACCGGTCCTTGGGCGACCAACACAGCGCTGTCGGCCGAGGACACCACTGCAAGCACAACAAACACACAGAAGAAAAACCTGAGCGGTAAAGAAAATTCCTGAAAAGGCTCCCACACTTTGACAGAGACACCATCTGCCCTCAGGACTTTTCAACATAAGGCCGGGAACATCCCCGAGGCTGTTCCTAGCACGTCCACAGGATTCAGATGTCGAAACCTCAGAAAGGGATCGTCAGGAACTTTCAGAACAACAGGGGTGATAAGCAGGCTCGCGAAATCCTCCAACGAAGAAGAAAACACGAGCACATGAAGAGGATGATGTGACATGACAGAAAGGGAATGCGTCCCGGCATGCAAACTATTTCGCTGTAATAAAATCAAACATTTCAGTATCGCACATGGAAGAGAGCCTGGGAAAAGCACATCACAATCCCACAAAATGCAGCAAACATTTCTGAAATATCCAACGTTCTGTAGCAATAAAAGCGATGAGGGCTTCCGATTCCCAGTTAGGAGGCGGCCAAGGACAACTCTCCTTACTCGCCCAAGTCTAGGTTCCTCCAACAGCAGCCGCCTCCTCTGCTCTACGTCCGACCCCAATGAGATCAAAGTCTTATTCCTGAGGTGCGCGGGTGGAGAGGCGGGTGCCATGTCTACTGTGGCCCCCAGGACTGGTCCCCTGGGTTTGTCCCTAAATAAGGTGGTGACGCCATCGCCGGCAACAGGTGGGTGGAAAGGTCTGAGGATGTCAGGTACAGACCATTCACCACAGCCCCAGACTGACGGGGCCCTTCAGCCGCGGCCCGAAACATGGAGGCCCCCGAGGAGCTGCGAACACACAGAAAGCAGCAGAGACACCAGCAGAGAGGAGGACCACTTCTTGAAACAGGGGCGCACAGCACTCTGAGGCCAGAGAGCCGCCTAAAAGGCCCAAAACCACAACCAAGGGCTGTAGCAACACAACACCCACACGGCAGGGGCCTACGGGCTACAGCCTGACACAGGACAGCGCCCGATGAGAGGACAGGTCACTGTCCGTGGGTTCTCACCCTCGCGCACGATTGCCAGAGACCTCAGGCTCCAGGAGCCACCACCATGGGGTTTATCTTACAAACAGGGGAAACAAGCTCACTGTAGCCACAGGTGGTGGCTGCTCACCCAGGTACCATCAGTGATGGTCACCACCGGTCACCAGGAGGCCTGGACAGCACTGGCCAGTAATGATGGCCACTACTGGTCCACAGAGGCGGTGTAAGAGACGCCCCAGTGTTCACAGCGCTTTGTGAGCGAGCTGTTGGGTTACACCAGCAACAAGCAGCTCCTTGAGACACCAGGCCCAGGGCCTCTGGGCTCCTCACAGGCCAGGTCAGAGACAGACCCCAGGCCCCGTGTGTGACCGAGTCTTTGGCCGCTCTTCCCTCCTCGGAGGGCGGCTGCTGGATGCTGCTTTTCCTCTTTCTTCCGAGGCCAGGAACGGAGTCTTCCCCTTCTTCCTTCTTCCTTCCGGGGCTGGCGTCGTCTCTCTTCTTCAGGGATAAAGTCATCTCTGCTTCCCTCGGGGGCTCTCCCAGCTCCCTCTGACCCTGGCTTACATCATCTCTCGGGGTGCGCCCCCACAAGTCTGACTGGGCCCTTTAGCACCAATCAGCTCAAGGCTCGCACCTGACTGGCCCATTGCAAACGGCAGTTACTGGGCTCTGAGGAGCAACGGCCACCACTGACCTGGCAGGAGCTGCGGGGTGAGAGGACACCCACGCTCCTGCCAGCTCCCACAGCTGAGGCGGCTGGTTCCGGTCACATTCTGAGGAGACTGTGAAGTTAGCCGACCAGATTTGGCACCGACCTGGAGCTACAGAACTCTGCCCATTAAGGAGATAGACCCTGGGGACTGCCCTGCTGATGCTGCTGCCCTCATCACGGCACACAGGGCACAGAGGACACCAAGGTGCAGTGGAGGCCCAGCACATAAGTGACTTACAAAGGAGAATGTTTCAAAGAAGGATCGTTTGACAAACACAAGACTATAAATGGATGAAAAAGGAACATACCCAACACAAACTGAAAGAGCCGAGCTTAACATAATAAAGGTCCCTGTGAAAAATCCACAGCAGACACTCAATTGTGGGGAAAAAAAAAAAACACCTTTATTCTGTCAGATGAAAAAGTTACTATTACCATTTCTATTTCACACAGTAGAAGTCAGTAAGTAAAACCATCCCATGCTAGGGGCCTCCCTGTTGGTGCAAGAGTTTAAGTCTCAGCACTACAAGCTAGCCACAGCAGCACGAGTTCAATCCGCGGCCAGGGATTGTTGGCGCAGCAGAGAGAGCTTGTCTTGCCTGCTGCTCCCCTCAGCAGTGTATTTCAGTAGATCAGACTGATCTGCTCCCTACTCTGTCTCTGGTGATTCCTCTCACCCCCCATACTTCTGGCCTGTACCCCAGTTCTGGTATGCATAAATAACTAAAACTTTTTTTAAGGATTTATTTATTTATGCATACAGGAACTGGGGTACAGGCCAGAGGTGTGGGGGGTGAGAGGATTCACCAGAGACAGAGTGGGGAACAGAACAGGCAGACCAACTGACATATACCGCTAAGGGAAGCAGTGGGCAAGTCAGGAGAGGTCTGCTGCGCCACGAGGGTTGCTTCCTGGCCGGCAGGGGATCGAACTCGTACTGCAGAGGCTGCAGATAGCTTCACAGTGCTGCGCTTACCTTAACCCCTTGCACCACCAGGGAGGTCCAAATAAGTAAAACTTGGGGAAAAAAAAACAAACCAACTACCGCACGCTACAAAAAACAAACTGCATCCACAGCTACATGGACAGCAGGAACAAAACCTGTGCTGGAGGTGGCACAATGTTACATTCAGGGAGAAAAGGGAGAAAGTGATACACACACTCACTGTGAAAGATTGTCATTTGTCATCAGAGACAAAGCAGAGCTCGTCCTCTCTAAATAAAAACAGGAAAGGCGGAAAATATGGTGAGACTCACTGACTTATAAAATAAGTATTTGAGATTCAATGATACCACAATTCTGACGCAACTTGAGAACAAAGAATAAGTTTTGTCTGTAATAAATGTGACTCAAAAAACACCTCCTCTCATTCTCATACATGTGGAGTGTTGACTAATTACCAGATTCACTGTTGCTGTAACTGCTGTGAACCTAACGACTTCAGAAAAGCACAAATCTGACACAGACCCAATCAGAATGAGAAACTGCGCCGGCCACGCACACACAGCAGGATCTGAAGGCACTGACTCCTGGGATGGCTGCTGGGGAATCACACATCTCAGGAGGCACAATGGACCCAAGCAATGAACGTGATTACCCCGCCAACGAAAGCAAGGCCATCTCAAAAGACACAGAAAAAACAATCGACAGCATGTTACCTCCACTCCTGAAACAGAGCTCAACATGCCGGGTACAGAAGGAAAATACCTCAGCGCAATAAAGGCCGAGCATGACCAACCCCCAGTCAGCATCGCTCTGTTGCCCATCGGGTGGGTTCTTGAGTCCCAGAGACTGAGGAATAATCACTGACACACCGGACTGAAGATTAGCAAGCAATAAGCAAGAGACTCCTGGCAGCAGGAGGTGGTGCAAGGGAGGAGCCTGTTACTGTTGGGGGTAGGTTTCCTTCATCATCTCTCATGGGGACACTCCCCGAGCTGGTGCTTTTCCACTGCCACCCTCTGCCTCATTGCCCGGCTTGGCCACCTAGAAGTGTGAAGCCACCACGAGCTGCTTTGTGCCTCCACATGCCTCTTGTGCTTACCAGCCCCTGCTTGCTTGCTCGGTGCCCAGCAGCCTCTGCCTGTCAGCTTTCAGCTCCCTCGAGCACCAGCCTCAGCCTGCGATCTTACAACCAGCCCTTGCCAGCAGCTTGCAGCCAGCTCCTGCAGGCCGGCTCTCCGCCAGCCAGAGCTCTGCTCCCTCAACTCCATGGGGAAAAACTGAAAGATTTTACTTTAGATCAGAAATAAAACAAGGATGTTCATCTCACCCAGGTATTCAATGAAGAACTGGAAGTCCAACCTAGTGCTGTCATGACCTAGTGACAGTCATGAAAAAGCAAAGGGGAAGGAGGAAGTAAAACTGTAACAATGTTCGCTGGGAGGTTAGACACAGGACATCACAAAGACGCCAGCAAGAAGTGATTAGAAATAATACATGAAGCCAGGAAAGGGAAGTCTACAGAATGAACATGCAGAGATCGTGCACATTTCCATGCACAATAAACAATCTAGTGAAAGAGAAATCGGGAAAATCCCATCTCACGCCAAAATAATTAAATACCTAGGAATGAATTTAGCCAAGAGAGTGAAACGCCTTTACTCCACTCAACACCATTTCCACTGAAGGGCATATTCCCAAACCCGGTTATGAAGCCAGCCTTCCCACTCCTGGGAGAACGCAGAAGACACAGCCCTGAAGGACAAGAGACCTTGATTTATTTTTAAAAAGCAAAAAAAAATTGTGAGTCCGTCCAGTGTTCAACTGTAAATGAATGAAAAGGGAGAGATGAGACACTGGTTATCTCTGAGGTGAAAGACCAAGACTGTTCAACAGGATACTTGTAATGAAAAATACACCCTACTGTCTCCATAACTCTCAGGAAAAAGAGCCATTAAGAGAGTATAGACACAACTCACGCCGGAAGAGAAAGCAAACAGTGAAGGCATCACAGCACACGCATGACCGAGCACTCCGCTGCAAAGTGAGGGGGAACTGCTGTGACTGTCTCCCATGGGAAAGTCATGGTGAGCTAGAAGCGAACGGAGCAAATGTTCATGGGAACATGAATAAGGAGGGGAAGACGCTGCCTCGGGAGTTACGGGGGTTGGGGGGGGAGTTTAATCATTCCTGACAGGCTCCCCAGTGACGCGATGGGCGTATCTCTCCAGTCCCGTGTGTCTTAAATAAAAGCAATAGCAATAGAACAGCAAAGTAACAGAACTTGAAGTAAAAAGTTCATGGCAAATGCAGTTCCTCACATTGTATCAGGGTCAAAATGGCAAATATTACCCTTTTTTTGAACAGTTGTTATATACTAGATATTACTGGACTAGGTTTCAATGAATACAAATTTTTTTTAAAGATTTATTTATTTGGGGCCTCCCTGGTGGCGCAAGGGATTAACACCCAACCTGTGAAGCTATCCACAGCCACTGCAGCACGAGTTCGATCCCCGGCCAGGGGATCCCCTTTGGCCATCGGGGAGGACCCCAAAAATGTTTGGAAAAAACTAATATTCATCCTATCAGAATATTGAAACACCAATAAACTGTAGAAGTTGGGTTTTTCCCAGTTTATCAGAAAGAGAATACACAGATAAATGTCCTGACAACCTTAAAAGAATGTACACAGCAGGGTTCTGAACTAAGTGGAAACATACTAACAGTTAGCAGCAGAGAATGCAGAAAACACAAATACTACACTGATGCTAGATATCAGTGAAAGAGAAACCATGGACATTTTCATTATCATTGAAATTAGGAATTTTTCAATTGAGGAAGTCACAAATACATACATACGGACATGCCTATTACAAAGCACTATGGAAACAAACATGGAAAGTGACATGAACTAATTAAAGTAATTTCCTACCATTGTATATACTAGAATTTTTTATTTATACTATGAACTGAGCTATATTTCAGAATCTTATGCACCAGAATACATACTATGTATATGATGACGGTTCTCTTTTCATAAACTAGAGATCACAAAGAACAGTATGTCTGATGTGACTGGAATGAAACGGAGACTGACAGGCAGAGGCCTCGCTGATTCAGAACCTCCTCTTGTAAAAGCCGACACGTCCAGGGAGACTTCCCTTCCCAGAGAACACTTCACACAGTGACAAACTCAGGGGAAAGGAAACTTTCAAATGAAACATGAATTACCTAAGACACTTAGTTGCTCCCCAAAGTTATCATTCCCGGCAGCAGGAGCAATCATGAGGCAGAGAGCACAGGAGCCAAGTCCACTCAGAAGACTAAGGGCAGCTACCACGGGACAGATGCTCTCAGGGCTGACGTGCCGTGGAGCCTGTCACTATGCTGACCCAGAGGGCTGAAAGGCTAAATCAGGTATGAAGCTGATCTGAGACAAGAATACTCTCATGCAGATGTCAGGCCACATATATGCCTCACCCTGTAATCTTTAGAGATTTCTTTAGTTTCTCTTGAGCAAATCCTTTCTTACCTACACATCTGTGGATCATCCAGGACAACAAATTCTGGTATATTTTGCATTTTCTTTTTTTCTATCTATATTTTTGCATTTATTCATTATTACTTTTCAAATTTTGTGTAGAAGATCTGGGGTGTAAGCCACAGGTGCAGGGGGTGAGAGGATGCACTGGCAACAGAGTCAGGAACAGAACACACGGACTGACTAAAAGAAACTGCTAAACGGAGCAACAGGCGAGACAGGAGAGGTCTGCTCTGCCATATGTGGTGCAGCTCCCTGTCAGGGATCATTTCAGGTCACAGCAGCGACAGAGCTGAGACTTAACTCCTAGGCCACCAGGAAGGCCCTAGATGGCGTTTCTTCCTCAGAGACAAGAAATTCATGGCTCCCTGAGTCACACAGCATAAGGCAGATGTAGCAGGAGAAGGACTGAAAAAGAACTATCGTTCTGCTTTGAAGAACAGCCAGGGTAAAACCCAATGGAGGCAGAAATCAGTTAGGCTTCCTTCCAGCTACTCTAGTCAGATGAACTGACTTCAAAGATCACACTCAGCACACAGCAGTGAAATGGAACCTCAGAATAAATCTCTGAGGCAAGATTATATGGTCATGGATCCTTCTTGCCCCTCTAGGGTCGCTTGCAAATCCTCACAGTGTGATAAACAGGCCTCTCAAATGTGATGAGTCCTGTCCCTGAATCACCCCAGAGTTTCCATGATGTTCTTCTGCTCTAAAATATGGGTGTGGCTTCAATTCAATGGTGTGGATTATAATGTATCAAAATCCCCAAAAGGTCCTAAAAGGATGCAAATCCATCACATAGAAAAGCTTTAGAAAGAGCTCCCATGAAAAAATTCTTCCCTGGGCCTCCCCAGGTGGTGCATTGATTGAGCACTGGGCTGCGAAGCTGCCGGCAGCCTCTGCAGTGCCAGTTCGATCCCTGGGCGCTGGCGAGGGTCCCACATGGCGCGCAGACCTCGCTTGCCGCCCGCTGTGTTTTGTTGGTCTGCCTGTTCTGCTCCCCGCTCTGGCTCTGGTGAATCCTCTCACCCTCCGGCGCTTCTGACTGTACCCAGTGCTTGTATAAATCAATCAATCAATCAATCAATCAAAAAAAAAAGAGAAGATACTCTTCTCAACTAAAGAAACTACAGTTGAGCCTGGAGCAGCGTGGGTGCTGGGGCACTAATCCCCTGGCCACGCAGTTGACCAATCCACTTGAGTTAACCTTTTTGAGTTAAACTCCACACGCTGAACTCAGAAAGTAGTGTGATACCTATATTATAAACTACATTCTAATAGAAACTAGGGGAAAATAAAATGTCAGTAAAATGAGAAACAAAACAGGTTAATAGGACCGTGTCATACTCCTCAACCTCATAACCTTACATGGTCTGTCTATAAGTGGAACCATCTCATAGAACCACAGCAATATTTTCTTATATGGACAAAATTTTGCATTTCGAGTAAGTGAAAGGGTTTGGACCGCCTGTCGAGTTACCGCTATGGTTTTAGAATATTTTTGTTTTCACTGGTCCTTAAGCTAAATACCCTCTTCTAAAAGGTCGTAGCACACCTGCAGACCTCAATCCACAGTAGACATCAAACAGTTCAACATTGTGAGACCTCCCTGGTGGTGCAGGGGTTAAGTCTCAGCTCTATCAAGCTGTTACCAGCCACTGTGGTGTAAGTTTAATCCTGGCCAGGGAGCTGACCCACACAGCACAGCAGACCTCTCCTGTCTCTCACGCTGCTCCCCCTCAGCAGTGTATTTCAGTAGATCTGCCTGTTCTGCTTCAACAATGTCTCTCATTCACCTATAACTCTGGCCTAGATCCTGGTTTTTCTATGCATAAATATACAGAAGAAAATCTTAAAAAAAAAAAACAACAAACTGTTCAACATTTTAATAACATGACATTGGGTGTGGAGAGCAATTCCAGCATGACTGGTGACACTTTGTCTAGTCCCATGGCACTACAGAGGCTGACAGCACTGGACAGAACACTATGATCAATTTAGAAGCGCCCCATGGGCTTCCCTGGTGGCGCAGCGGTTGAGCGCTGGGTTGCGAGGCTGCCCGCGGCCTCTGCAGCACCGGTTTGATCCCCGGCTGCTCCCCGGCCACCGGAGGAGGGTCCCACATGGCACGCAGACCTCTCCTGCTGCACCCGCTGCTCCCCTCAGCAGTGTACTTCGGTCCTTCTGCCTGCTCTGCTCCCCGCTCTGGCTCTGGTGAATTCTCTCACCCTCCCGCGCTTCTGACTGTACCCAGTGCTTGTATAAACAAAACAAACAAACAAACAAATTAATAATAAATAAAACATGCCTCTAAAAAAAAAAAAAAATAGAAGCGCCCCAGAGAACACTGATCAATGCAACATGAAAGGTACCAGGTAGACAAACAGCAGCCATGGGCATGAATAGCAACATCCAGCAACCACAGAGGATACTAGAAGAATAGCAACAGGAACAGCTACATAACAACTGCAAAAACTTGGAGAAAAGAATGAACTAGATAATTTTATGCAAAAATGATTCAAGCTGCATGTTTGTTCACAGTGCTCTCAACCAAAGGGTGTATTATGTTAAATTTTAATGATTTTTAGATTTATTTATTTATTTATTTGTACAAGCACTGGGTACAGTCAGAGCGTGGGAGGGTGAGAGAATTCACCAGAGCCAGAGTGGGGAGCAGAACAGGCAGACTGATGAAATACACTGCTGAGGGGAGCAGTGGGCACGGCATGAGAGGTCTGCGCTCCATGTGGGACCCTCGCTGGTGGCCGGGGATCGAACCGGTGCTGCCGAGGCTGTGGGCAGCCTCACAGCCCAGCCCTCAATCGCTGTGCCACCAGGGGAGGCCCAAGTTTTAATAATTTTTAACATTCTATAAAAGCTTATGCCTGTTTAATGACAGTAAACAGACTACAGGCTATGTATGTTTCATGCACTGATGATACACTGAAGTTTCCCTTAAAACATTTTTTTAAAGATTTATTTTTATTTATAAAATAACCAGGGTACAGGCCAGATTCGCAGGAGGGTGAAAGGATTCACCAGAGACAGAGCAGAGAACAGAACAGGCCGACTGACAAAATACACTGCTGAGGGGAGCAGCGGGCGAGACAGGAGAGGCCTACCATGCCTGTGGGATTCTCCCTGGCCTGCCAGGAATCCAACCAGTGCTACAGAGGCTGCGGACAGCTTCACAGCGCTGTGCTGAACTGCCTGCGCCACCAAGGAGGCCCCTCCCTTAAAACATTTCTGACGACATAGGATGCAAAGTTGGTGAGTCATAAAAAGTCACAAATGTGGGCCTCCCTGGTGGTGCGGGGGTTTAAGTCAGTGCTATCAAGCTATTGCCAGCCACTGTAGCACAAGTTCTATCCCAGGCAGGCCAGGGAGCAACCCACATGGTGCAGCAGACCTCTCCTTCCTCGCCCACTGCTCCCCTCAGCAGTGTATTTTAGGGGATCTGCCTATTCTATTCCCCACTCTCTCTGGTGAATCTTCTCACCTCCACCCCGGAACTCTGGCTTACACGTTAGTTCTTGTAGGAATAAATAAGTAAATTTCCCGGGGATGGAACTGGCGCTGCAGAGGCTGCAGGCAGCTTCACAGCCCAGCGCTCAACCGCTGCGCCACCAGGGGAGGCCCAATAAATCAATCTCTAAAAAAATGTCACAGGCCTCCCCTTGTGGCACAGGGGGTTGCGCGCCATGCTTTGAAGCTGTCCTCAGCCTCTGCAGCACCAGTTCGATCCCGGGGGCGAGGGTCCCACATGGCGTGGCAGACCTCTCCTGTCATGCCCGCTGCTCCCCTCAGCAGTGTATTTCAGTAAATCTGCCTGCTCTGTCTCTGGTGAATCCTCTCACCCTCCCACTGTACCCCAGTTCTTGTATAAATAAATAAATAAATCCTAAAAAAGTCACAAATGTCCAAATTTTAAAATCTGTACAATGAAAACATCAGCATGTAAATGGGCCTGCACAGCTGAAACCTATGTTAGTCACAGGTCAAGTGTGCTTCCCTACAAAACCAAACCACAGCTCGAGGAAGGGAAAAAAGTGGGGGACAGAGCACAGTCACGCATTAAGGAGTAATTCCCAGCATACTGCACCTGAACCGAGGAACTGACATAGCCCGCCCAAGTCAAAGTTCCCAGGACAACTCAGCACTAAGTGCCTCCCACCCACCATCTCCCTTGAATGGACGGTCTGTTCACCTTTTATCTCTGTGCCATTACCCTCAAGGGTCAGGAGACAGTAAAAGTCACATGTTCATTTCAAAGTGTCCTGATTCAGGGTGCACAGGAGTCACTAGAAACCTATGCTGTGCTCAGTGGAGAGTGGGGAAGGATTTTCTAGGAGGAAAATGTGGTAGATGGTAAGAGATGATAAGTGTGTCAACAAGCTCAGACTATTTCCTGCTATCAGGAATCGGATCATTTGCCAGAAAGCAGGGAAATGCAGCTGATTCTGTCCTCTGGCTCAAAGTCCACAATCACCAGTTCTCAGGAGTCCGAAAACTCCTTCTTTTCTTGCTGGTTCCACAGTATAACTGCACCTGGTCCCATCTAAATTGTGTTGGTCCAGTTCACTGCTCTCAGGTAGACCGGTTCAAATGGCACAGGTAAGAGTTCCTGTCTAATGGCTCCCCAGAGCCACCGCAGGGCAAACTTCAGACTTTTCCTCTCTCCTCTGTATGTTCAGAGTCCTCAGGTCAGGTAATGGCCAGGGGCGCTTTGTTGTGATCAAAGGTTTCGAAAATAGGGACAGCAGACCAGTGCTGCTCCACTGGGCATGAAGTAACCTCTAAGGGGCATTTTTTTAAAAGATGTATTTATTTATGCATACAAGAGCTGGGGTGCAAACCAGAGGTGCGGGGTGTGTGTGTGTGTGTGTGTGTGTGTGTGTATTCACCAGAGACAGAGTGGGGAGCAGAACAGGCAGACGGACTTAAATACACTGCTGAGGGGAGCAGCGGGGAGACAGGAGAGGGCTGCACCATGTGGGTCACCTCTGGCCGGAGATCGAGTTGTGTTGCAGTGGCTGTGGATAGCTTCCTAGATTGTGTCTTAACCCCTTGCACCACCCGGGACGCCCCTCTAAGGGGCATTCTTTAAGGATACTCTGGAATTAGGATAGAGTAATTGTTGCCTTTTCTTTACATTGGAACATGAAACTATTTCTGTTTTTCCACTGAGTGACTTAGAATAAAAGGAAACAAAATGCCGTCATTCCTGTGTGAATTCTGGGAAAGGCCTGGTAACTTTCACGGAAGTCAGACTGACAAGGCGAACTGGTTAGAATGGACTGACAGGAAGAGAAACACCACAAGGCAAGTTTCAACAAAGCACGTGCCTCTTCTTCGAGGAAACAACAAAGAGAGCTCAGGAGAGTTTGGGAAACTCTTCCCCCCAATCAATCCCTTTCCTCAATCATGTCACCGTCTTCCCCCTTTAGTGCCTTTAGCAAACCTGGGAAACAGATGCCCCTCAGAGCACAGGGAAGGAGAGCTGGGAAGAAGCACAACTTTTTGGGTGCAGTTTAAATAGAAATAATGATCCTTGTTTGTGCTGACATCCTCCTGGGCTGGGTTCAGCATAGGACAACGAGGCAGGGAAATGCATGTGGTCTGCCCAACAGCATCAAAATGCTGTGTAAATATGTGAACAATCTCCACCAGTGTTACGCTGCTCTTAAAATTTCTAGGATCACTGAAGTCTGACTTCCTTAGAAAGTATTCCCAGCTCACTAGCCCCACAGGGTTTCTGCCCTGTGTGAATACCCCGATGCCGTGAGAGCTCCCTCTGGCAGAAAGTGACCCTGCAGCACTGACAGTCACAGGGCTTCTCGCCTCTGTGAGTTCTCTGCTATCCAGGGATATGGAATTTATAGCAAAAAGCTTCACTACATTCTGGATATTCACAACGTAGCTCTCCTTTGAGTTCCCTAGAGAGGACTAAATTGAGGATTCCCTGCACTCTAGACACTGCAAAGAAGCTATGAAGTGTGAATTGTCTGATGTACACTAAGGACTTACTTCTGAGATAGATTTCCCACACTCTTGGCATTCATGCGGTCTCTCCCCTGTGAGAATTCTCTGATGGTCAGTGAGGTCCAATTTCAGGAGAAAGTTTTCCTATACTCTGGACATTCATAGAGTTTATTGTAGTGCAACATCTCAGATGTACAGTGAGGGCTGATTTCCAGAAGGAAGTTTGACTACAGCCGTGTCATTCACAGGATTGCTCTCCAGTGCGCATTCTGCGATGGTAAGTGAGGGATGACTTACAGGGGAAATTTTTTCCACTGTCTTGACATTCACAGGGGTGCTCGCCAGTGTGTGCCATCTGATGTTTGCAGGGGCCTGACTTGTGGAAGAAAGCCTTCCTACACTGACAGTGATAGGCTTTCCCCACTGTATGGATTCTCCCCACTGTATGAATTAACAGATTTTCTAATGCCAAACCAGGTTGACAAGGAAGTAGTAAAACTTATTGCATATTTTTTTCTTCAATTCATAAATATTTGGTAAACATGTTCATTTAAATGTAGATATCCATTTCATTCAGAAGCATTTAACCTAACACTCTGCCTCTATGCCTTCTTTCTTACAATGATTCTGTACAACTTGTGATGGTATTTATTGAAACCTCAAGCTTTGTGGATGTCACGGTTTTCCTACAAAACCTACTGATTGCAGGTAATGCAGGGTCATTTTTTAGTCACTTTAAGAAAGAGTCTTGTTACAGACAAGGATCCCACATCTTCATTCCTTTCTTTTTATTTCTCCATTGGCACAGTCGACAGTCATATGCTGGTGTTTTCAAAAGCATGTACTCTCTCCTCCACGTCAAGAAAGAGCCATTTGGGCCTCCCCGATGGCGCAGCGGTTGAGCGCTGGGCTGCAAAGCTGCCCGCAGCATCTGCAGCGCTGGTTCGATCCCTGGAGGGCCAGCGAGGGTCCCACCTGGCCTGCAGACCTCGCCTGCCACCCGCCACTCCCCTCAGCAGTCTACTTCCTCAGTCTGCCTGTTCTGTTCCCCTCTCTGGCTCTGGTGAATTCTCTCACCCTCCCGTGCTTCTGAATGTACCCAGTGCTTGCATAAATAAATAAATATTTTTAAAAAAGAGAGCCCTTTCTATCAATTTTTTTTAATGTTTTTAAGTTCTAGTACTATTTATCTACTTGGGTAGAGATCTGGAGTATAGATCAGAGGTATCGGGGGTGAGAGGATTCACCAGAGACAGAATGGGGAGAAGAACGGACAGCTATTACTGAAATACAGTGGTAAGGGAGTAGCAGAGGACACAAGAGAGGTTGCTGTGCCAGGTTAGCTCCCTGCTGGGACATGAACTCAGGCTGTTGCAGTGACAGCAGCAAGACTTGACCCCTACACCACCAAAGAGACCCTCTTTAATTCGTCATTAAATATGACATCACATGTTTCTCAGAGTTGTAACAGATACAGCAAACTTTGCCTCCTCTCTTCGTCCAGCTGATCAAAAAGAAAAAGGTCTACAATGCAGCCTGTGTCCACCATCATAAACAGCTTTTTTCACACCCTTCAGAGAGTAACACTCCTGGTATTCTCTCTGCACTACTTGGTACCTGTGTTTCTACTTGATTCATAACATGTCATATTTTTATCTAGTATTATTGTTTTGACATTATCTTACTTAAGCTGCAATCCCAAGGGTTCACTGATTCTTTTACATTCTTTACAATGAAAACCACAAAAGAAGCTGTAATACAGTCCACACTCTCCCAAGGTATAAGCACCCAACCTGATTCGCTTCATGGTTTAGAAACTACAATCTCAGATTTCCACACCATGTCAGGAACATCCCTTCCCATGATGAATGATTTGCTGGGTCCTTCTCTGCCTCAGTTTCTCATGAAGGGGGGCCATAGGCATTAAACACTATTCATGTCCTAAATAAAACATAAAACACTATTCATGTCCTAAATAACTCTCCAGTCAATCTCCTCTCATTCTATCACTTTGGAGTTAATCAGCTGGTAAATGACACCTTCAATAGCAATACACAACCTCTAGCCCAGACTGTATATAAAACTATATACACGATGTAGCAGTGAAACCATCTCTACCCTGAGCTCTGCAAGAAAAGACTTCATTTCTACAATGCTTCCACTGGAGCACATTCTAAAATCACATCCTCCGCTTTTTCTCTTTCATCCTGGTCAAACATTCTCTGTGGTTTCATACATGTATTAGTTTCATTGTCTTTTCACACAGAATATAACTTCAATAAAGTAAAGGCCATTGCTGTGACCATGTTTGCCATCCACTCTCATAGAAAATTGACCATTGTCTAAAACTCCCCATGAACATACTGAAAGAATAAACAAATGCCTGAACAATAACCTAAAGAAAACAGTCTCCGAGAATAAATTACTAGAGAGAATACAGAAAATGTGACTAAGGCAGAATAATTTCCTGCAGTATCAGGGATTGCATACTGGTTAAGAATATTGACAATCATTAAAAGAACAACATTAAATCTACAAGAGAGCAATATTTGGAAAAGGAATAATGAATTACTTTGATACACGCAGACAAAATGTCTAAGGTTTGGACACTGGAAAAGCAGCTCAGCGTGGTCAATACCTGCTGGTGTGTCTGCCTCCCAGCCAGGCACGCACTGACTGACCTGAGAGGTTCTGGTTCGGGGTTTCTTCCATGTTCCATGGCTGTGCCCTCTGCTCCCAGCAGAGGATCGTTAACACAATGCTCTGGTGATGAGCAACAGTGATGATCTCTGATCAAGTCAAATTTCAGTCTATGAAACAAACAAGAGCAGTGTTAAGAGCTGTGCAGCAAAGGTCAATCTGAATCTTTCATGAAAAGGGTGAACACCCACAATCTGCTTGGCCTGCAATGTTCAACCTCGCCAGCACCCAATTTCATAAGCAAGAGCACACTTACCAGTGTAGAAAAGAGCACTGCACTCGAGTGGTACATCGAACTTTCCTCACCTAGGGACACCAGGTGACTGCAGGTCTCCAGCATCACATCCCATACAGGGTCCTCTGAGCATCATTCAGGTCCCGCCACTCCTCCCAGATGAAGTTCACAAAGACATCCAAAAATGACACCAGTCGCTGTGAGGGAACATTTATCATCATTTCAGGGCCGTCAGCCTGGGTCAGACAGCAGCAAGTGTAAAATCATCTTCTGTTGTGAGTCTCTGATCTTGTACAGGAGGCATCATCTTTGTACTCTACATTGTGATGTGAGCAGAATTCTCAGTAGAAATAGCCTTACCTCTGGATTAACCCATTAGCTCCTAAAAGTACTTTCATAGCTTACCTTATGAATTTGGAAGTGTCTTTGAGGCTAAGAATTACATGATGAATATAATTTTTTCCTTGAAGAGCTGAAAACCTGGTTGGCAGGTAGAATAACCACATACCTGAAATAATGCGCTAAAGAGCTATGTGGAAAGCTGTGATGAAGACACACCTGCAAGAGAAGAAAAAACAACAGTGTAGACTACCAGGATGCACTTCACTGAAGACGCTTATCTCTTCCTTCTAAAAAAACAAACGTTTATCTCTTCCCTGTAAAAAAGACTGTCATCAAGATGAGACAACAGCAGATGTCATAGTATGAGAAAATAAAAAGCACTCGCCATGGTAACTGACCTGCACAGAGCACACTGCCAGGCAGAGTTCCGGGCAGGGAGATGAGAAAGACAGTAAAAGTATTCTGGAACTAAAGTCAGTCAGGTTACATGAACTGTGGGACATGTGAGCTGAATTCACCAGTATCAAATGTTATCCGATCATATGCTAATGAAAAGTATGTACAAATCTGTGCCAATATTTTATTCCTGTGCCCTCAAAGCTGTTATTGCCACATCAGACTAAACAAAACCTAGACCCTAACCCAGAATGTTCAAACAATGAGGGGGAGATAAGCAGAGGTAAGAGATGCTCACCTGATAGACTCATAGGAATACAGACCCGGGCAGTACATCTAAAATGGAAGGGTGAAGGAGAGAATAACTAGGTAACAACTTGGTGGCTGAAGGTAGAAGAAATATTTTCATGACATGTTGTCCACATGACCAGCTGGTAGATAAGGATGTTTCGCATGCAACATGTGTTTTGTAGATCAGAAACTCTAAGCTGAGAATAGAAATTTGGGGATCTCCAGGATATTACTGGTATTTTCATCATCATAGGCAATAACAAAGCTCGACCAAAACAAAAGGAATTGAAAGAAGAGGAAAAACAACTGGAAGACACTAATATTTACTATTGGAGAAAGAAAACATTGATGAGAGCAATGAAAGACTTCTGGAAAAGATGACACTGGGCAAAAGAAAACTTCAATCTTGAGAAATCTGTTCATGCATTCCATCATCTCTTATTGCTATGTACAAAATCCTATGTATATTCACATATACATTGATTAGGACCTTCAACAAATACTCCCCATTTCTTGTGACAAAAAAAAAAGGGTTAAGAGGATTTTTCCTTAACATTCAGTATCCTTGACACAGGCACAGGTAACACTGACATTCACAGAGACAAGGAATAACAAAGATTCTCAGTTACCCCTTATTCACAAAGGGTTAGGATAACTCTATACAACAGAAAAAAGAAATCATAAGTAAAAACAGTCATAAGTAGTTACAATTCACCCTTTGAAGATTTTGAAAATCACATTAAAGCTACTCTAAAGAGGAAAATTCAATGAGCAGAGTATAAAATAATATAAAGTCTTCACATACACGGGAGCTCCAGGAGTAGCAATCAGAGAAGAAAACACTGCGCAATATATATAACATGACCAAGGACAGAGAATGAGCAGGAAAAAAAATAAAACATGAGGATTAAAAAGAAATTAAACAGATGGACAGACAGAACAGCGTGGTATGTAATTCCTTTCTCACCCACCCAACCCCCTCCTTCCCCACCTGTCCTACCTGCCTAACTGTATCAAAATACAACCGATTTGGCACATCGGTTGAGCACTGGGCTGTGAAGCTACCCACAGCATCTGTAGGGACGGTTCAATCCCCGGACGCCAGCGAAGGTCCCACATGGCGCCCACACCTCTCCGTCCGCTGTCCCCTCAGCAGTGTATTTCGTCAGTCTGCCTGTTCTGTTCCCTGCTCTGGCTCTGGTGGATTCTCTCACCCTCCCGCGCTTCTGACTATACCCAGTGTTTGTATAAATAAATAAAACAAATCTTTAAAAATAAATAAATATAAAACCTAAGACAATGTGTGTTTGAAGGCCACGAAAAGGTCCCTAACTGGAGTGTTTCAAAGATCCTGAAGACTGTATTACTCCAGGTAAACCAAAGGGAGAAATACAGTATTACTTAATGGAAGTAACTAAGTATTGTCAATTGTCAGCTCTGTGGAGATTTTATCCAGGGCCAACCAAGGGAAGGCCACTAGACAGGAGAGGCAGGACAATTTCCACATGTGAAGTCATGTGAAGAATTTGTATTTTCTTGTGATCATGCAGAGTGTTATAACTGAGTATAGCAGGAACTTCTAAAAGAGGGTCTAGTGTCACTTCAGTCCCCAGAGATACTTTAGGTACAAAAAATGGATGGCAAACCACCAATACCATGAAGAGTTTTGCAAAATTCTTCAAAATACTGTGGTGTTATTTTAAAAGCACTCAACAATATCCGGGGCTACTAACAGAACAAAAAGTGTGTAGTTGTTGAAAATGCAGTCAAAACAATTTCAGATATAAGGTATCGAGAACAGAGCCTGCTAGTGATTACGTAACACTGTGTAGACAACCACCTGATTGTTCTCATCAGTGACCGAAAGCCTTAACATGGAGGAATTGGTTCATGCTGATGGGCAACAACTTATGATCAAGTACACATCAGGATGACATGAAAAATCAATCAGCAGGGCCTCCCCAGTGGCGCAGCAGTTGAGCACTGGGTTGCGAAGCTGCCCGCAGCCTCTGCAGCGCAGGTTCGATCCCCGGCTGCTCCACGGCAGACCTCTCCTGTGTCGCCCACTGCTCCCCTCAGCAGTGTATTTCATCAGTCTGCCTGTTCTGTTCCCCACTCTGTCTCTGCTGAATCCTCTCACCCTCCCGCACATCTGGCCTGTACCCCAGTTCTTGTATGAATAAATCTTAAAAAAAAAAAAAAGAATGAAGTAAACATGCAAACAAGTATAGGAAGTTTTTCTTGAAAGATTTATTTATTTATTTATGCACACAAGAACTGGGGTACAGGCTAGAAGTGTCTGGGGGGTCAGCGAGAGGATTCACCAGAGACAGAGCAGGGAACAGAACAGGCAGACAGACCGAAAACACTGTTGAGGGGAGCAGCGGGTGAGCCAGGAGAGGTCTGCTGTGCCATGTGGGTTGCTCCCTGGCTGGGGATCGAACCCGTGCTTGCACTGACTGCAGATGGCTTCATAGGCTGCGTCTCAACTCCTTGCGCCAACAGGGAGGCCCAAGATTTTAAACAATTAAAAAGTAACCAAAATTGGGCCTCCCCGGTGGCACAGCGGTTGAGCGCTGGGTTGCGAAGCTGCCCGCAGCCTCTGCAGCGCCGGTTTGATCCCCGGCTGCTCCCCGGCCACCGGAGGAGGGTCCCACCAGGTGCGCAGACCTCTCCTGCCGCCCGCTGCTCCCCTCAGCAGTGTACTTTGGTCCTTCTGCCTGCTCTGCTCCCCGCTCTGGCTCTGGTGAATTCTCTCACCCTCCCGCGCTTCTGACTGTACCCAATGCTTGTATGAATAAATAAACAAATAAATAAATAAATAAAATCTTTAAAAAAAAAAAAGTAACCAAAATTTCCCCAAGGTCATACATGATATTGTCAAATATGGCAGGAAATTTGGGGAGAAAAAGTCTACAGAAGTGGAAGTGGACTTATCGTAGGGTGTAATGAGCGTCACTAGAAGTGCATTCAGACCACACCAAGGAGAAATGCTCAGGAGCAGTGGAAACAATGGCCAGAAAAAAGGACTCTGAACAGCCGACTGGGCACCTGGGGTTTACAGACCACCTGAGAGAAAGGCAGGGGCAGGTATGCAAGGACGCCCCATTGGACTCAACGTCACACGTGCCAAGACTGACGCCTGCATGAAAGTCTCTGAGAGTGGCCTGGGACACAGTATAAGTTTTAGCAACTGCACAGAAACCTTAAAAATTCAGTTGTCCTTTTCAAATGACAGGTGGCTCCTTCACCCCCATCTGCGCTCGGTCCTCAGGCCCCTCCTCCTCCTCCCTCACCCCGCACCTGACCAGCGCAGAGCTGGGAAGTGTTTCTGTCCAGCGGGGTGAAGAGCCACAGCCCACACCATCATCGATGTCAACCAGAGTTTGATGCATGAGCATCACAGCAGAGCCCAATCTCCACGCATGTTGGACATGTGATTTCCTGGATCTACAGACCTTTATCCTGTGATGTTGGTTCCCTCAAGAAAGCTATGCTTCTAATTTACACTTCAGGTCATGAACTCCCATGAAGTGCACCACAAGCTAATGCAAACACATCACTCACCAGAGATGGAGTCACTGCCTGCTGCTCTCTCACATGCGCGAGGACTCCGGAGGCGGCGCTGGGAGAGGGGATGGAGTCCAGCAGAGAGGACGGAGGCAGCTGCACGGGGCCCCGGAGTGTCCTGTCCAGGGCCCCCCACACTGCCTGGGAGCCCAGAGAGTCACTGTGCTGACAGCTGTGCTCACACTTCCATGGGATGGGGTTCCTCCCTCCCTCTCCCACACCCCGCCCCCGCCCGGCCTACCTGCCTCCTGCGTCGAAACACAAGTGATGATCCAAGAAATTCAAAGTTCAGAAACTTAAAAGTTTTCGAAGATGGTTAGTCACATGCAAAACCGCTGACCACAGTTTCTTGGGAAAGATGCCCCTGATGGACTGTTTTGCGAGGACGCTCCCAGAAATGGTTCGGTGCGCCCCGCTTCCCGCCTCGGTTTCCCGCCTCGGTTTCCGTGGACACCCCCTGACACGGCGTGGACCTGCCCTGGGCGAGGCCGGAGGCAGGCAGAGCGCTCGGGAGAACACGCGGTCCCCCGGGGAAGACACAGCCCGGCGCACCGGGGAATCGCCCAGTAAGGCCGGGACTTCTCAGCCAGCCTCAGCCAGGCGGAGGGTCCCCTCGGCCTCCATGCCCCAGTCACACCGCGCACACCCGGGAATCCGCTGCAATGCAGAAGCCCCCCCCACACCCCGGGAACGGCCGCGGGGCGCCCATCAGGCGGGGACGCAGGAGGCTTCCTCACCCAGGATGCGCGCCGCCGGCGTCACGCCCAGAACTCTGGGGAGCGCGAAGGGGTCCGGTGAGGGGCTCCCCGTGTCCAGAGCGGGGTCCCCAAGACCCCCTCACCCGCGCCCCCCCGTGCCGTCCAGGGGCCCGGGCTCCCCCCACGCCCGCCCTCAGGCCTCACCCGACGCTTCTCCATCCGCTCCCCACCCCACGCGCCCCGGACCCCCACTGCCCACACCACGCGGCCGGGCGCCCCCGCTCCCCACCGCACACGCCCGGGCCCCCCGCTCCCCACCCAGCAGGCCCAGGCCCCGCCCTCGCCCCGCCTCAGCTCCCCACGAGCCCGGCCCCCGAGACACGCCCGCGCACAACTGTGACGCCGCGGCGCGTGGAGGCCCCGTACGTCCCGCCGTGGGGCGGGGCCGCGCCTGCGCAGAACCCGGAGGCCACGCCCAGAGCCTTTTCCTGGACCCACGTGAGCTCAGGAGACTACATTTCCCACAATCCCGTGCGCCGCCCGTCGCGGGCGTCTGTGTGCTGGGTTTGCAGCCTGGAGGTGGCATGAGCAGAGGTTGAGTTACAATGGACGGGTAGGCGGGCCCCTGAAAACTGCGGGGTGAGAACTGGGTCCGGGCTGCAATGAAAAAGAGCTGAACAGGGTCTCCCGGGGGTGAAGGGGTTAAGGCTCAGCGCTGTCACCCTCTCACCAGCCACTGAGGTCTGACTGCCCTCTCCGGCCAGCTGGCCAGGGAGCTGACGACAGGGCGCAGCTGACCTCTCCTGTCTCCCCGCCGCGCCCCTCAGCACTGGATGTCAGTACATCTGCTCCCCACCCTGTCTCTGGTGAATCTTCTCAAACCGCCCCCCCCCAACCTTGGGCCTAGACTCCCGTTCTTGCATGCAGAAATAAAAATAAATCTTCCTTAAATAGGGACCTTGTGGAATCCTATAATTGGATTCCAAATGGGGTTCTTCACCACTCCACTCCTTCCTAGTTCAGAGCTGCAGCCTCAGGCAGGTACGACTCCGTGGCCAACCATCTATTTCAAGCTCTTTGTAAGGCATTTCCATGTTTAGTCTTTGCCTGCCAGGTGGGCAGCAGAAGGTATTGGGCAGCAGAAGGTATTCTAACACCCCATTCATCCCTGCATCACCTTGCTCCCCAAAATCTGCTGGGCCGCCAGGGCTGAGCCAAAGTCCCTTCATACAATTTCTTTTATTTCTTTATTTACTTATTTATTTATACAAGCACTGGGTACAGGATTCACCAGAGCCAGAGCGTGGAACAGAACAGGCACTGACGAAGTACACTGCTGAGGGGAGCAGCGAACGAGACAAGAGAGGTCTGCCTCACCATGTGGGACCGTCGCTGCAGAGGCTGTGGGCAGCTTCGCAACCCAGCGCTCAACCGCTGCGCCACTGGGGAGGCCCCATACAATTTCTTAAAAGGTCTTAGTGGGAGCTGCTCACAGTCGCCTGATTTTCGCGAAATGGAATGGAGGACGCCTCCATCCCGCCAGACACCACGTACAAACAGTCCCGCTTTAGAAGGATTCGCCTCTTCTCCTAAAAATAGGCAACTGCTTCCCACGCCAGAACATCAGGACATGCTTCCCTACGCACATCCTGCTCTCCCATTGCACACAACATGAACAAGCACGCACTTCCTTTCCAACCACTGTCATTCCTGAGTAATGTCTCAATTAATGTACGTGTTGGATTCAAAATACATCCAAACCGTGACCATGTGTGTGTTTGAAGGCCATGAAAAGGTCCCTAACTGCAGTGTTACAAAGGTCCTGAAGACTGTATTACTCCAGGTAAACTCAAAGGAGAAATACATTAGGTATTACTTAATGAATGTAAGTATTGTTTATTGTCAGCTCTGTGGAGATTTTACCCACAGAGATAGGGAGGCATGCCAATGTCTGCATGTGAAGTCATGTGAAGAATTTATATTTCCTTGTGATCCTGAAGGGTGTCATGGAGAGTATAGCAGGAACCTCTAAAAGGGGGTCTAGTGTCACTTCAGTCCCCATAGTTTACGTACAAAAATGGATGGCAAAGCACCAATATCATGGAGTGTCAGGCAAAATTCTTAAAAATAATCCTACATTATATTCTATACACTCATGACAATGTCCAGGGTTACTAACAAAAAGAATGTGTAGTTGTTGCAAAATTCATCAAAACTATTTGAGATATAAGGTATCTGAGAACAGAGCCTGCTAGTGATAAATGACACTGTGTAGACAACCCTCTTGCTGTTCCCCTCTGTTACCTAGTTTTGAAATGGAGGGAGAGGCTAATACTGAGGATCAACAACTGTTATCAAGTACGCATCAGGATGACCACATTAAAAAGGAAATCAGCTTTATTAAAATATACGTTAAGCTCACATATAGTCCAAATAAGACATTCAGAAACCACTGTGTGCTCTTTTGTCAAAATCAAGATTTTGGCATTTAAGAAGCATCTTGTCCGATACCGGGATCCCAGAGTCACTCTGTTCAACACAGAGACGCTTGACTCAGCTAATGTGAATGGGCAAGAATTCTACGCCCTGTTATGAAAACTCACCTGCACTTTCATCATGTGCCAGTGAAGATTTCTTCTGGCAACAGCATCAAATAATATTCATGATCTCGATTACTACAGTGAAGAAACATGAGCATTTTAATAAACTGTCAGTGTATTCCCTGAAGGAGAAAATGATGAAATGCTTTGAACTTCAGCATGTTTCTGTCTGACTTTCATGCCCACAATGAAGTCCACAACTCTGGGTGATTCAGATCAATCTTTTGAGTCAACCACAGACAGCATATCCATTTAGATTTTTCTTCATACATGTTACGTGACACCATTGTGAATTTGCCCGAGCAACTAAGATGTGAACAAATTCATCAACTAGGAGGGTCTCTTAGATGTATGAAGCAGCAAATTTCAAACACATGACTTGACTTACATTTGAGGAGAAAGCCATACAATGACATGCTTTAGGGTTGAATTACATTCATCAGGTCTCTTCATAATGTCAAGAATGGTTGGTAAAAAAAAGACACAGAAAATGACTATGCGTGTTCTCAAAACATCATCTTGAACTTTGATATTTTTTTTTAACATTGATTTTATTTATGTATACAAGAGATGGGGGTGTAGGCCAGAGGCGTGGGGGTGAGAGAATTCACCAGAGACAGAGTGGGGAGCAGAACAGATGGGTATACTGAAATACACTGCTGAGGGGAGCAGCAAAGTCAGCACAGGTCTGCTGTTCCATGTGGTCAGCTCCCTGGCTGGGGAATTCGTGCTGCAGTGGCTACAGATAGCTTCATAGTGCTATGACTTAACCCTCTGCACTGCCAGGAAGGCCTCTTGAGCTATTCAATTATGCTAATATTTAGTGTTTTAATGTTGGTTTAGGCTCCATAACAATATTCTCATTAAGGAATGTCTGATAAGTGTTACTCACTTCCGACTGTACTGCAATGTCTTAATATGAATCCAAATTTTGTAATAAATTACTTTCTCATATTTCACTTCTTTCAAGTTTCCAGTATGAAAATCTGGTGGTTTCAGAATTTGTATTTGGACAAACCATTCATCACTTTTCATTAATGGGTTTCTCTAAGTTCACACTCTGATATTTAGGATGATTTGACTTCTGGTTAAAAAAGACTAAAGTCAAAAAATTGACTTCACAGTTTTAACATTTCTCTCTGATGTGAATTTTCTGATGTTGAGTAACACTCGACTTCCGATAAAAGGCTTTGCCACAGTCTTCACATTTGTAAGGTTTCTCCCCAGTATGAATTCTGTGATGTTGACTAAGATGTGACTGCTGGTTAAAGGCTCTGCCACATTCTTCACATCTGTAAGGTTTCTCCCCAGTATGAATTCTATGATGTCGAGCAAGACCTGACTTACTGTTAAAGGCTTTACCACATACTTTACATTTGCAAGGCTTTTCCCCTGTATGAATTCTGTAATGGTCACAAAGATTTGACAGGTATTTAAAGGCTTTGCCACATACTTTACATTTGTAAGGTTTCTCCCCAGTATGAATTCTATGATGTTGAGTAACTTTTGAATTACTATTAAAGGCTTTGCCACATACTTTACATTTGCAAGGTTTTTCCCCAGTATGAATTCTGTGATGTTGACTAAGACGTGACTGCTGGTTAAAGGCTCTGCCACATTCTTCACATCTGTAAGGTTTCTCCCCGGTATGAATTCTATGATGTCGAGCAAGATCTGACTTACTGTTAAAGGCTTTGCCACATAATTTACATTTGAAAGGCTTTTCCCTTGTATGAATTCTGTAATGGTCAGAAAGATTTGACAGGTAGTTAAAGGCTTTGCCACAGTCTTCACATCTGTAAGGTTTTTCCCCAGTATGAATTCTGTGATGTTGACTAAGACGTGACTGCTGGTTAAAGGCTCTGCCACATTCTTCACATCTGTAAGGTTTTTCCCCAGTATGAATTCTGTGATGTTTTCTAAGATGTGACTGCTGGTTAAAGGCTCTGCCACATTCCTCACATCTGTAAGGTTTCTCCCCGGTATGAATTCTATGATGTCGAGCAAGATCTGACTTACTGTTAAAGGCTTTGCCACATACTTTACATTTGAAAGGCTTTTCCCCAGTATGAATTCTGTAATGGTCAGAAAGACCTGACAGGTAGTTAAAGGCTTTGCCACATTCTTCACATTCTTCACATTTGTAAGGATTTTCCCCAGTATGAATTCTGTGATGTTGACTAAGATGTGACTGCTGTTTAAAGGCTCTGCCACATTCCTCACATCTATAAGGTTTCTCCCCAGTATGAACTCTCTGATGCTGGGAAAGGTGACACAAGCCTAGAAAGACTTTACCACCATCTGGACACGTGTAAAGCTTTTCTCCAGCATGAATCCTTAGATGGTTAGTTAGCTGTGGATGCCAATACAAGGCTTTACCATGCTCTTCACACTTGGAAGGTTTCTCTCTCTGATGTTCAGTAAGTCTTGGGCACCATTTGGTAGCTTTGCCATATCCTTTACAATTGTAGGGTTTCTCATGAACTGTGTGATGCTGGAGAAGTTCTGAGGACTCCTCAATGTGACCCTGTGTAGATTTTTTATTTTCCTTTCTAATTCTCTGATGTTGAGAATGACTTGACTGAAAGTTTAAATTTATCCCACATTGACAATGTTTTGAATAATCATGTGCATTACACACTAGGGGACTTCCCATATGTTCCAACATTCCTCTCTGAAATTGTGTCTTGTTAAAAATGTCACATGGATCTTTGCTAACAGAAACATATTTATCTATACCTGCAACAGACGTAAAATGGTGTTTTATCCAATATGGTTTACATGCTGGATCACCTTTTGCAGGAGGAATTCGATTGTGGACAATTCTCCCTTCTTGGCAATCTTCATCGCAACAGCTCTTGTGTTCTTCACATGCCTCTTGACATGTCTGGTTTCGCAATAATTCTAAATTCTCGAAAGCGTCGATTCCATCTCCTCCCAGTCCCACATTTAGGAACAAATCTTCTGTGCCTGGCTGTGGCATGGAGACCTGGTCGTCTTGAGAAGACAGGGCTGGGAGACAGCAAGGAAGAATTACCCCACTCACAGCACTCAAGATGAAATACTTTAAATATTTAATACATAAAATTGATACCAAATAAAGCTCACCAGCCTGATGTTAGAATAAGTAACATCAGCACTAGACAGAAACACACACCTTATGAATCGGTAATGTCTTTAGGGAAAGGTGAATACATACCAAATACAGAAAACTGCATGATATACATCCCACCAACAAAAATAGTGTTTCTGCTTGAGAATTTGAAAATATGGAAGCAAACAAAAAAAATCACAGAACTGTGTGGTAGAATACAAATATAATGAGACATAATTTGTGATGTTAGTAGGGGTAGAAATGTTCAACAGTTGAGTTTTGGTATGCAGCTGAATTTACATGTTTTTCACTTGTCCTAACTTTTCTTTTTTCTTTTTTAAAGATTTATTTTTATTTATACAAGAGCCAGAGTACAGGCCAGAGACAGAGCGGACTGATGAAATACACTGCTGAGGGGAGCAGCAGGCAAGACAGGAGAGGTCTGCTCGCCATGTGGGTTGCCCCAAGGGCAGCGGGGATCGAACCAGCACTGCAGAGGCTGTGGACAGCTGCACAGCACTGCGCTCAACCACCTGCGCCACCAGGGAGGCCCGGCTGTCATAACTTCTCAACATGCTATATAATCCCCACTATGACAAAAAAGATATCATAAAATACATGGAAAAGGAAATGAAAACAGAGAATGATGTGATATGTGCACAGGCTGGATGACAATGCTTTACAAGGTGAGTAAATAATATTACAAACAAATATACTGCAATCAACATCAAAATGTGAGAAATAGGAAGGAAATCACTAACAAGAAAGGAGAGAGGAATAAAAGCATGTCACAAAAAGTCAAAAAAAGGACCTCCCCTGGTGGCGTAGCAGTTGAGCGCTGGATTGCTAAGCTGCCTGCAGTCTCTGCAGCGCCGTTTCAATTCCCGGTTGCCAGGGAGGGTCCCACATGGCACGCAGACCTCTCCTGCCATGCCCTCTGCTCCCCTCAGCAGTGTATTTCGTCGGTCTGCCTCTTCTGTTCCCAGCTCTGGCTCTGGTGAATTCTCTCACCCTCCCGCACTTCTGACTGTACCCAGTGCTTGTATAAATAAATAATTTTTTAAAAAGTCAAAAAGTATACAGAGGGCCTCCCTGGTGATGCAAGGGGTTAAGCACTGCGCTGTGAAGCAACACAAAGCCTCTGCAGCAGGAGTTTGATCCCTGGTCCGCCAGGGAGCAACACACATGGCGCAGCAGACTTCTACTGTCTCACACACTGCTCCCCTCTGCAGTGTACTTCAGTCGATCTGCCTGTTCTGTTCCCCACTCTGTCTCTGGTGAATGCTCTCACCCCCCGCATTTCTGGCCTGTGCCCCAGTTCTTGTATAAATAAATAAATAAATCTTGCATAAATAAATCTTTACAGGGGCCTCTGGCCTGTACCCCAGCTCTTGTATGCATAAATAAATCTCTCAAAAAATTTTAAAATATACACAGAGGGCCTCCCCAGTGGCGCAGCGGTTGAGCGCTGGGTTGCGAAGCTGCCCGCAGCCTCTGCAGCGCCGGCTTGATCCCCGGCTGCTCCCCGGCCACCGGAGGAGGGTCCCACATGGCGCGCAGACCTCTCCTGCCGCCCGCTGCTCCCCTCAGCAGTGTACTTCGGTCCTTCTGCATGCTCTGCTCCCCGCTCTGGCTCTGGTGAATTCTCTTACCCTCCCGCGCTCCTGACTGTACCCAGTGCTTGTATAAACAAACAAATAAGTAAATAAATAAAAGAAAATAAATCTTTAAAAAAAAAATATACACAGAAATACAACAGTGAGGAAAGGATGTAGAAAATGGCTGAGAATACAGGACTCATTCTTTAGTAAAGTTAAGGCCTCCCTTTCAGTAATAATTTGTGTGTAAATAAATAAAAGGTCCACATTACAATGACATATGTGTCTGAATGAAATAAAAATAAGACCAATTCAATCCCATCTATGACACTCAACATAGACTTCAGTGCACTATGTGGAATGTTAAGTATGGAACTAGATTCTCTGAAAACTGATCATGAAAATGGAGTCGTGTTGATCACACAAATATCAGAATAATATTGATCTGAGTCTACTGCATCACAGAATGAAAAGAATGCCCCAAGAACGTTAACAGAAAACTACATGTATTGGGAAGCACTGTAATATAACATATGCACTAACATGACATGAGACCCTGAATGTGTGTAGCACACAAAGACATAACTGAATGCAGAAGAGGAAAACATGAAATCAAGGAGAGGTTCAAGCCCCAATTGTGACTGGAAGGAAAACAATGATATAAATGCAGGAACTTGACTTGGCCAACAGGGGTAAAAAATAATTCTAAAAGGAAGATGTGGTATATAGACAGGATGGAATACTACTGAGCCATTACAAAGGATACATCTGACCATTTGCAACAAGAAGGATGGAATGTTGGGGGAGGATGATGCTCAGTGAAATGAATCAGAAGGAGAAAGACTTACTGGATGAATTCACTCCTATTTGGAATCTGGAGAAAGAAAGCCAAGAAACTGACAATACAAACCAAAATCAGGGCCTCCCCTGGTGGCGCAGGCGGTTGAGCGCAGCACTATGAAGCTGCCCACAGCCTCTGCAGTGCCGGTTCAATCCTGGCCGGCCAGAGAGATACCCACATGGTGAGGCAGACCTCCCTGTCGCGCCCGCGGCTCCCCTCAGCAGTGTATTTCGTCAGTCTGCCTGTTCTATTTCCCGCTCTGTCTCTGGTGAATTCTCTCACCCTCCCAAGCATCTTGCCTGTACCCTGGCTCTTGTATAAAGAAATAAATAAATCTTTTTAAAAAATCTATTAAAAAACAAACAAAATCAACTTTAGAAACAGGACTGCAGAATTGAGGGCACTAAAGAGGAGGGGAGAGTGGGTGTGAATATGAAAGTGGGAAGGGTTCAAAGATCTATGGAGAAGCCCACAATGCACTGGTGGTGCGTGTGGTGGTGACAGACATCTGAGGAATTAAGATTCTACTCCCTAAATCACATACAGCAAGGTAAAACAATGTTTCCTTGATTCCAAGAAACTAAGAAATACTGTGAAAACACTGAAATGAAGCAAAGTCCCCCCAAAACATGTGGGATTCAGAAAATAGTAAGGTGTAAATTAAAGCATAAACGATTACGCTAGAGTCCAAGCCCAGAGGGGGAGCGGGCATCCACAGCCAGGACAGAACGCGAGGGAGCAGGAAAGTGCGTCTCCGACTCGCCATTTTAGAACCGGGACCTCCCTTCAATAAAGACTGTTTGAAACCGGGAGAAAGCACCCTACGCAGCCAGAGGTGAGCTGGGAAGAACCCCCATGCAGGGCCCCTTCTGGCCAGCAGTCCGAGCCCAGAGGGGGAGCGGGCATCCACGGCTAGGGCAGAATGTGCATGGGCAGGAAAGTACGTCACCAACTCGCCATTTTAGAATAGGGACCATCCTTCAATAAAGACTGCTTGAAACCGGGAGAAGCTCCCTGCGCAGCCAGAAGTGAGCTGAAGGCCCCCACAAGCCTTGTGCTGCCTGGCAGGGAGTTGGAGCACAGAGAGGGATTCAGTGATTTGGAGCCCAGAGTCCAACCCAGCCACCGCACCTCCTGGGAAGTCTGTGGGACTTCAGGACACACCTTTGGAATTAAACAAATGCAGAAGGAGGAGATATTCTGTGACAGCGACCATTAACATACTCAAAGCACCACTGCCTCACTGGACTTCTGGCATAACGGTATTTGACTCAATTGGACTGCCAGTTTCGGAAATCCCAGAAAGAGCACACCAAAAAGATGCCAGCCAATACCAGCGACACAGTGTCCCAACACATAGCGCTAATTAGAAAACAGGCAGCAGGGAGAAGAAAAACTACATGCAACCTAGCAACTCCTCAGGAAAAAGACACACCACAAAAAGAAAACCACCCACGAGATTGCAACAACAGTGACTTGGAAGAACTTCTGAGCCTTCCCAAAAGAGAATTCAAAATTGCAAAGATGAAAAAACTGATGAAAGTCATTAAGGAAAACAACACTCAGAAGAATGAAATTGAGTCCCTAAAGAGGGAAATGAAGGAAATGCAGGAGATTAAAGGATTAACAGAAGAGCTAAAGAACACTGGGAAAAGCAGTGATAACAGAATAGAGGAAATGGAAGAACGAATAAGCACTCTCAAAGACACGGAAATAAAAACAACCAAAACAGAAAATGAAAGAGAAGTACGAATAAAAAAAACTGAAGAAAGACTTCGGGAACGGGCCTCCCCCGTGGCGCAGCGGTTGAGCGCTGGGCTGCGAAGCTGCCTGCAGCCTCTGCAGCGCCAGTTCGATCCCCAGCTGCGCCCCGACCACTGCAGAAGGGTCCCACATGACGCGCAGCCTGCCGCCCGCTGCTCCCCTCAGCAGTGTACTTCGGTCCTTATACCTGCTCTGCACCCAGCTCTGGCTCTGGTGAATTCTCTCACCCTCCCGTGCTTCTGACTGTACCCAGTGCTTATATAAATAAATAAAGAAATCTTAAAAAAAAAAAAAAAGGTTAAAAAAAAAAAGGCTTCAGGAACTATCTGACTCCATGAGGAAAGGAAATATAAGAGTTATAGGAATCCCAGAAGGAGAGGAGAGAGACCTAGGAACAGAGAAAATATTCAAGGAAATAATTGAAGAGAACTTCCCAAACATGAAGAAGGAGCTGAAAATAGACATACAAGAAGCAAGAAGAACACCAACCTTCCATGATGAAAGGAAAAATACAGCAAGACACATAATAGTAAAGCTCCCAAGAATCCAAGACAAGTTAAAAATAATGAAGCTGACAAGAGGGAAGAAAGAAATAACATACAAAGAAAAAACAATCAGGCTGACATCAGACTTCTCCGAAGAAACACTACAGGCAAGGAGAGAGTGGAGGGACATAGTTAGTAGACTCCAAGAAAACAGATGCCAACCAAGAATACTCTATCCTGCAAAGCTTTCCTTCCTCTAGGAAGAAAGAATAAGGACCTTCCCAGACAAACAGAAACACTGGAATTTCATTACGACTAAGCCCCTACTCCAAAAAAAACTACAAGGAGTCCTAAAGCCAGAACCAACAGAGGGATGAATAACAGCGAAACAAGACCAAAAAAAAAGTTATTAAAAGAATAAATAAACTCAGAGGAAAGACAAACACAATGGCAAATACAGGCGCTAACATATCAATATTAACTCTAAATGTAAATGGACTAAACTCTTCAATAAAAAGACACAGAGTCACAGGCCAGATTAAGAAACAAACCCAACCTTTTACTGTCTCCAGGAAACACATTTAACTACAAAAGATAAAAACAGACTCAAAGTAGGGCCTCCCCGGTGGCGCAGCGGTTGAGCGCTGGGTTGCGAAGCTGCCTGCAGCCTCTGCAGTGCCGGTTCGATCCCCGGCTGCTCCCTGGCCACCAAAGGAGGGTCCCACATGGCGCGCAGACCTCTCCTGCCGCCCACTGCTCCCCTCAGCAGTGTACTTCGGTCCTTCTGCCTGCTCTGCTCCCTGCTCTGGTTCTGGTGAATTCTCTCACCCTCCTGCGCTTCTGACTGTACCCAGTGCTTGTATAAATAAATAAATAAATCTTTTAAAAAAAAAGATTTAATTTAAAAAAAAAAAGAAATAGAACAGTTATTGATGAAATTCATATGGAATCACCAAAAACCCCGAATAGCCAAAGCTCTCCTGAAAAAAAAAAGAAGGGAATGGAGGCATCACACTCCCAGACTTCAAACTATACTACAAAGTCATAATCATTAAAACTGCATGGTACTGGAACAAGAATAGACACACAGACCAATGGAACCGAACAGAAAATCCAGAAACAAACCCACAGATTTATGGTCAACTAATCTTTGACAAAGGAGCAAACAAAGTTTGGAGCAAAGAAAGTTTGTTCAATAAATGGTGCTGGGAAAACTGGGTCGCTACATGCAAAAGAATGAAGCCTTACTACTACCTAACACCATGCACAAAAACCAACTCAAAATGGATTAAAGACCTAGACATAACACCTGAAACTGTAAAATATATAGAAAGAAATATAGGCGAAACATTACATGATGTGCACCTCAAAGACATCTTTACAGACGCATCGGCCAAAGCAGTGATAGTGAAGGCAAAGATAAAAAGCTGGGACTGCATCAAATTAAAGAGCTTCTGCACAGCAAGAGACAATAACCAAAACAAAGAGAAAGCCCACAGACTAGGAGAAAATTTTTGCACATAACACTAATGATAAAGGGCTGATCACAAAAATCTACAAAGAGCTGATGAGACTCAACAAAAACTAAGAAAATAATCCAGTCAAAAAATGGGCAGAAGAGCTAAAAAGAAACTCCTCCAAAGAGGAAATGCAAATGGCCAACAGGCATATGAAAAAATGTTCAACATCACTTGTAATCAGGGAAATGCAAATCAAAACTACCATGAGATACCATCTTACACCAGTGAGAATGGCACATATTAAAAAAACTAGCAACAACAAATGTTGGCGAGGATATGGAGAAAAAGGAACTCTCCTGCACTGCTGGTGGGAGTGCAAACTGGTCCAACCACGATGGAGAGCTGTGTGGAGATTTCTGGACCTACTAAACATAGAGCTTCCATAGGATCCAGCAATTCCACTCCTAGGTATTTACCCAAAGGACACAGAAACATTAATTCCAAAGGGCACCTGCACCCCTATGTTTATAGCAGCACTATTTACAATAGCTAAGCTATGGAAACAACCCAAATGCCCAAAAATAGATGACTGGATCAAGAAGATGTGGTACATATACACTGTGGAATATTACTCAGCATTCAAAAAGGTAAACACATGCAGTTTGCAGCAACATGGATGGAGCAAGAAGGGATCATGCTCAGCGAAGTAAGTCAGAAAGAAAAAGAAAAATACCAGATGGTCTCTCTCATAGCAGGAATTTAGAAAACCTAAATAAGGGACCAGGAAAAAGACTAATTAATACAAAGTGAAAATCAAAACCAACAAGCAACTATAGACCAGAGACACACTGCGGGGGGGGGGGGGGAGGGAAGGATTAGGGTCAAAATAAGGGGGGGGTGCAATTGTATGGGGAATATAACTAAAATGAAAATGCATACATTGTGCAAAAATGAATAATGATGTAAGAATTATATAAAATATTAAAAAAAAATTATACTAGCAATAAGAGGGATCTCATAACTTCACACCTCAAGGAATCAGAAAAAGAACCACTTAAACTCCATATTGACAGAAAGGAGGACACTCAGGGCCTCCCCGGTGACACAGTGGGTTGAGGGCAGAGCATTGAGTGCAGCACTGTGAAGCTGTCCGCAGCCTCTGCAGCACGGGTTCAATTCCTGGCCGTCCAGGGAGATTCTCACATGGCAGAGCAGACCTCTCATTGACTTGCCCGCTGCTCCCCTCAGCCGCATGCTTTGGTCCTTCTGCCTGTTCTGCTCCCTGCTCTGACTGGTGAATTCTCTCACCCTATCGCGCCTCTGGCCTGTACCCCAGTGCTTGTATAAATAAATCAATCTTAGGGCCTCCCCGGTGGCGCAGCGGTTGAGCGCTGGGTTGCGAAGCTGCCCGCGGCCTCTGCGGCGCCGGTTCGATCCCTGGCTGCTCCCCAGCCACCGGAGGAGGGTCCCACATGGCGCGCAGACCTCTTCTGCTGCCCGCTGCTCCCCTCAGCAGTGTACTTCGGTCCTTCTGCCTGCTCTGCTCCCCGCTCTGGCTCTGGTGAACTCTCTCACCCTCCCGCGCTTCTGACTGTACCCAGTGCATGTAAAAACAAAACAAACAAACAAATAAAATAAATAAATAAAACATGCCTCTATAAAAAATAAAATAAAATAAAATAAATAAAAACAATTCGGAAATAAATAAATAAATAAATCTTAAAAAAAAAAGTTTAAAAAAATTTTTTTAAAAAGTTTACCAAAAAAATGAAAGAAAACAGGAGGACACTTAAAAATTGTTAAGAAGGGGCCTCCTCAGTGGCGCAGCAGTTGAGCGCTGGGTTGCGAAGCTGGCGGAGGCCTCTGCAGTGCCGGTTCGATCCCTGGCTGCTCCCCAGCCACCGGAGGAGGGTCCCACGTGGCGTGCAGACCTGTCCTGCCGCCCACTGCTCCCCTCAGCAGTGTGCTTCGGTCCTTCTGCCTGCTGTGCTCCCCGCTCTGGCTCTGGTGAATTCTCTCACCCTCCCGTGCTTCTGACTGTACCCAGTGCTTGTATAAACAAAAAAAAAATAAATAAATAAAATAAATAAATAAACATGCCTCTATTTAAAAAAAAAAATTGTTAAGAAAGCAGCATTCTGTCTGCCTACCCATGACTGTGCAGGTGCTTCTTTTCACCAACTCTTTCCCTCTGCTGGGCAGCAGCCTCCTGCCTGCGTGACCTGTACCTGTTGGGGTTTCTTACTGACCTCCCTCAGCGGAGGCCACTCTCCTCAAGGCCACCCGCCTGCAACATGCAGGCCTCTCTCAGCAAAGCTGTGTCTTTGGGGCAGTTCGTCCTGCCTGCTTGTGTCTATGCAAGTGTCCTTTATTCTTCTGTCCCTTTTCCTACTAAATCTGTTCTTTAAATATAAAAAAAAATTAATAAGAAATACACAAATGTAACCTCATGCCCAAAAAGTAGGAGCTTCTTATTAAAAGATTAAGTCTGGATTTTGAAAGAGCAACAAAATGGACAAACCCTCAGTTCAAGTTAGTGAGAAGGAAAGGCAGAGGACTCAAGTGTCAGAGAGGAGACGCCCCCAGGGAGAGCAAGACTAAGACTCCAAGACAAAAGAGGAGCATGTCTGCAACCCCTGAAACAGAGCTTCCCAGACATTTAGGATGCTGGCCTGTTGACCACTGCACCTCCCAGCTGCGGCCTCTGCCAGATTCATTCCACCTACCTGGGAGGAGGGCGGGATCTGCACTTCTCTTCACATCCCAGGGCTCCATCCTTTGCTCCAACAAGATGACCAGGTCGGGCTTAGACACAGCAAGACCTATTTATTAGGACAGGTGATATGAGATGGCCTAAAGATTCTCAAATTCCCAATGCAGTCTTGTACTCAATAGAGAGGACAATATAGAAGGTTCTAGAGAAGGGTCACCGAAAATACTTTTTCTGACAGCACCTTTACTACAAATCATCCATTTATTTATTTTATTTACTTTCTTTTTTTAAAGATTTATTTTTATTTATTTATACATGCACTGGGTATAGTCAGAAGCGCGGGAGGGTGAGAGAATTCACCAGAGCCAGAGCGGGGAGCACAGCAGGCAGAAGGACTGAAGTACACTGCTGAGGGGAGCAGCGGGCAGCAGGAGAGGTCTGTACACCATGTGGGACCCTCTTCCGGTGTCTGGGGAGCAGCCGGGGATCGAACCGGAGCTATAGAGGCTGCGGGCAGCTTCGCAACCCAGCGCTCAACCACGGTGCCACCGGGGAGGCCCAATTTTATTTATTTACTTTTAAAGATTTCTTTTTATGCAAGAACCAGGGTACAGGCCAGATGCGCGGGAGGGTGAGAGGATTCACCAGAGACAGAGTAGGGAGCAGAGCACACAACTGGCGAAACACACTGCTGAGGGCAGCAGCAGGTGAGACAGGAGGGGTCTGCAGCGCCATGTGGGAATCTCCCTGGCCAGCTGGGAACCAAACCAGTGCTGCAGAGGCTGCGAACAGCTCCACAGAGTGGCACTCAACCGGCTGTGCCACCAGGGAGGCCCCTAATAAAAATCATTTAAATTTTCATATCCTGAGAACCATTTCTAGACCTCTGAGTCCTAGAAAGTGTGGAAACTGGGGTCTTAGGTGGAAGCAATACCCTTAAGGCACTGAATTTCTTGAATGAGCACTGAGAGAGAGCAGGCTGCAGATCACCCTAAGAGAACAGAAGTTTAAGTCATGATCAAACAGCATGAGACTTTCTTTCCAACAAACCCACACTGTTTTTCCTAAAAGCAGGGATGTAAATGTAGCCTACAAATCTGGACATCCCAGGAGCACGCCCACACACATAACAGGAAACGGTGAGGGCAGATGAGGAAATCTAGAGGGATATTCTCCTCACCCAAGGACGCCAGGTTCCTGTAGGTCTCGAACATCACGTCCCGGTACAATTTCCACTGTGCCGGGTCCAGGCAGTCCTGCTCCTCCTCCGAGAATTCTATGGCCACATCTCTGAAAGTCAAGGGTTCCTGAAATCAAAATACATAGTTACTATGGGGCCACTAACAGAGCTCTAAATTGGACAAGAGGTAAAGAGAGTTAAAAGGGGCCCCATGGTGGCACAAAGGGCTCAGTCTCAGCACTATGAAGCTATGGCAGCCACTGAGCAAGAGTTGCACACCCAGCCAGGGAGCTACCCACAGGGTGCAGCAGACCTCTCCTGTCTCACCTGCTACTCCCCTCAGCAGTGGATTTCAGAAGATCCACCCATTCAGCCCCCCACCCTGTCTCTGGAGAGTCCTCTCAGCCCCTTGGCCCACACACCTCTGGCGCATACACCAGCTCTTGTATGTGTAAATAAATCTTAAAAAAAAGAAGAGGGCCTCCCTGGTGGTGCAAGGGATTGTGCACAGCCTGTGAAGCCATCTGCAGGCATCACAGTGGTAGTTTGATCCCCAGCCAGGGGATCCTGACTTGCCCGCTGCTCCCCTAAGCAGTTTATTTCACTCAGTCTGCCTGTTCTGCTCCCTACTCTGTCTCTGGTGAATGCTCTCAACCCCCGCCCCTCTGGCCTGTACCCGGGTTCTTTCTTTTATTTTTTTTTAGATTTTTTTTAAAATTTTATTTATTTATACAAGCACTGGGTACAGTCAGAAGCGCGGGAGAGTGAGAGAATTCACCAGAGCCAGAGCGGAGAGCACAGCAGAGCAGAGCAGGCAGACTGACGAAGTACACTGCTGAGGGGAGCAGCAGGCGGCAGGAGAGGTCTGTGCGCCATGTGGGACCCTCGCCCGGTGGCTGGGGATCGAAACAGCGTTGCAGAAGGCGCGGGCAGCTTCGCAAACCAGTGCTCAACCGCTGCGCCACCGGGGAGGCCCTGTACCCAGGTTCTTATTTGCATAAGTAAATCAATCTTTTTTTTTTTTTTTTAATTTTTTTTTTTTTTAATAGAGGCATGTTTTATTTATTTATTTGTTTGTTTGTTTTGTTTATACATGCACTGGGTACAGTCAGAAGCGCGGGAGGGTGAGAGAATTCACCAGAGCCAGAGCAGGGAGCAGAGCAGGCAGAAGGACCAAAGTACACTGCTGAGGGGAGCAGCGGGCGGCAGGAGAGGTCTGCGCACCATGTGGGACCCTCCTCCAGTGGCCGGGGAGCAGCCGGGGATCGAACCGGCGCCGCAGAGGCCACAGGCAGCTTCGCAACCCAGCGCTCAACCGCTGCGCCACCGGGGAGGCCCCAGTAAATCAATCTTTAAAGAAAAAAAGAGACATGGTTCTGAGGGAGAATGCCTTTATGCAGTAAGTTCCATGTTTACACCCTAAGAGTGCAATGCACCCACCAAGCACAGAGGATCACATACACCCACGAAAACACTTTGACGTTATAATTTCAGTGATGTCAAATCTGACCCAAAGGCAACATTTGTACAGCAAGGACACAGGACAATGGAGAAAAATCATAGTAGAAACTGAGGTGAAAGACTGGCAGGAAATTGTAGGTTATGATGGAATAATAAGCAAAGCAATGATAATCATATTTGAACATTTAGTGTCCTAGACGCCATTCCTGCAGCTTTTATTAGATTCATATATGAACCAGATAGTACTCTCCAAGCTTAATAATACATTTTATCTTTTACAATGACCATTTCCTCAAACATCCGCAAAATTAGAGACCTGGGTTTTCCCTGCAGATCTGAACTAAAATGGAACAGAGAGGACCCTAAACAAATGGACACAGCAGATTGTGCAGCCGATAAGAATGGAAACTAGTTAAAAAAGGGAAAGACACAGGACACAGTATATAACGTGACCTTTTCAAGTAATAAACATGGGGACCACATAGACACAAAATTGATGAATGTAGTCATGTCAACGAATTCAAGATTATTTCAAACAGTATGAAGGAAACCAAGCTTTGGTGATACTTTCTGCATATTTCATATCCACAGTGTAGACAAACATACAACATGGAACCCATTGTAATAAGAACTACCGTGTTTGAGTGTAACTTCTCAAAAAAAATGTTACATAATATATTGAACCATTTCATAGTTTTATAAGGGTTGAATATGATAAAATTTTTTGTTTCTTTTTCTGGAAGTATAAACAAGTTATGCTGAGAATGTGTGTGAAATGACTGGCATTTCCATTGACATTCATACCAAAAAGACTGAAATAACTCATTATTTCATTAAAGTTAAAAGAAGGAGGTAAAGGACGTAACACCTGAAAATTATAAGACAATTTTTTTAAGGATTTTATTTATTTATACAAGAACTGGGGTACAGGCCAGAGGCATGGGAGGGTGAGCGGATTCACCAGAGACAGAGCAGGGAGCAGAACAAGCAGACAACCAAAATACACTGCTGAGGAGAGCAGCAGGCGTGACAGGAGAGGTCTGCTGTGCCATGTGGGTAGCTCCCTGGCCGCCCAGGAATCGAACCAGTGCTGCAGGTTGCTTCATAGCTCTGAGGTCAACCTGCTACGCCACCAGGGACATAAAATTATAATAATCTATTAAAGGAAATCAAAGACAGAAATAGAAAGATGTCCTGTGCTCCTAGGTAGGAAGAATTAACATCATAAATTACCTTATTGCCCAGAGCAATTTACAAATTGAATGCAATACCTACTCAAATAACAAGGACTTCTTTTTGTCAGGAAACAGAACAATTACCATAGTTATATGAACTCAAAGAAGGTCCCAAATAGCTAAAATATCTTGAGAAAAAAGAAGAAAATATAAGTATCACACTTCCTGACTTCAAAATATATTAAACACAATAGTAACCAAAACAGTATTGGCCTGAAACACAACCAGAAGACAACTGAAAACCCAGAGAGCAAATCATACCAACACAGCTCATCTCTGACAGAGCAGCTGAAGTCGCACAATGGAAACAAGACAGCTTCTTAAACAAATGGTGCTGGGAGGGGGCCTCCCTTGTGGCCTAGGGGTTAACACTAAGAAATATGAGCACTACCCCATGGCAGGGAGCAGATCATGTAGCACAGCTGACCTCTCCTGTCTCCCCAATTTCTCCCCTCAGCAGTGTATTTCAGTAGATCTGCCAGTTCTGCTCCCCACTGTCTCTGGTGAGTCCTCTCAACCCCTTCATGTCTGGTCACAGCCCAGTTCTTCTATGCATAAATAAGTACATAAATACAGCTTCAGAAAAATAAATGGTGCTGGGAAACATGGAGAGCCTCTTGCAAAAATAAGAACCAAGACCCATACCAAACTCGATACGCAAAATGAATTCCAAATGGATTCGATGTTTGGACATAAGAGCCCTAGCCATGAATTACTGACAGAAAATAAGGGACATGTGACAGGATGGGTGGGTGCTACAAACTGTACCAGGGAACACAACCCCAACACCAAGGGAAACAAAAGCAGAAATCAGCTCATGGGACAACACCAAACCTAAAAGCTTTTGTACCTCAAAAGAAACCAGCACAAAAGCAGAAAGGCAGTCTACAGAATAGAAAAAAAATCTGCAGGCCACACATCTCACAAGGGGTTCATTTCCAAACAATCTGAGAAACCAACAATGACCCAATTAAAAATTGGCAAAGGAACTACATAAACAGTCCTCTAAAGAGGAAATTCTGACGTCCTACAGACAGAGGAATTTTCATCTTAACTTACTGTAAGAGAAGTGTCAATTAAAACCACACTGAGATGCCACCTCACCCCAGAATGGCCCAAATAAAAAAGAATGGAATGAACAACGCCGGAGAGGGCGCAGAGAAAAAGGAGCTCTCACCCACGGCTGGTGGCTATGAGAGTTGGACAGTCCCTGTGGAAAACGGTGCAGAGGTTTCTTAAGGAAATAAAAATGGAAATTCCACATAATCAGCAATACTTCTGTAAGTTATATATTGAAAAGTGAAATCTCAAATACAAAAAGATTTATCTACAACCGTTAGCAGAGCAGCTCTGTTCCCAACTGCCCACTCATGGCCCAATCTACATCCCTTTAACAGAGGCAGGGACGGGAAGGGTGGAGCACACGCAGGGGAGCACTGCAGGCCTGGGAGAGAAAAGCAAGGGGTGGCCCTGAGGACAAAATCGGTGGACCGGGTCATGATTACCTGGAGTAAAATAAGTCAAAAGTAAAGACACATATATTAGATGGCTTCACTCAACTATGGAACATAAACACCCAAAATAGGGCCTCCCTGGTGGCGCAAGGGGTTAAGACACAACCTATGAAGCCATCCCCAGTCACTGAAGCACCAGTTTGATCCCTGGCCAGGGAGCAACCCACAGGGCACCGCAGACCTCTCCTGTCTCCCCACTGCTCCCCTCAGCAGTGGATTTCAGTCAGTCTGCCTGTTCTGCTCCCCACTCTGTCTCTGGTGAATCCTCTTACCCCCACACCTCTGGCCTGTACCCCAGTTCTTGTGTGCATAAATAAATAAATCTTTAAAGAACAAATAAATAGCCAAAATACATTTACAGGCAAAATACTGTAGGCATAAAAATTGAAGGAGGCAAAAAGAAGACAAAGGTCACCACCCTCGGGAAGAAGGAAAGGGTGGAGAAGGGAAGGGGCAGAGGGGGATGGGCCAGGGTGGGGCCAGGGTAAAAAAAGGATAGGGAAAAGCCCATTTGGAATATACGAGAAAATTGACCACTATTTCAGCAGAAGGCTTTCAGTGCCACACATGTGAAGACAGACTGAGGAGGCCAAAAATAAGTAAAAGAAGTAAACATGCAAACAAGTACAGGAAGGTTTAAGACAATTAAAAAGTAACTGAAATTTTCCCAAGGTCATACATAGTATTGTCAAATACGGCAGGAAAATTGGATAAGGCCAAGGCTAGAGAAGTGTAACTGCACTTGAGAACATCTTAGGGTACAGGTGAGCTTCACTAGAAATGTATTCAGACTACACCAAGGTAAAATGCAAAGAACAGCCTGCTGGGCACCTGGGGTTTGCAGACCCCCTGAGAGAAGAGCAGGGGCAGGGATGGAAGGTGCTGGGAGTGGACTCAACGTCACACGTGCCAAGACTGACGCCTGCATGAAAGTCTCCGAGAGTGGCCTGGGACACAGGATAGGATTTCAGCAACTGCACAGAAGCCTTAAAAATTCAGTTGTCCTTTTCAAATGACACGTGGCTCCTTCACCCCCACCTGCACTCGGGTCCTCAGGCCCATCCTCCTCCTCCTCCCTCACCCCACACCTAAGCAGCGCAGAGCTGGGAAGTGTTTCTGTCCAGCGGGGTGAAGAGCCACAGGCCACACCATCAGCTACATCAAAGGAGACCCAGGTTCAGACTCTGCTCTACAAGAGCTCAGGCCCCAGGACACCCAGCACAGTGCCCCCCAGGGGTCCCTTCTCATCAGGGGACAAGTGTCTCACTATCTGACATGGCCTCAGGGCAGAGCCCAATCTCCACAAATGTTGGACATGTGATTTGCCAGGATCTACATGACACCTGTCTTGTTGATGCAGGGGTCCTTGGAGAAAACTTTACATGTTTCTACATTTACATTTCAGTTGATGAACTATCAAAAAGTGCATAAAGTCAATGTACCACAAGCTAAAGCAAACACATCACTCACCAGAGATTTCTTCATTGTCTGCTGCTCTCACAGATGCCTGAGGGCTGTGGGGCTGGAGCTGGAGCAGGGATGGAGTCCCACAGGAGAGGACTAAGGCTGCTGCTCCTGGAGTCTCCTGTCCAGAGCGCCCCACACTGCATGGGAGAGACCAGAGAGTCACTGCGTGTGACAGCAGTGTTCACACTTTTAGAAGGGGCACGAAAGGACCCACAAGTCCATAGCTGGTAGAATGGGTTTACAATTTACTGTAACTTTTTTTTTAAATTTATTTATGCATATAAGCACTGGGGTACAGTTAGAGGCGCAGGAGAGTGAGAGAATTCACCAGAGTCAGAGCAGGGTACAGAACAGACAGACAGACCTAAGACATTGCTGAGGGGAGCAGCGGGTGAGACAGGAGAGTTCTGCTGCTCCATGTGGGTTTCTCCCTGGCAGATCGGGAATCCAACCCCGCGCTGCAGAGGCTGTGAACAACGAAAACCAATACTTTCTACTGATTCATTGTTCACACAAAGAACAAAAGTTTCAAAGCTGGGCCTCCCTGGTGGCGCAAGGGGTTAAGCACCACACTACGGAGCAGTCCCCAGCCTCTGCAGCACCAGTTCGACCCTGGCCAGGAGCTACCCACATGGCGCAGCAGACCTCTCCTGTCTCCCAGCTGCTCCCCTCAGCAGTGTATTTCGTCAACCTGTTCTGCTCCCCACTCTGTCTCTGGTGAATCCTCTCACCAGCCCCCACGCCCCGCACACACACCCCTTTGGCCTGTACCACAGCTCTTGTATACTAAATAAATAAATCTAAAAAAAAAAAATGTACCTAATGCACTATTTTGCTAGGAGACTCCCAGAGGTGGGCGGGAGAGCCCGCCTCCCCGCCATCTTTTCTGTGGAACCCCGCCTTCCCCCCCTCCACACACACAGCGAGTAGATCTGTCCTGGGGTGTTGCCCCTGCGCACAGGTGGAAACGCGCTTCCCCAGGCTCCAGCCTTGCAGGACCCCGTCCCCGACCCCCAGGGAAGACCCCGGGGCAGCGTCCGTCCGGGGACACGGCCCTGCGCCGCGCCGGGAAGCCCCCAGAAAGGCCGCGACGTTCTCCCCAACCAGCCTCAGCCAGGCCGCGGCTCCCCTCGGCCTCCGCGCCCCGGCACACCGCGGCGGCGACGGGAAAGGCCCCAAAAGCAGAACACCCACGTCCAACAGCTGAGGGGCCGCAAATCTGGGGGGTCGTCACAAGCAAGAGCTCAGCGACCCTGTGGCCCGCACCCCGCGTTCCTAACGATCCACGGGGCGAGGCATCTAAAGCCCCACCACACATCCCCGCCCGGCGTCACCCTCAGAGCCCGGCGGGGCGCCCCGCGTCCAGGAGGCCTCCCCCGCGCCCGCCCTCAGGCCTCACTCGACGCTCCCACCCCGCACGTAGGGCGCCCCCCAAACCCTCCCCCCGTCTCCCCACCCCGCGCGCCGCCTCAGCTCCCCGCCAGCCGGCCTCGAGACAACGGCCGCGCACAACCGTGACGCCGCAGCGCGTGGAGGATCCGGACGCCCGGACGGGGCGAAGGACGGGGTCGCGCCTGCGCAGAACCCAGAAGCCCCGCCCAGAGCCCTTGGCGGGAAACGCGCAGGCTCAGGAGACTACATTTCCCACAATCCTATGCGCCGCTTCCGGGGCGTCTGAGGGGCGACGGTTCGCAGCCGGAAGGTGGGAGTGTTACGTGGCAGCCGCCGCTGTGAGCGGGCCGCCTGACTGTGGGTCCTTGCCCGGCGCTTAACGGGGACGTAGTAATGCTGACTGAGACATGCATGAGCTATTGACAAAAGGCTATCCACAGGGAAGGGGAAATGAGGAAATGGACAGTCGGGGAGCAAAGAGGGAGAACAGGTCTTAAATGCGTCCTACCCGGCCTGCGGAGCTGGAGTCCCAGGGGCACGGAGAGCTGGCGGAGGCCCAAGAGCTGTGAGGCCGGGAGAGACCCAGCGTCTGGCTTTATACCAAACCCGGCTGCTTAGCTCCGCCCTCAGGTCCCAGCCACCCTCCCTTTGGTGGTGATGGGATTTGTCTTTCCCGCGTCTTGATGGCTTCGGTCTGGAGTGGGGTGGAGTCCACCAAGCCTGTATGGGATTAGCTCAGGACAGCCTTTCCCCCTGACAGGATGAGCAGAGGGTCAGGGAGAATGGACGGTGGGCGGGGCCCCTGAAAATGGCTGCTGGAGAACTGGTTCAGGGCTGAGTTGAAAAGGAGCTGAACAAGGACACACCGCGGGTGAACTGGTTGAAGTGTCTGTGCTAGCACCCTCTTGCCAGCCTCTGCGGCCTGAGTTCCATCCTGGCCGGGGAGCTGACCCAGAGGGCAGAGCTGATCTGCCCCGTCTCCCCCACTGCCCCCCTCAGCACTGGATGCCAGTACATCTGCTCCCCACCCTATCTCCTGAGAATCCTCTCAATCCCCTGCCCAACTTTGGACCTATACCCCCATTCTGTTCTTGTTGTTGTTGTTGTTGTTGGAGTCCAGTCAGTTTGGGGTGCGGGTTCCTTGGGGTCACCCTGGGAAAGGTGTCCCCAGAGCTCCCGTTTCAGTGACATGTAGCTGTGGAACCAAGCGTAAGTATTCTTAGCCATTGCTTTGTCATTTTGTGTGTAACTGCCATTGTAGAATTTCAGGTCTTGCAGGTCTTGCTGTCCCGGGAAAAGACTGCATTCCAGAGATAGTTTGGACCCTCACTCCACCCTTACTCTCTAGTGGCGAACTTGCTGTAATTGGAGCTGCAGGTTGGAGCTGCATCTTGGCCTGGCCAGTCAGCTTAGAATGATAGCCAGGCAAAGTTGGAGAACGCATCCTTGTAGCCAATGAGTAACTGCCAGCATAATTTAACCTTATTAAAAGACCCCTGCTTCCTTTGTTCGGGGTTCTCGGGATCTGCCACTGCGTTGGTAGGTGCCGTGAACCCGGACTCGAGTCTGAAATAAACTCCCTTTTGTGTTTGCATCAGCTGTCTTTGGGTTCTTGGAGGCTATGCTCGCCGAGTCTGCTAACCTTGGGCACAACAGTAGCGAGTTTCCCAGGCGCGTTTCTCCACAAGACAGAGACATTGGTTATATTTAAATGGCAGGTTTATTAGTGAAAGGGACAGAAGAATAAAGGAAACTTGCATAGACACCAGCGGGCAGGAAGAGCTGCCCGAGAGAGGGCAGGTTTGCTGAGAGGCCTGCATGCCCCCAGGCAGGGTCCCTGAGGGAGCAGCCTCTGCTGAGGGGGTCAGTGAAGACAAGCCCAGCAGGTACAGGGCACCAGTAGGCAGGAGGCTGCTGCCCTGCAGAGGAGAGAGATGGTGAAAAGAGGCACCTGCATAGTCTCAGGTGGGCAGACAGAGTGCAGCCCTGAGCCAGTGCAGATGTTATAGAGCAACCCCGATATTAAACGGGTTCCTGGCTGTGGGTCCTCACCCGCGCGCTTTAAAGGGACTTATGAATACTCTACTACAGACACACACAAAAGGGTTAATAAAAGGGTTATTTACAAGAGAAAAGGAAATAAGGAAAATGTACAACTCAGGGAGAAAATAGGGAAATAAAGTCTTTAATGCGTCCTACCGGATCCGACTACCTGGAAACCCAAAGTCACTCTCAGAGCTGGCCGGACGCTGCGAGCTGGTGGAGAGCCAAAATGGGGGATCCCCAAAGCCCACGTGTCTGCCTTTTGTATCCACCTGGCTGCTTAACCCCACCCTCAGGTCCCAGCCACCTTCCCTTGGGTGGTGATGGGATGTGAAGTTCCCAGTGTCTTTGGCTTTGACCTGGGGTGGGGGTGGAGTCCACAAAGCCTATATGGAATTTGCTTTGGGACATCCTTTTCCCCCTAACACAGAGACTGCACTGATGTAGTCTTCTGTTTGGGAGGGGGCCCCCCCTTGTGAACATTGGTTAGTAGCTGATTTTGGACAACTCTGCAGAATCTGAAAGGGACGGAGATTCCACAGTGGGCTCAATCTCTGTATCTTTACCTTTAGGTCTGTGCTTTAGACACTCCCTACAGCCTGATACCAGCATGGGTCTTGTGCTTTGTAATCTAGCTGTTGTGCCTGAGGATCTTGGTTCCTATAGCTGTGTCAGTGGCTGTGCTAATCCCTTCTACCTCCCCCTCCTTGAGTGAGCCAGGTTTCTGGTCTTGTGGCTCCTCCTGTTCATTTTTTTTCTATTCCTGTCCTCCATCAGTTCTTGTATGAATAATTAAATGAATTTTTTTTAATTCAGCTTTAGGGCCTCCGGTGGCACAAGGGGTTAAGCACCACACTATGAAGCAATCCGCAGCCTCTGCAGGACGAGTTCTATCCCCGATCCGCCAGAGAGCAACCCACATGGTGCAGCAGACCTCTTCTGACTTGCCCGCTGCTCCTCTTAGCAGTGTACTTCGATCCTTCTGCCTGCTCTGTTCCCCACTCTGGCTCTGGTGAATTCTCTCACCCTCCCACGCTTCTGACTGTACCCAGTGCATGTATAAACAAACAAATAAAACAAATAAATAAATAAAAATACATGCCTCTTTAAAAAAAAAAAGTTCATCCACACGTGTGACTTTCGTAATGTGGAGAGAGAGCAAGGGTCTCCTCGGGGCCTCAGGCTGGCCTTCTCAGTGGCCACTCTTCCCTCGAGGGGCGCAACAGGCTCTGGGAAAAATATAAAAAAAAAAAATAAATAAATAAATAAATAAATAAATAAAGTTCACATATTGTCTAAATATTCAGATACCACTGTATGCTCTTTGGTCAAAATCAAGATGCAGGCATTTAAGAAGCATTCTTGTTCTTCTGATTCCTGGACCCCACAGTTGATGGTGAACATAGAGATTCATTACTTAGCTAATGTGCACCTACAGAATTCTATGCCCTGGGGTCTCCCTGGTGGCACAAGGGGTTAAGCACAGCCTCTGCAGCATGAGTTAGATCCCTGGCCGGCCAGGGAGCAACCCACATGGTGCAAACAGAAGACTACATCAGTGTGGTATCTGCACTGGCCCGGGGCAGCCATCCGTCTGCCCACCTGTGACTATGCAGGTGCCTCTGTTCACCAACTCTCTCCTCTGCGGGGCAGCAGCCTCCTGCCTGCCGTGACCTGTATCTGCCAGGACCTACCTTCACTGACCTCCCTCAGCGGAGGCCACTCTCCTCAAGGGCCGCTCTCCGCAAGGCCAGGACTTCTCCAGAGACTGCACAGGTACAATCCTTTTCTTTTTGGGAGGGGCACTGTTTGTTGCTGATGTTGGGTAACTTGGCAAACTGAGAAAGGGGCCACGGGTTCCAGGATGGACCCAATCTCCATATCTTCACCCTCAGGCCTGTGCTCCACTCCCTAGACCATCTGATCCTGCTTGGGCCTTATGCCTTGTGACAAGGCACTGGCGCCTGAGGATCACGACCTCTACAGCTGGGTTAATGGTCCATTTATTCCCTGCGACCCCAGGTTCTGGTCTTGGGCACCTCCTCTCCAGTCTTTCTATTCTTGTCCTCCGTCACAGTCATCACTTGATAATATCTCAAGTAGGATTGATTTAAAAAGTAGGGAGAAAATAATTATAACTGTCCCCAAACCATTGTATTGAACATTTATAGTAATACATGTTAATGTTGTTTTGTGCTCCATAAAGATATTATGAAATAGTCACATCTGAGAAGTTACTCACTTATTTCTGTACTGCTTTTTTTAAATGTGTATTTAAATGTGTATTTAGATGTTATTATAAATTACTTTCTCATTTTCTTCAAAGTTCAATGAAACTTCTTGAAAGTTTCATTCTACTATGAAAATATGCTGATTTCAAAATATCTATTAATACAAACCACTCATCGCTTCACATTTGTAGATGTCTCCCCAGTGTGCATTCTCTGATGTATAGATGGATTTGACTTCTGCTTAAAGACATTGCCACACATTCTTCACATTTTTAATATTTCACTCCCATATGAATTCTCTGATGTTGAGTAAGTTTTAATTTCTGGTTAAAGGCTTTCCCATATTCTTCACATTTTTAAGGTTTCTTGCCAGTATGAATTTGGAGATGATGCCTAAGATTTGACTTCTTATTAAAGGCTTGCCACATGATGGAGGATAAGAATAGAAAAACTGGAAAGGAGATACAAGGTCAAGAACCTAAAGCAGGGCCTCCCCTGGTGGCGCAGGTGGTTGAGCGCAGCGCTTTGAAGCTTTCCCAGCCTCTGCAGTGCCGGTTTGATCCCGGCCAGCTGGCGAGGGTCCCACATGGCACGGCAGACCTCTCCTGTTTCCCTGCTGCTCCCCTCAGCAGTGTATTTCAGTCAGTCTGCTGTTCTGGTCCCTGCTCTGTCCCTGGTGAATCCTCTCACCCTCCTGCACATCTGGCCTGTACCCCAGTTCTTATATAAATAAATAAAGCTTTAAAAAATAAAAAAACATAAGCACACAGGCAGGTAGGGGTAGAAAGGATTAGCATAATCCATTTACCCAGTTAGGAAACCAAGACCCTTAGGCATCAACGCCCAGATCAGGAGGCACAACACCCAAAAACTATCAGACTGCTATAGGGAGTGTCAATGGCACAAACCATCCACCCACAAAGATGAGCCCCTCCCTGAAGATGATAAAACCTAAGGCAGCCCTCACAATGGGGCAGGACTCCCACTGCCCACCTGTGACTATGCAGGTGCCTCTTTCCACCAACACTCTCCCTCTGCAGGGCAGCAGCCTCCTGCCTGCCTGTGACCTGTCCCATGCCAGGGCTCTCCTCACACTGACCTCCCTCAGCGGAGGCAGGTCTCCTCAAGGCCGCCCACCTGCAACCACACAGGCCACTCAGCAAACCTGTCCCTTTGGGGGCAGCTCTTCCTGCCCACTTGTGTCCATGCAAGTGTCTTTTGCTATCCTATCCCTTTTCTTTCTTTTTTTTTTTTATAGAGGCATGTTTTTATTTATTTATTCATTTATTTAATTATACATGCACTGGGTACAGTCAGAAGTGCAGGAGGGTGAGAGAATTCACCAGAGCCAGAGCGGGGAGCAGAGCAGGCAGAAGGACCGAAGTACACTGCTGAGGGGAGCAGCGGGCTGCAGGAGAAGTCTGCGCGCCATGTGGGACCCTCCTCCGGTGGCCGGGGAGCAGCCGGGGATCGAACCGGTGCTGCAGAGGCCGCGGGCAGCTTCGCAACCCAGCGCTCAACCGCTGTGCCACCGGAGAGGCCCATCCTATCCCTTTTCTAATAAACCTGCTCTTTAAATATCACTACTGTCTCTGTCTCGAGGAGAAACTCAGTGCATGCCGCCGAAACAGGCACTCTGGCAAAACCTTTCCCAGAGTGAATCCAACGACCCAGCACTCTACAAAACTCCATCACCACATACTTTACATTTGTTCATTTTTTAGAATATTTGATTCCTTCCCTCAGGTGTAGTCCCCATAATTCTCCCACTGTTACAGAGCAACCCCGATAGAAAACGGGTTGCCTGACTGTGGGTCCTCACCCGCACGATTAAAGGGGGCTTACGAATGCTAAACTGCAGACACACACAAAAGGTTGATAAAAGGTTTCTTTCTGGGCCTCCCCTGGTGGCGCAGCGGTTGAGCATTGGGTTGCGAGGCTGCCCGCAGCCTCTGCAGCGCAGGTTCGATCCCCGGCTGCCGGCGGGGGTCCCACATGGCGCGCAGACCTCTCCTGCCACCCGCTGCTCCCCTCAGCGGTGTACTTCGGTCCTTCTGCCTGTTCTGCTCCCCGCAGTGTCTCTGGGAATGGGGAATGGAGAAATGAATAACTCAGGGAGAAAAAGAGGGAGACAAGTTCGTAACTGCATCCTACTCGCTCCTCTGACCTGGAATCCCAATGACCCGCCGAGCTGGCGAAAAGCCTAGTGTGCCGCGTGGCCAGGGGAGAGACATCCCCCACCACCACATGGCGGGTTAAATACTCAAGAGAACATATCTGCTTAACTCTGCCCTCAGGTCCTCGCAACTTCCTTTTAGGGATCTTGGGATTTGTAGTTCCCAGTGTCCTGATGGCCTGGGGGTGGAGTCCACAAAGCCTGTGTAGAGTTTGCTCAGGGCATCCCATCCCCCTAACACTGCCTCCACAACACCTATGAACCATCACCACAGTCCCCTGTGATATTCTCTCCCATTTTGCCTCCCTCCCCTCATTTCAGAGCAACAGGCTCCCCACATGATGTCCCATCAACCCTGAGGCTCAAGTCCACAAGGGATTGACCCAGACTCACCTGAGACCACCTGAGAGTTTGAGCGCTACTGTCACCTCTGCCCCTTACAGGGGCCCTTCCTCGGGCAGTGACAGTGCTCCAGGTGACTGCGAGGTGAGGCCAGGAGGAAGCAGCAACCCCCAAGTGGTTCATGGGAGCTAAGAGCAGGCTTTTGCCCCAGGAGAGGGGCCAGGCTCTGAGCACCCACCCCCATCAGTGGCAGGATCTGTGACCCTCTGGGAGGAGAGGGAAACTGAGGAAGGGATTGTGACAGGCAGACATCCAGGGCGGGGCCTCCCGCAGAAGCCTGTGGTGCCTGAGCCTGAGACAAAGGACAGGAGTGGGTGGGCGTCTCAGCATTTCTAGGACTTTCTGCCTGTGGGTGTGGGAGCAATGAAGGGCCTGGCTGACCCTGAGGGGATGTTTCCCAGATGCAGCGGTGAGGCCTCCAGACGAAATCTCCTGGAAGGAAACAGCAGAAGGAGCGAGAGGAGGGAAGGGCTGCTTCTGGGCAAGTGGCCCCACCTGGCAGAGGCTCCTCGGCTCCACCTCCATAGATGCCAGAGACCTAGAACTTATTCACTTGACCTTCCCCTGTGTTCCTGGGGAGCAAACATCGTCAGCTACTTGTTCCTCCCTTTTCTTTTCAAGATAAGGCAGCACAGCTCATGAGAACACTGTCCCACAGCCATCCCTCCTGTCTCTGATTGCAGGGTCGGTGGCCCGAGCAGGTCAGAATGAATGACCTTCGATGACGAAAACCCTCCTTGTCGCAGACCCCACGGGGCACTGGGATTCCAGATTCATTGGGCTGGGCTGGGCGCTCAGGTGAGAGTGAGGGGAATGTGGCTTTTAGATTCCCTGTGGAGCAGTGTCTGCTCTGCACAGCAGCATGGGGGTGTACACTGGATCAGCTGGTGGGGGCACCCCGAGATGCAGGACTGTGAAAAGTAATGAGGAGAGATCAGCTAGGACACTGAAGAGTGACAGATTTATCACAGAACTTGGGATTTATCAAAGGGGCCTTTGATAAATATATAAACGATGTCTTCTCCCGAGGAGATTTGCACTAGGATTTACCATTGACTGTGCAGACACCCCAGCAGGGGTGTGTGTCCTCTGAGGGGATCCACCTTGTGGGGATCAGGTGTCAGTTTGTTCTGATACAATCATGTGACCCTCCTCCCTGATTCCTGTGCACCCCAAGGTTTACCACTGATCAGGCCTTGATATTTACTTCCTGGGAGGTGTACCCAAACCATCAGGCTAGATCTGGAAAAGATTACTTTTAAGTTTTCCCTTTAGTATAAAAAATGTAGGCTCTTCCCCTTTGGAGGGGAGACAGTGGCTTTGCAAGTAGAAATTGTAATCAATCAACACTTGTTCCTGAAAGTCTCATGATTCACAGGCATGCAAGACACAAATGTTGATCTATTCCTTGTTTGTAAATTTAGGGTAAAAAAGAATTTTAAGATTATAAAATATAGCTCAGCACAAAGGATAAATAAAGATAAATTTTCAAAGAAGAATAACTCTAAAGTAAAGCTCTCAGTTTTTGTAAATCCTTATTTTTTTTTAAAGATTTATTTATTTATGTAAGAACCAGGGTGCAGGCCAGAGATGCGGGGGCGAGAGGATTCACCAGAGACAGAGCGGGAAAAAGAACAGGCAGGCTGACAAAATACACTGCTGAGGGGAGCAGCGGGCGAGACAGGAGAGGTCTGCTCCATGTGGGCATCTCTTCGGCTGGCGGGGATTGAACAGGCGCTGCAGAGGCTGTGGACAGCTTCACAGCACTGCACTCAACTGCCTGTGCCACAAGGGAGGCCCCTTAAATCCTTATTTTTAAACTGTGGTTAGAGAAAAAAAATTACCAGATTTTTAAGATCTTTAACAGACACAAAGTGTAACAAGCCCTCACTCAGCCCCGCTGACTCCCCACGTAGTGAGCTCTCTGGACTGTCCTCAACTGCCAGCTCTCAGTCCTCCAAATTCCATAAACGCCACACAGGCCTAGAGAGCAGCCCTGGGCAAGAGACTTTGCAGAGGCTGATGATCACAGCTTCCTGGGACCCGGGGGTTGGGGCGATGCCCAGGGTCAGCTGAGCAGGAAGCTTTGCTAGATTTCAGGGTCCATCTCATGGGTCTGCAGTCCAGAGTCACTCCCCGACTCTGGCCCCTGGGATTCCCTGCACCAGGCCACCACCCCTACTTCTTGGCTTTGCTGGACAGTGGGGCTGGGGCCACAGTTGGTGACCAGCACGCTCAGGGACTGTCCTCTCCCCTCGAGACTCCAGGAGAGGCAGGAGCATCTGTAACATAAGACTCCCCAGAGAAGGTCCCCACTGTGTGAGAACGTGCATTCACAGGGGCTGCCTTGATGTCCACGTGGAAGGGAGGTTGGGCAGGAATTATAACCTCCGTCCTACAGAGAAACTCGTCTTCCATGACAGCAGCTGTCATGCGTGGGCTCCGTCGCTGCCCCTGGGCTTGAACACGTCTATGTGGACTCCTAGCCCTGTGCTTCGTGACCCTGCTGCCATCCTGCGTTGTGGCCATTGGGCCACGTCACTGAGGCCTTCAGAAAGCACAGCCCTGACCCAGATGCCCGGGCCCAGGGGAAGGGGCATCTTGCAAGGCCTGTCTCAGGGGGTGCACCGTGTGGACCTGGCTGCTGCTGCCCCAAAAGGGCTTCTCACTCTCTCCGTACACAGCCCTCGTGGCCCAGGGGCAGTCTTGGGGAGAAAATGGCGCTCCTGAGGCCTAGGAGGAGACACCTCCGGAAAACAGCACTGGAAGATCTTGAGCTCACCCTCACAGGAGTCCATGGGAGGAGCCCAGGAGATCTGACTTGAGTTCTGTGTTTTCTCGCCATGCCCAGGTGCGGGGGTTGGAAAACCAGGTGGATGCGGAGCAGAAGCGGGGCACTGGGGCTCTGAAGGGGGCCCACAAATATGAACAGAAGGTGAAGGCAATGACTTACCAGTTACAGGGCTCAAAACTCCAGCAAGTGCTCTGAGGATGAGACCCATAGAAGCGGATGGTTCCAGTGGCCGGAATACGGATGCTCTGGCTGCAGAGGACTGCAAGGCCACCCTCAGGCTCCCAGACCTGGTGGGCAAGTTGCAGGCCAGGGTAAAGGCAGAGGAAGCTGTAAGCAAGGAAGGCCCCGGGAGCACCTCGGGCCCTCGCCAGCCTGGAGGATCCCTACCCCAGGCCTGAGGCTGAGTTGGCAAGTTCTAAGCACAGGCCTGTGCACCGCTTCTCCCTCCTCTGGCCTATAGAGCATCCCACCTCCTCTGCCCTTCCGGCCTCACCCCACCAGGCCCAGCACACTCCAGTCCTGCCCCCTGCCTCAGCACCCCCCCCCTTCCCTCAGCCCAACTCCCTGACTCCTTCCCACGCCTGAGAACATCAGCCCACCCTCCTGGACTTGGCCTCGCTCACCCACGACCTCAGCTCCCCCACCAGCCCCCTCAGGCCCCACCTTCTGGCCCACACCACCCCCCACACCCCGTCTCCCTAGTGCCCAGCCCTGGCCTTCCCCGGGTTTTGCTAAATCCCACGGCACCATTCCACCCTGGCTGCCCTTGATCACACAGGGGGGACCCACAGGGAGGAAATGGGATGGGCCGAGACCAGCAATTCCGCACGTACCTCCCAGGATCCCCAGCTCTGAGGGGTCTCAGCAGAGGAGACTGAGCAGAGAGGGAGGTGGGGACACACTTTCCTCATAGAGAAGACTCAGCTGGGGGATCTCTGGGTTAGGTGAGGTTGAACTGGGGTTGCTCTGGAGGCGGGTCACCCCTGAATTCCTGTTTCCATGGTGTTATCTCAAGGCTGAGGACCCTGTGGCCCCAAGTGCTGACATCCCCCCACTTCCTCCATTCACTACGACTGGGATCATCAACGAGTTCCTGAGCATCAAGTCAGGTGAATCCGCCTCCTCGTGCCTCCCCACCCCCGCCCCATCCTGGATGGCAGACCCACAGGTGGGCCCGTTGGTTCTGTCATGGGGCGTCAGCCAACTGCGGGTCCAACAAACGGTCTCCCCATGTCCACTGTGCTGTCTTCCGCCCAGCGACTCTGGCAGCTGTAGGACCAACACCTGAGCCCTCACTGAGGAGGTTCTGACTCACAGCCCAAGCCCTGGCCACGGGCCTGGCCCTCCCGAGAACTCCACGGCGTACGCATGACAGCAGGCCGCGTCCTGGTCTCATGGCAGTCCTGCACCAGGCCCAGGACCATGGACCCCAGGGAGTCACACAGCAGGGCCTCAATCTAGAAGGGGAGCAGCTCTCAGGAGGAGGCAGAGGCTCAGCTTGACCCTCCCAGCAGCCAGAGACCCTGCGTGTGGCTGCCTCCTCCCCCCTGACAGCACTTGACACAGACCCTGGGGAGTTTCGGCGGCTTTGCTCTTGTCTGTCATATTCTGACAGTTGACAGGGGCGGGGGGACAGACAGAGCCCCCAGTGATGTCTCAATATCTACCCCCCCACACACACACGCCACTGCCCTGTGACGTCCCCTGGCCACAGCCCGCAGAGGGGCATCCACTCTGTGCCTGGAGCTCAGGGCTCCGGGGACGTGGACAGTGGCTCTGGGCTGCAATGTGAGGAAACAGGCTGGGGCTCTGGCTGGAAAGTTCTTGAGGAAGTCAGGACGTGGCAGAGGCGGGCAATTAGGAGCAGGTGCCCAAGTCCCAGCTCCCTTAGTAGCCCGACAGAGAAACAATCCCCAACGGACGGCGCCCCAGCCCAGCCCAGCCCAGAGAGGACATCACGGAACCGACACAGGATACAACTCCACATCTACAGTCCAAGGCTCGTTGTGGAAATGCAGGCCAGTAAAGTGGGCAAACTTTGCAGGCCTCGGAGCCTCGGGAGACCCCTCAGGCCAAGCCCTTCAGCAAGAGGCACATAGCAGAGGCCCCCACGATCAGCCACCACTCCCTGCCCACCACAGCCATGGGAGCCCCTGCTTCTCGGCCCCCAGCGGCCACCCCTCGGGACCATTCTTCTTAGGGAGCTTTCTTGTCCTTATTCCTGTGAGTAAATCTCTGGCTTTTCTGGAACTCTGGGCACCACTTGGAACTACTTTTGCACCAAAGACAAGAAATGAAGAAGAGCACACCCGAGGCCTCAGACTCCGGGCCTGCTGCAAAAAAAAAAAAAAAAAACCCATTCATCATCACCATGGTGGGAAGAATCACGCCAGAGGGCACCAGGTGCCCCTGAGAAAGGAGGGACAGCGAGAGCAACGCCAGGGATTCCCTCTGACACCAACGTCCACACCGCTCACTAAACCCAAGGTATGAACCGTGTCAAAGACCACATTCAGGACATGGCCAGTAACGTGTGGCCTCAGAACACATTTCTGAGGCACAATTTTACTTGATACAGACCCTGGACTCTCAGGGGGCTCGCACATCCTCACCAGGGGAGACACAGAGTCTTCAAGTGGGAAGAGGCTGGTTTTGGGGAAGTGGTTCTGTTCCAAAACACGGGTGTGGTTTGAATTCAATGCAGTAGTTTATGAAGGATCACAACCCCAAACGGTTTCTAAACGGATGTAAATCTAACTCATAGAAAAAGTTTAGAAATAGTTGCACTGACCCTCTGGCCGAGGCAGGTGTCCACACAAATCATTTGATTCTAAAGCTTCCCTGGTGGGGCAGCATGAGTTCAACACCCAGCTGATGAGGGACCTGATCCCCAGGGTACAGCAGACCACTCCTGTCTTGCCCGCTGTTCCCCTCAGCAGTGTATTTCCTCAGTCTGCCTGTTCTGTTCCCTGCTGTCTCTGGTGAATCCTCTCATCTCCCACACCTCTGGCCTGTACCCCGGTTCTTGTATGCATGAATAAATCTTAAACGTTTTCCCATGTGAATTCTTTGATCTACACTTGGAACTGAATTCCGAGATACTGAGTTGTTGGAAAAGTTATGATGCATTTTTGGACATGCTGAAAAAAATAGGTCAGGACTTTCTCAACAACCCAAGAGTTCCCCTACACTCAGCTTTCCTGGGGTTATTCTCATGTGAGAATTCTCTGCTGTCAAGTGAGACCTGATTTCTAGGAGAAAGGTTTCCTATAGAGTTTGTGTGCAGTGTAACATCTAGAATGCATATCAATGCCTGATTTCCAGGCGTTTTACAGAATCTTATCAGTCATACAGTTTCTCAAGTGTACATTCTGTGATGGTTACTGAGGGCTGATTTACTGGCGAAAGTTCTCCCACACTATGGACATCAAAAGGTTTCTCTACAGAATGACTTCTCCTGATGGCTGATTTGGAAGAGGAAGTTTTTGTTTTTTAAAGATTTATTTATACAAGAACCAGGGTACAGGCCAGATGCGTGGGGGTGAGTGGGGGGGAGAGGTGAGAGAATTCACCAGAGACAGGAACAGGCAGACTGACCGAAATACACTGCTGAGGGGAGCAGTGGGCGAGACAGGAGAGGTCTGCTGCGCCGTGTGGGTTTCTCGCCAGCCAGCCAGGATCAAACCCACGCTGCAGAGGCTGCGGACAGCTTCACAGTGTGGCGCTCAACCGCCTGCACCACCAGGGAGGCCCTGGAAGAGAAAGTTTTTCTATAGTTAACATTCATAGGATTTCTTTCCAGTATGACGTTTCTGATGCCTACAGAGGGAGGAATTACTGCAAAAAGTTTTCCCAAACTCCAGACATTCATAGGGTTTCACTCCAGTGTGAGTCCTCTGATGTACAAGATCTGACTTTTGGGAGAAACCTTTCCTACACTCCTCACATTCATAGGGTTTCTCTCCATTGTGAATTGTCTGATGTAACATGAGGACAGGCTTATTTGAAAAAGCTTTCCCACACTCTTGACATTGATAAGGTTTCTCTCCACTGTGAAATCCATGATGTTGATTGAGGGCTGATTTCCGGTAGAATGTTTTCCCACACTGTTGACATGCATAGGGCTTCACTCCTCTGTAGATCTTTTGCTGACGACAGAGGCCTGACCTGTCGTAGAAAACCTTCCCACACTCTTCACATTCATTTCTCTCCAGTGTGGATATTGACATGCCTATTGAGCTGTGATTTATCAGGAAATGTTTTCCCACACTCTTGGCATTCATAGGGCTTCTCTCCAGTGTGTCTTCTCTGATGTGCGATTAAGGTGGACTTACTGGAAAATGCTTTCCCACACTCTTGACATTCATAAGGCTTCTCTCCAGTGTGAATCCTCAGATGTACAACAAGACCTGATTTCTGGGCAAACCCTTTCCTACATTCTTGACATTCATAGGGTCTCTCCCCAGTGTGAGTTCTCTGATGGACAATGAGGGTAGCCTTAGTGCAAAGAGTTTTCCCACACTCTTGACATTCATAGGGTTTCTCTCCAGTATGACTTCTCTGATGATCAGTGAGGGTATGCTTCCTGGAAAAAGTTTTCCCACACTCTTGACATTTATAGGGCTTTATTGCTCTGTGAGTTATTTGATGAGCATGGAGGCCTGACCTGTTCCGGAAAGCCTTTCCACACTCTTGACATTCATAGGGTTTCTCTCCAGTGTGTATTGTGTGATGCCTATCGAGGTGTACTTTATCAGAAAAGGCTTTCCCACACAGTTGACATTCATAGGGTTTCTCTCCAGTGTGACTTCTCTGATGGACAGCAAGGGCTGATTTCCAGTAGAATGTTTTCCCACACTGTTGACATGCATAGGGCTTCACTCCTCTGTGGATATTTTGATGGATATAGAGGCCTGACCTGCGGTAGAAAGCCTTCCCACACTCTTCACATTCATAACATTTCTCTCCAGTGTGCATTTTGTGATGCCTACTGAGGTGTGATTTACAAGAAAAGGCTTTCCCACACTCTTGACATTTATAGGGTTTCTCTCCAGTGTGCATTTTGTGATGGCTACTGAGGTGTGATTTACGAGAAAAGGTTTTCCCACACTCTTGACATTTATAGGGTTTCTCTCCAGTGTGAACTCTCTGATGGACAGTGAGGGCAGCCTTACTGGAAAGAGTTTTCCCACACTCTTGACAGTCATAAGGTTTCTCTTCACTGTGACTTCTCTGATGAACAGTGAGGGCACTCTTACCGAGAAAGGTTTTCCCACACTCTTGACATTCATAGGGTCTCTCTCCAGTGTGAGTTCTCTGATGGACAGCAAGGGCAATCTTACTGCTAAGAGTTTTCCCACACTCTTGACATTCATATGGTTTCTCTCCACTGTGAATCCTATGATGTTTATAGAGGGCTGATTTCCAGCTGAATGTTTTCCCACACTGTTGACATGCATAGGCTTTCTCACCAGTGTGACTTCTCTGATGATCAGTGAGGGTACGCTTCCTGGAAAAAGTTTTCCCACATGCTTGACATTCATAGGGCTTCGCTGTTCTGTGGGTGATTTGATGTTGAAAGAGGACTGACTTCAAGTAGAAAGCCCTCCCACATTCTTGACATACATATCGTTTCTCTCCAGTGTGACTTCTCTGATGTCCAGTGAGGTCTGACTTAGTGGGAAAAGGTTTCCCACATTCTTGACATTCATAGGGTTTCTCTCCAGTGTGTATTGTGTGATGCCTATTGAGGTGTACTTTATCAGAAAAGGCTTTCCCACACAGTTGACATTCATAGGGTTTCTCTCCAGTGTGACTTCTCTGATGGACAGCAAGGGCTGATTTCCAGTAGAATGTTTTCCCACACTGTTGACATGCATAGGGCTTCACTCCTCTGTGGATATTTTGATGGATATAGAGGCCTGACCTGCGGTAGAAAGCCTTCCCACACTCTTCACATTCATAACATTTCTCTCCAGTGTGGATTTTGCCATGACTATTGAGCTGTGATTTATCAGGAAACGTTTTACCACTCTCTTGGTATTTATAGGGTTTCTCTCCAGTGTGCATTTTGTGATGCCTACTGAGGTGTGATTTACGAGAAAAGGTTTTCCCACACTCTTGACATTTACAGGGTTTCTCTCCAGTGTGAATTCTCTGATGGACAGTGAGGGCAGCCTTACTGCAAAGAGTTTTCCCACACTCTTGACATTTATAGGGTTTCTCTCCAGTGTGAATTCTCTGATGGACAGTGAGGGCAGCCTTACTGCAAAGAGTTTTCCCACACTCTTGACAGTCATAAGGTTTCTCTTCACTGTGACTTCTCTGATGAACAGTGAGGGCACCCTTACCGAAAAAGGTTTTCCCACACTCTTGACATTCATAGGGTCTCTCTCCAGTGTGACTTCTCTGATGGACAGCGAGAGCAACCTTACTGCTAAGAGTTTTCCCACACTCTTGACATTCATATGGTTTCTCTCCACTGTGAATCCTATGATGTTTATAGAGGGCTGATTTCCAGTTGAATGTTTTCCCGCACTGTTGACATTCATAGGGTTTCTCACCAGTGTGACTTCTCTGATGATCAGTGAGGGTATTCTTCCTGGAAAAAGTTTTCCCACATGCTTGACATTCATAGGGCTTCGCTGTTCTGTGGGTGATTTGATGTTGAAAGAGGACTGACTTCAAGTAGAAAGCCCTCCCACATTCTTGACATTCATAGGGTTTCTCTCCAGTGTGTATTGTGTGATGCCTATTGAGGTGTACTTTATCAGAAAAGGCTTTCCCACACAGTTGACATTCATAGGGTTTCTCTCCAGTGTGACTTCTCTGATGTTTATTGAGGGATGATTTCCAGTAGAATGTTTTCCTGCACTGTTGACATGCATAGAGCTTCACTCCTCTGTTAGTTAATTCATGTTGATAGAGGCTTTCCTTGCAGCGGAAAGCCTTCCCACACTCTTTAAAGTCATAGGGTTTCTCTCCAGTGTGACTTCTCCGATGTACACTGAGGGTGGTCTGATTGGGAAAAGTTTTCCCACAGTCTTGACACTCAGTGGGCTTCTCTCCAGTGTGAGCCCTCTCGTGTAGAACAAGAACTGACTTCTGGGAAAACACTTTCCTACACACTTGACATTCATAGGACTTCTCTCCAGTGGTGTGACTTCTCTTATGCACAATGAGGGTGGACTTACTGTTAAAAGTTCTCCCACACTCTTGACATTTATAAGGTTTCCCTCCATTGTGATTTCCCTGATGTACAAAGATGACAGATTTCCACAAAAACATTTTTCTACACTCTTGATATGTGTAGGGTTTCTCTCTAGCATGTATTCGGTGATGGTAAGTGAAGGATGATTTTCTGGACAAAATGGCCCTACACTTTTGACATTCACAGGCCTTCTTTCCTGTGTGAGTCTTCTGCTCAGGATACCCGAGGGAGTCCCTAATTCTATGAAAGACTGCCTCTTTCCTTCCAGCATGCTCTTCATGAGGCCCATCAGGGGTTAACATGGCCCTATATATAGTAAAGTTCTCAGGCATCATTGCTGAAATGTTTCCCTTTTTTATATTCTGGTTCAAATGATGAAGTGAGTCCAAGTTACTTTTTTCCCCTAAGTCAGTTCTCTCATTGGTTGATATTTTGCTCCTGGCAGTAAAAACTTGCCACAAATGTCTTCCCTGATTTGGAGGGTTAGTCTTAGTCAGGTAATCCACAGTATGAACATCTAAAAAGAGATAAAAATGATCATTTTTATAAATAACTCTAAACATTTCAAGTTACTGCTACTAAAAGGCACAAAAGATTTTACACTAAAACAGAATTTCACAGGTATTGCATTTTTCTGATTCATGCTTTTTACCCATAACCAATTACAGAAAAACAAAAACAAACAAACAAACAAAAAAACAGATTTACTTTTATTTTGGCATAAAAGAGACAGGGTGTACACCAGAGGTACATGGGAGGCTGGGGGTGGGAAATTGAGAGGATAACCAAAGACAGTGTGGGGAGCAGAAGAGGCGGAGTGAGTGAAATACACTGCTAAGGAGAGCAGCAGGCGAGACAGGTCTGCTGTGCCATATAGGGTGAGCTCCCTGGCCATAGATCAAACTCAGGTGATAGCAGTGACAGCACAGAGACTTAACCGCTAGGCCTCCAGGGAGGCCCCAATTAACAGATTTTTCTAATGTCAAATCAGGTTGAAAAGGAAGCTGTAAAACTTATTTGTGTTTTTATAAAATCATACATATTTGGTTAAAAAAAATTCATTTAACTGTAGATGTTGATTTCCACCAGAAGCATTTACTCTAACATAGAGCCTATATCCTTTCTTTTGCGGGATGACCGTGAGCTACTTCTGCTGGTAGTTTTTGAATAATCAAGCTCTGCAGATGTCATAGTTTTCCTATTGACTGAATGTGAACAGAGCCCTGCCAAGACAGAAGGATTCTGCATGGACATTTCCTTAGATTTTCTTTCTCCTCTGGCCCTGGCCACAGTCACCTGCAGAGGTTCTCAGAGACATGTGCTTCCCTCCACGGCAGAGACCTGTCAGTTCTTATTTAAATATCATATCACATAGGCTCAGAATCCTAAATCATGCAGCAAACTCCGCCTCATCATTGTGTCCAACTTTTCCCTGCTGATGGAAAGGAAAAGAGTTCTACAATCAGTCTGTGGCCATCATTGTAAAAAGCTTTTTCCACACCCTTCTGGGATCAGCACTCTTGGTATTCTCACTGCACCACGTGGTACCTGTGTTTCTACTGCATTCATAGCAGCTCAAGTTTCTATCTACTATGTTACTCTTAGCTACATCACACTGTCATTGATTCCTTTACTTTCTTCCAAATGATTCCCACAAGAAGGTGTGATTACACAGTTCAAACTCCTCCCCAAGGAATGAGCCCTCAACCTGAACTCTTGGTGCCATGGCTTTAGAAACCACCAACTCAGGTTTCCCCTCCCATGTCACAGAACATCCCTTCCCACGCTGAACAATTTCTGGGTCCTCCTCAGCCTCACAATGTCTAATGTGGGCGGTCACAAGGCTCACAGTCACACTACTCATGTTCTCAATAACTCTCCAGTCAAGCCCCCTCTATGAGTTTTGAGTCAGTCACCTGGTAAATGACATCTCCAGTAGCCACACACAACCTCTAGCCCAGACTGCACAGAGAACTACATACATGGCATGTCCGCGCAAAGCATGCATCTCACCTGAGCGCTACAAAGACTTCATCTCCATAATAATGCCTTCAGAGCCCACACTCTAAAATAACATTCTCCACTTTTTCTCTCTCATCATGGTCAAACATTCTCTGTGGCTCTATCTATTTAATACATGTATTTGTTACATTATCCTGTCTATCAGAATGTAACCTTAACAAAGGAAAGGCCACTTCTATGGTTACTGTCATTATCCATACTCAATGAAAATTGACCACTAGCTGAAACTTCCAATGAACAAGACAAGAGAATAAAGGAATGCCTGAACAAATAAGTGAAAGAAAACAGCCTGTGGGAACAAGAGAGACACACAGAAAATGTGACTAATATAGAATAATTTCCCGCAGCACTGGGGACTACATACTGGTTTAAGATATTGACAACCGGGCCTCCCCGGTGGCGCAGCGGTTGAGTGCTGGGTTGTGAAGCTCCCCGCGGCCTCTGCGGCGCCGGTTCGATCCCCAGCTGCTCCCCAGCCACCAGAGGAGGGTCCCACATGGCGCGCAGACCTCTCCTGCCGCCCACTGCTCCCCTCAGCAGTGTACTTCGGTCCTTCTGCCTGCTCTGCTCCCTGCTCTGGCTCTGGTGAATTCTCTCACGCTCCCGCGCTTCTGACTGTACCCAGTGCATGTATAAACAAATAAACAAACAAATAAATAAATAAATAAAATACGTGCCTCTTAAAAAAAAAAAAAAGATATTGACAACCACTGAAAGTGTAGGAGGAAATCTAGGAGTCAGCAATATTTGGGAACTGAAGAAAGAATCACTTTGATAAATGTGGACAGACTGCCCACGGTTTGGACATTGGAAAAGTAGCTCAGTGTGGCCAATATCACTGGCCACAATCCTAGCCTCCTGCCAGCAAGGACTGACCCGAGACGTCCTGGTTTGGGGGTTCCTCCACAGTCCACGTCTGTACTCCCTGCTCCAACCTGATGCTCTCCTCAGGACCGGTAACACAATGTCCTGTGATGAGAAACACTGTTGGTCTTTCATCAAGTTAAACTTCAGTTTTGGGGGCTCCCGGTGGTGCAAGGGATTAAGACGTAGCCTACGAAGCTGTCCGCTGCCACTGCAGCACTAGTTTGATCCTCGGCCAGCGAGCTGACCCACGTGGTGCAGCAGACTTCTCTTGACTCACCCACTGCTCCCCTCAGCAGTGTATTTCAGTCAATCTGCCGGTTCTGTTCCCCATTCTCTCTGGTGAATCCTCTCCCCCCCCCACACACACCTCTGGCCTGTACCCTAATTCTTGTATGCATAAATAAATGAATCTTTTAAAAATGAATAAATGCAAAAATCGTAAAAAAAAAAAAAACTTCAATTTTGAAAACTAACAAAAGCAGTGTTAAGAGCAACAAAGGCCAACTGGTACTTCTGATAAAAAGGGCGAACACTCACAATCTAGTCTGTTTGCCATGTTCAACCACACCAGCACCCACTTTCATAGGGAAGTGCACACTCTCAGCATAGAAGACAGCCCATGCACTCGAGTGTTACATGGGGGCTTCCTCACCTAGTGACACCAGGTGGCTGCAGGTCTCCAGCATCACATCCCGGTACGAGGTCCTCTGAGCTTCACTCAGGTCCCGCCACTCCTCCCAGGTGAAGTTCACAGCCACATCCTCAAATGACACCATCCCCTCCGAGGGGACATTTCTTCTCATTTCAGGGCCAGCAGCCTGGGTCAGACAGAGCAAGTGTAAACGCACCTTCTTTTGTGAGTCTTTGACCTTGTATAGGATGCACCATCTTCTTACCCTACATTGCGATATGCACAGAATTCTCAGTAGAAATAGCTTTACCTCTGGACTAACTCATTTGCTCCTAGAAGTTTTTTATAACTTACTTTATAAATTGGGAAGTGTCTTTGATTCTAAGAATCAAAGGATGAACAAAATCTGCTCCTTGAAAAGCTTATCACCTGGTTGGCAGGTAGAATAGACACATACGTGGAACAACGTGCTACGTAGTGGTGTGAAAAGCCTGCTGAATGCTGACACAGTGCAAGAGAAGAGAAACCAACACTTTGTAGTGTCGGGTTACACTTCACTGAAGACCCAAACACTTAGCTCTTCCTGTAAAATACACTCATCAGTGTGAGACAACAGCAGATGTCACTGTGTGAGAAAACAGAAAGCACTCGCCATGGTAACTGACCTGCAGAGAGCACGCTGCCAGGCAGAGTCCCGGGCAGTGAGATGAGAGAGACAATAAAAGTATTCTGGAACTGAAGTCTGCCAGCTTCATGAACTTGGGACATCTGAGCTGAATTCAGCTGGAAAGACTGTGATGTGATCACCCTCTTCATAACAAATGAAAAATATGTACAAATGTGTGCCAGTATTTTATTCCTGTGACCTCAAAGCTGGTATCGCCACCTCAGAGTAAACAAAACCTAGACCCTAAACCAGAATGTGCAACAATGAGGGGCAGATAAACAGAGGTAAGATATGTTCACAGGACAGGGCATCATTTCTAAAACAGAGCAGGGAAGGGGAGGAGAATGTGCTAATAATTTGGTGGCTGAGGTACAAGGAATGTTTTCCTAGAATGCTGTCGCACAACCAGCCAACAGATATTGGTGTTGCACACTCAACTGGACATGTGTCTTATACATCAAGAGTTCTAAGCTGAAGATAGAAATTTTGGAATCAGGGCTTTCCTGGTGGTGCAGTGGGTTTATTCTTAGCACTATGAAGCTGTCTGCAGCCACTGCAGCACAAGTTCCATCTCCAGCCAGGGAGCTACCCACATGGCACAGCAGACCTCTCCTGTCTCCCCGCTGCTCCCCTCAACAGTGGATTTCAGTGGATCCGCCTGTTCTGTTCCCCACTCTGTCTCTGGTGAATCCTCTCACCCGCTGCACTTCTGGCCTCACCCCCCTGCTCTTGTGTGCAAAAATAAAATAAATCTTTACCAAAAAAAAAAAAAAAAGAAAGAAAGAAATGTGCAAATCTCTGGAATATAATTGGTAGTTTTCATCAATATAGGGAAGAACATGGTCGTCTTTGAATAATAGGTATTCAAAAACAACTGGTAGAAACTAGTATTTCTATTGGAGGAAGAAAAAATAACTCATAGCAATGAAAGACTTTTGGAAAAGATGACACTAGGTATAGGGAAACAAAAACCTTTGCTTTTTTTTTTTTAAAGATTTATTTATTTTTATACAAGAACCGGGGTACAGGCCAGATGCATGGGAGGGTGAGAGGATTCATCAGAGAGAGTGCAGGGAACAGAACAGGCAGACTGATAAAATACACTGCTGAGGGGAGCAGCAGGCAAGACAGGAGAGGTCTGCTTCACCATGTGGGACCCTCGCCGGTGGGCCGGGATCGAACCCGCACTGTAGAGGCTGCGGAAAGCTTCACAGTGTGGGGCTCAACTGCCTATGCCACCAGGGCTCGGGAAACAAAAATCTTAAGACATCTGTTAATATATTCCATCATGTCACATTCTGGAGTAGAAAATCCTATGACCATCCACATATATAGTGAGTAGGCCCCCATACAAATACCTTCCATTTGCAATGACTAAAAAAAATGATTCAGAGGATTTTTCCTTAATACAATTCTATGTCCTTGACACAGCCACAGGTGACATTAACACTCACAGTGAGACAAGGAACAACGAAGATACTCAACAGAAAAAAAGAAAACATAAGTAAAAATGGTCATAACTAGTTATAATTCATCCACGGAAAACTAATGAAAAGCACACTGAAGGAAAATGCAGTGAACTGACTGCAGAAATAATATAGCCAAGTATTTACATGCACAGGAAATCCCATGCATAACCGATGAGAGGACCAAACAGCAAGCAACACATTTAAAAGCACCAAGGGCAGAGTCTGACCCGGAAAAAAGGAAAAAGTACAAACCTAAAACTTAATGATCTGTAATGAGGTCAGAGCAAAGAAAACCAGTCCAGGCCCTTCACAAATAGCCAGTGTCCAAGGATAAGACACGATCTTGTGAGCAGCCAGAGAAATGACAGCAGATGCTACAACCACATGAGTGATGGACGACTTCTCTCTCCTCAGAAGGGGAAGATATCTGGAAAGTGCTGAAACATCCTTCAACCCTCACCTCAAATTGGGAAAAAACTAGATGAACAGAAAACAGAGGAGAAGCAAAGACATTTCAGAGACACAAACGCTGAGGTAATGCAGCAGCAGCAGACCGCAGCTCACAATGCGAGGGGACGCTCTGCAGGCCAAAAGAGAACACCAGATGGCTCCTTGGATCCAAGGAAAAAAAATCAGGCTCGCTGGAAATGGTACCTATGTGGGTAACTACAAAATACTCCATAGATGTTTTTCTTGTCCTAATTCTTTAAAAAGACATGTTGATAGGGCCTCCCTGGTGGCACAAGCAGTTGAGCACCGCGCTGTGAAGCCATCTGCAGCCTCTGTGGCACCAGTTCGATCCCCACCGGCCTTGGAACAACCCACATGGTGAGCAGACCTCTCCTGTCTCGCCCACCACTCCCCTCAGCAGTGTTTTTTTGTCAGTCCGCCTTTTCTGTTCCCAGCTCTGTCTCTGGTGAATCCTCTTACCCTCCCGCGCATCTGGCCTGTACCTCAGCTCTTGAACAAATAAAATAAATCTTTAAAAATAAATAAATAAATAAAGACACGTTGATAAAAGAAAAAAAACATTAACAAAGAAAGGACAATGATGTGCTCAGAACCAATGTGAAATACATGTGTGCAAGACAACAGTGCAAATGATGGAGTTTATGGCCCACAGACACTGTGAGGACTAGTGCACTGCTACTCCAGTATGGTGACACCAGAGAAGTATGCAGACAACAGAGAAGGAGGATCTGGGAAGAACACACAAAACTTTTTGGGTATAGTTTAAATAGAAATAACATCCCTCATCTGTGTCGACGTACTCGTGGGCTGAGTTCAAGCAGAGGATAATGAGGCAGGGAAAACCAAGTTGTCCAGCAGAATAAAAATGCTGTGTAGAGGGGGCCTCCCTGGTGGCCCAAGGGGTTAAGACGCAGCTTGTGAAGCTGTCCACAGCCTCTGGCTGCGCAAGTTTGATACCCGGCTGGCCAGGAAGCAACCCACATAGCGCAGCAGACCTCTCCTGACTCGCCCGCTGCTCCCCTCAGCAGTGTATTTCAGCGGATCCACCTGTCCTGCTCTCCACTGTTTCTGGTGAATCACCCCCCACACCTCTGGCCTGTACCCCAGGTCTTGTATGCATAATATATAATATATATATATTTTTTTTTTTTTAAATAAGTGCTGTGCAGATATGTGCACAGTCTGCACCTGACAGTGTCACACCACTCTATAAAATTTCTAGGGTTGCTGAAGGCTGACTTCCATAGTTTCCCTACACATGTTACCCACAAAGGGTGTCTCTCCTGTGTCATTCCCCATCCAGTGAGAGCTCCTTCTGGCAGAAAGCTACCCCACAGAACTGACAGTAACAGGGCTTCTCTTCTTTGAGTCTCTGCTACCCAGTGACATCCAATTTGCAGTAAAAAGCTTTACTACGTTCTGGATATATGTAAGGCAGCTCTCCTGTGAATTATCTAGAGAGGGCTAAACTGAGGGTTCCCTACAGGCTAGACATAAAAAGTAGCTATTGTATGGATTCCCTGATGTACACTCAGAACTGATTTCTGAGAGTTCTACACTCTTGGCAGTCAAAGAGATTTCTCTGATGGTCAGTGAGGTCCAATTTCAGGAGAAAGTTTTCCTATACTCTAGACATTCATAGAGTTAATTGTAGTGTATGATCTCGGATATAAAGCCCTGATTTCCAGGAGAAAGTTTTACTACAGTCATGTCATTCACAGGATTGCTCTCCAGTGTGCATTCTGTGATGGTAAGTGACGGATGACTTACGGGAGAAAGCTTTGCTATACTCTCAACATTCATAGGGTTTCTCCCCAGTGTGGACCATTCCCTGATGTACAGTGAGGTGCAAACTATGAACTGAGTCCAAATTATTTGATTTCCCTAAGTCAGTTCTGTCTTTGGTTGACGTTTTACTGTTGGCAATTAGAAATTACCCTAAACACCTCCCCTGATTTGGCTAGTTGGACTTAATCAGGCAATCCACAGTGGACATCTAAAATGAAATAAAAGTAACCATTTCTATAAATATCTAAACATTGCCTGTGATTTCTAATATAAAGGCACATAAGTGTCTCTACTACAACACTATTTAAATAGAGTAATGGTACTGATTTTCTGATTCATGATTTCTACCCCTAACAAGTCACAGAATAAATTAACAGATTTCTAATGCCAAACCAGGTTGACAAGTAAGACTTATTTCTTTTAAAATTCAGAAATATTAAGTAAATATACTAACTCCAAATGTCAGTTTCAGCTAGCAGCATTTAGCCTAACCTTTAGTCTTCATTCTTTTCATCTTATGATACATCTGTGCAACTTTTGCTCGTATTTTTTGAACTATCAAGCTCTGTAGATGTCATGGTTTGCTGGAAAGCCTACTGACTGGATGGGGTCACTTAAGAAAGAATATTGTTTAGAGACAAGGATTCTGCATCTACAGAACCAATTTTAACTTTTCATAAAAAGGGTAAACACCCACAATCTACTCTGCCTGCCATGTTCAACCTCACCACCACCCAATTTCATAAGCAAGTGCATACTTATCAGCGTAGAAGATAGCACTTACACTCCGGTGTTGCATCGGAGCTTCCGCACCTAGTGACACCAGGTGACTGTAGGTCTCCAGCATCACATCCCGGTACAGCGTCCTCTGAGCACCATTCAGCTCCCGCCACTCCTCCCGGGTGAAGTTCACAGCCACGTCCTCAAATGACACCATCCCCTGCAAGAGAACATTTCTTCTCATTTCAAGGCCAGCAGCCTGGATCAGACAGCAGCAAGTATAAATGCACCTTCTGTTGTGGGTCTCTAATCTTGTATAGGAGGTACCATCTTCTTACTCTACATCGTGATATGCACAGAATTCTCAGTAGAAATAGCCTTACATCTGGACTAACTCATTCGCTCCTTAAAGTTCTTTAATAGCTCAACTTATAAATCTGGAGGTGTTCTCAGGCTAAGAATAAGAGGATGAACAAAATTTGCTCCTCAAGAACTTAGCACCTGGTTGGCAGGTAGAATGGACACACACCTGGAACAATGTGCTAAAGGAGTGGTGTGAAAAACATGCTGAATGCAGACACGGGGACAAGAGAAGAAAAACCTACACTTTGTACTGTCAGGTTACACTTCACTGAAGACCCAAACACTTGCTCTTCCTTGTAAATGACATGCTCCACAGTATAAGACAACAGCAGGTGTCATCGTGTAACAATATAAAAAGCACTCACCATGGTAACTGAAGTGCAGAGAGCACTGCCAGGCAGAGTCCCGGGCAGTGAGGTGAGAGAGACAGTAAAAGTATTCTGGAACTGAAGACTGTCAGCTTCATGAACTGTGGGATATGTGAGCTGAATTCGGCAGGAAAGAATGTTATGTGATCATAGTCTTCCTAACAAATGAGATGTACAAAATCATGCCAACATTGCATTCCGGTCACCTAAAAGCATGCTCTCTTCCACCTCAGAGCCAACAAACCAGGACAACGTAGAAATATGAAGGGCCAATCCATAGAGGTAAAAAAGTTACCCTTAATAGAGACATAAGTACACAGAACACATATTACATCTGAAAAAGAGAGGAAAAAGGAGAACCAGTTAATAACATGGTGGCTGAGGGAACATTTTCCTAATATGCTGTCTGCATGAGCAGCTGGTTGATACTGGAGTCCCACTTCAAATGGGACATATATATCGTAGAACAGGAACTCTAAGCTGAAGTCTGAAACGTGGAAATCTCTGGAATATCACTGGTAGCTTTCATCATCTCAGGGAAAAACATAGCTCGACCAGAACCAACGATACTGAAAGAGGGAAACTAGAATTGGAGACTAATAGATACTGATGGAGAGCATAAATAAATAAATAAATAAATCATGGCAATAAAGGACTTTTGAAAAGATTATGTTAGGAATAAGGAAACCTCAATCTTAGGAAATCTGTTCATGCAGTCCATCATCTCATATTCCTGTGTAAAAAAAATCCTTTGTACGCCCACATATATATTGAGTAGGATCCAATGCAAATACCTTTGTACTTATAGTAAGTGAAAAAGGATTCGGAGGATTTTTCCTTAACACAATTCAATATACTTGACACAGCCACGGGTGAAATCACGTTTATGAGACGAGGAGTAACAAATGATCAGCTACCCCTTCTTCACAATGGGTTAGGAGAACGACACAACGGAGAAGAGAAAGCCATCAGTGAAATCGGGCATAACTAGCTATAATTTATCCTTGGAAAGCCAAAAAATATCAAATTATTGTAAAAAAAGAAAATTCAAAGAGCAGACTATAAAAAAATATACAAGTCTTCACATACACAGGAACTCATGTATGATATCGATGAAAGGAAAAAACAACAAACAGTATGTATAACAGAACAATGAACCCAAGTCTGAGCAGAGGAAAAAACAAAATCAAAAATCAAAAAACAAAGTGAACAAAATAAAAAGACAAAACAGCATCCTGAGTTGCGGGGGCCTTGCTGCCTCAGCCAGATAAGATGCTGGCAAGCAGTTAAGAAAAGGGTCTCACACCGTGGGGCCAAAGACTTTTAAAGGGCCTCACACTGTGGGGCCGAAGATTTCCAAAGAGCCTCACACCTTGGGGCTGAAGATCAATCTATAACCTATAAACCTCCCTTTGTTTTATGTTCTTGGTCATAGAAAGAGAAAAAACTCTCAGAAAATACATTGGGCAATAAAGTATATGTATAAGAATATTATAAGCACAAGGCACGGAGAATTACCTGCTTAAAAAACATTGTAAATTTGGCCTGCCTGACAATGGGAAAGAGTTTGTTATACATGAGCATGCCTGACAAGCAACCCAGGACAATGATTATAGTAAGTCCTTCTTTTGCTTTTTTTTTTTTAGAAGTTTCTTAGGAAAGTTTTTAAATGAAGTTAATTGTGTTAAGAAGTTTCTAGGTAGAAAACCATGTTGGCTGATAACCAGAAAGCAGCTGGTCTCCGGCTGAAAGCCATGCAAATAAGAAGAGTCTTTTGATGCTTAGGCTTTAGCTGATGAGTGTACCAACTGCTATCAACTGTCTTGGGTAACTGTCTAGCTGAAATAATTTTAGTGTAAGGCTTAGTTTTTTATCTATTGACCTTGAAGGTTGCTTTCTTTGAGAGCCCACAGCAGCCAAAAGTCTATGGGAGAAAAAAATACACTGATTGCTTTTGCTTTGCTTCCATGCATGTGATGATGTAATCCCACTGCTTGCCTTAGTGTATAAATAAAGCCTCCTGAGACTCTCTGGGAGAAATACTAACTCAAGGCATTGTGTGTGTCTGCCTCATTCATCAATTGCGCCAACGCTGTCCCATCCTTCAGGAACCCCTGGCACTCAATTGGCCAAGGCTGGTCTTCGGCACCGAGTAAGATGAGTTTGCACTGCAATGATAGCAATTCTCCCAAGGCAACAAAGCTAACAACACAATTCTAATTAAAAAACAAAAAAACAGGGCCTCCCTGGTGGCGCAGCGGTTGAGCGCTGGGTTGTGAAGCTGCCCCGCGGCCTCTGCAGGGCCGGTTCGATCCCCAGCTGCTCCCCGGCCACCGGAGGAGGGACTCACATGGCGCGCAGACCTCTCCTGCCGCCCGCTGCTCCCTGCTCTGGCTCTGGTGAATTCTCTCACCCTCCCGCGCTTCTGACTGTACCCAGTGCATGTATAAACAAAGCAAACAAACAAACAAATAAATAAATAAAACATGCCTCTATTAAAAAAAAATTTAAAAAAAAAAAAAAAACATTCTGGGCCTCCCTGGTGGTGCAGAGGTTAAAGTCTCAGTGCTATCAGGAGCCTCTGCTATCAGAGCCTCTGCAGTATGAGTTCGATCCCCAGCCAGGGAGCTACCCACAAGGCGCAGCAGACCTCTCCTGTCTCTCTGGCTGCTCCCCTCAGCAGTAGATCCCCCTGTTCTGCTCTCCACTCTGTCTCTGGGGAATCCTCTCACCCCTCCCCCCATGCCTCTTACCTAAACCCCAGTTCTTGTGTGCATAAATAAATAAATCTTTTAAAAAATACATTCTTATTCATATTGATTAAAAGGTCAATATGAGAAAACTAATTAGAGAAGGTAGATGGCTCATTTGTATCCATAAAAACTCACTATCTCCCCCAGCATCAGGGGCTCAGGATACCATAAATAAACTGTATGAAAAAATAAAACCCTTCTGTACCCAACAGGGAGACTGGGTAGTCATAGGCCAGTCAGTCCAGTTGCTGTACGACAGGCTCTGCGCTCGGTGGGCACGTGGCAGTATCCACACCTGAAAGCAGGTGTGTGGGCAGCCAGACAGCCTCCTTGTTACAGGGTCACTAATGCTGCTGGACGAAGGACTCCAGCCTTATCTAAATGAACCCTGACTAGCTCCTAAAAGACCCATCTACAATATAGGGGTGAGACTGGACACACACACAGACACACACACGTATATATATGTATAGTGTGTGTGTATGGACATGTGGAGCACTTGCTAGGGGGGCTTCCTCTACAGAAATATACATCCTCCCCTCACTCAGCTCTTCTTGTAAAGGAGTCCGTAATTACTTTGTCTCAGGTTTGGCAGACACAGGACTCCTTGGTGGTATTTCCTCTTTCAGTCCTTTGAAAATGCCATTCAACTATCTCAGGTCTCAACACGTCTACAGAAAAATACAGATAATTTTATGGGGGTGATTATCATACTTGATGCTGTTTTTCCACCTGCTGTTTAAAAATTCATTCTCTTTGATGAGATTTATGACATGTCGAAGTGAAATCTTTCTTTGGTTGAATCTCTAAGGGGATCTATATGTGATTTACGTAGCTTGGAAATCTCAACTCTCCTTCACCTGGGAAATTTCTCATTCTAATTCATGAACAGGCTCTCTGGCAATTCTCTATCAGTCTCTTCAGCCTCAGCCATGATGCAAATACTGCTCACTTGATGGCATTCTCTAGTCATAGATTTTTCTCAAGCTTTTCCGAACATGTCAACTTGAGTCACCTACAGCGATATGATTTCCAAGGACCTCAGTTTATAGAATCGTCTGGTTCCAGTCTATTCTCACAGCTGTCTATTACAAGTTCATTTCAGTGACTGTGTTCTTCATGTCAATGTATTTCCTTCTGTGTTATAAATCTCAAGTCTGCTAAATTTGTTTTCTTTCTGTACTCTCCTTGCATCACTGAGCAGGGTATCTGTGCTCATCTTTAGCTTTCTGGGCCTTGCTGGCAGCAATTATTTGGAATTGTACACACTGATAAATCACTCTTCATGGAGCTATCACTAGAATCTTGGTGTGTTCCTGTACTGGTGTGGCTTTCTTGCCTTTTCCCATATGTCTCAGTCTTGCACTCATGTGTGCACACTGGTAGGGTCTGCCTTGGCAGATATCATGGCCTGTTTGGGTGGAAAGGAAGTTCACACTCGGGCGCATGTGAGGACACATGCTGGGTGGGGTGGAGGTTCCAATCCCAAGACAGCGCCACTGGCAGTGTCCATTCAACTCCACCTGCTGAGACCCGCACCACTTAAGACCACAGGGGCCCTCAGTGGCTACTTCCAGGTATCTGTGGCGCTGCCCAGGCATGGTGAGGTCTCTGGTTGTGAACTGTGCCAGAGAACAAACAAGCTCATTTTCTGCCATGGGAGATGTGGTCCAAGGGGACACCTCCTGATGCTGGCCCATCCAAAGGGGTCTCTCAGAACAACTGATGCCAGGATTACAAGACTGCTGGGCAGCCATGAGACAACACAATTCCCTTCTTCGTGCCTCCCAGTTTTCAGAATGGAATGTTCACGTGCTTATCTTGCCCACGCTTGACGCCTGTGAATCGGTTGTGGAGACGGCAGGTCACTTGCATCTGAGGACACAGATCTCTGTACTAACAGCAGCAACACCAGGACATGCCACAGGGTCCTGGCCACACACACAAATCCAGGCTTTTCAGAGAAAAGGAATCAGCCCCATGGGATGTTATTAGGGTCACCGCGCAAGACAGGGGTTGCACTGGAGATGTACACGGATGTAGCCCTCACGGACAGTGTGCACCCATCTCAGCTGCTGCTCAGGCAGCTTTGAAGAAATGTCAGTGGAAGAGATTCTAACACACTGAGCATCTTTAAGAGCTGAAACTGTTCCCTGCACGCCTTCCTCTTGTCCCAAGGACCAGGACCCTTCAGGAAAGGCTATTACATCAACCCAAGGCCACAAAGAGAGATGAAGCAGGCCTCTGCTGTAGAAGACACTCGGAGGTCAGGGTCATTGGTTACCACAGCCCAGCCTCCCCAGGGAGCCTGATTTCAGGCTCAGCAGGTAGGAAGACTTTATTAGTACATATTTCAACCGATTCAAAAGGGTCAGTAACGGGCCTCTCCGGTGGCACAGCGGTTGAGCGCTGGGTTGCGAAGTTGCCCGCAGCCTCTGCAGCGCCGGTTTGATCCCCAGCTGCTCCCCGGCCACCGGAGGAGGGTCCCACAAGGTGCGCAGACCTCTCCTGCTGCCCGCTGCTCCCCTCAGCAGTGTACTTCGGTCCTTCTGCCTGCTCTGCTCTCCGCTCTGGCTCTGGTGAATTCTCTCATCCTCCCGCGCTTCTGACTGTACCCAGTGCTTGTATAAAGAAATAAAAAATAAATAAATCTTTAAAAAAAAAAAAGGGTCAGTAACGAAGCACTAGATGCTGACATACTGACTGCAATGTTTGAAGATATAAACTAGTAAATTTAATACATTATATAACAAAGGTACCATATGAAATTCTGGGCTGATACCAGGGCTATTTCATGGAGTGGTATAACGTGACTATCTAGCACAAAGTAAAGGTGGATCCATCCTCACCTCAAGTACCTGATAACTACAGATACACAGAGTGACTTCCTGATACTCACTGACTGAGAAAGGCCATTCTAAGTAAATCTAAGCCTCATAAACAATACATTAGAAACTAAGAAATCCAATACAACATGAAGCATTGTGCCAAAAACAAAAACACAAAGTCAAAGGCAAAATAACACATCTGATTACAGATTCATTATGAACGGTAACACTTGGGGCTGCTGTGCATAAGAAATGAAGAAGGGGCCTCCCTGGTGGTGCAGGCAGTTGAGCACAGTGCTATGAAGTTACCTGCAGCCTCTGCAGTGCAGGTTCGATCCCTGCCAGCCACAGAGCAACCCACATGAAGCGGCAGACCTCTCCTGTCTCTCCCACTGCTCCCCTCACCAGTGTATTTCTGTACCTCTGCCTGTTCTGTTCCTCACTCTGTCTCTGGTGAATCCTTTCATCCCCCATACCTCTCTCTGGCCTGCACCCCAGTTCTTGTATGCATAAATAAATAAATCTTTTAAAAAAAATTAAGGGCCTCCCTGGTGGTGCAGGTGGTTGAGCGCAGCGCTGTGAAGCTGTCAGCAGCCTCTGCAGTGCCGGTTGAATCCCCGCAGGCCTTGGAGCAACCCACATGGCGAGCAAACCTCTCCTGTCTTGCCTGCTGCTCCCCTCAGCAGTGCGTTTCAGTCTGCCTGTTCTGCTCCCTACTCTGTCTCTGGTAAATCTTCTCACCCTCCCACATCTCTGGCCTGTACCCCAGTTCTTATACAAATACATCTTTAAAAAAAAAAAAGAAATGAAGAAGAAACAGCAACTTGGGAGAAAATTGAGCTAAGAATGATGATCACCAGCAGTCTTGCAAAATTTCAGTCTTTTAAACTATGAAGATATATTTAAAAATTTTTAAATGGATTAATTCCAAATAAAATCATGCTGCAATACAGTTTTTACCTAACAAATTTGAAAAAGATGTAAAGTTTTAACTAAAAGACTTCTTCTGGGGACACAAAGGCCAAAGACTGCAATGCTATTGGCTCTATCTTCAAAATATTCCACATATTGGGCCGTTTCTTCTGCTCCTACCCGTTTACAATCAACTGGAAACTGCCTTGCCACAACACTTGCTTCCAGAGAGTCCCTGCTTCAAAACTTTCCCTGGAAAGGGTCTGGCAACGGACAAGCTGGCAGAACCTCGGCCGCCCACACAGACCAGCAGCGACGACATTAACAAGCCGAGGGCTTTCCCTTCGCGACACCTGACGAACTACACAAACTTCACAGGAGAGGAGCTCAGGCCCAATTATAAAAACACTCTGAAAGCAAAGGGCAAGTTATTTTGATATCATCATGCAGAGCCGACAAAGACCCTTCAGGGGAAGAGGCCCTGGGAAAACAAAATAGTGACACAGGGGTGCCCTCTGGCACAAGGAGGATGGATGACAGCATGGGAGAGGCCAGAAAGGCCTCCCACCTGCCCAGGCTCTGAGACCAGAGAGCCACTGAAAAGCCCCGAAAGGCAGAAAGGCCAAAAACCAAAACGCAGGGCCAGTGCAATACGACACCTATGTACAGGGGCCTGTGGGCGAGGGCCAAACAAAGGGCAGTGCCCGGTAAGAGAATGGGCCACCGTCTGGGGCCTCACCTGCACACGACTGCAAGAGATCTCAGGCTCAGCAACAACCATGGGGTTATTTCAAACAGGAGAAACAAAGAGCTCACTATGTACATAGTGGCCGGCCACCTCGCCCAGAAACTGATGGTCACCACTTTTCAAAAGGACTGCTGCACGGCACCAGCCAGTAGTGATGGTCGCTATGGTCACTACTGCTTCCCCAGAGGCGGTGTCAGAGACCCCCAGCTCTTTGTGAGTTGCTGGGTGACACCAACAACAAACAGCTCCTTGAAACACCAGGCCTGGAGTCTTTGGCTCCTTCAGGTGACATCAGAGACACGGAGGCAGTGTCTCTCACAGACTCTTGCTTCTCATGCCTCGTTGGAGGTCAGCTGCTAGATGCTTCTTTCAAGGTCGGGTTCTGGTCCATCTTCTTTCTTCGGAGGCTGGAACGGAGCTGTTCTCTCCCTCTCACCATGTTATATCCTCTTCCAGGGAGCCCCGCTCACAAGTCTGATGGGACCGTTTTTCAATCCTGTGGCTGTCTGGACCTTTGTAGCGCCAGTCAGCCCAGAACTCGCACCTGGTCAGTCCACTCCATGACCCAGGAAGTACACATAAGGAGGCCATTGCTAGGCTCCGAGGAGACACAGCCAGAACTGGGCTGTGTGGAGCAGGGAGAGAAGCCCCCGCTGCTGCAGAGGCGCCCCCACCACTGAGGCAGCACGTGCCCAGATCAGCAGGAATGGAAGCCCCAGAGTCAGTGATGTGGGGGACAATATGTGGTGATACAACTGAGGAAGAACTGGAGTTCGGTAGATCACATAGAGACAACAAATATTTGAAAATACACAAAAACTGGGCCTCCCCGGTGGCACAGCAGGTTGAGCGCAGCACTGTGAAGCTGTTCGCAGCCTCCACAGCACCAATTCGATCCCCAGCTGGCCAGGGAGAATACCACACAGCGAGGCAGACCTCTCCTGTCTCGCCCGTTGCTCCCCTCAGCAGTGCTTTCGGTCCGTCTGCCTGTTCTGTTCCCAGGTCTGTCTCGTGAATCCTCTCACCCTCCTGTGACTTTGGCCTGTACCCCAGGTCTTGTATTAATAAAATTAAAAAAAAAAAATCTTAAAAAAAAGAAAATACACAAAAACCAAACAACTTTCCAACCCTGATAAAACTTGAATCCAGAGAACCTGTGCTATGTAATAAAAAACAAGGGCCTCCCTGGTGGCACAAGGGGGCGCAACCTATGAAGCTTGCTGCAGCGTCTGCAGCATGAGTTCAATCTCCAGCCAGGAAGATAGCCACATGGCACAGCAGACCTCTCCTGCTGCAGTGTATTTCTGTCCATCTGCCTGTTCTGCTCCCCACTCTGTCTCTGGTGAATAATCTCACCCCCACACCTCTGGCCTGGACCACAGCCCCTGTATGCATAAATAAATAAATCTTAAAAAAAAAAAAAAAACCCACAAGCTATGTCCACAAAAAGACTGCATCTTTGTCTTGGCCTGGAGGGATGGTGATGGGGCCACTAAGTGCTATGTCCTGAGTGACGGGGATGTCTCTCTTCACCTGGCAGCTGTGGGTCACATAGCTGTCCTCGCATCACAATGTACTGAAGGTGGCGGGAACTGTCAGCAAAAGTAATCAGCACAGTCATAAGGGCCTGCGCGTGAGGTCAGGACATAGGAGGCTGACCACGTCTGCAAGACAGAGCCTCAATCAAATCTGCACATCAGGGCTCAAGCGGACTCCCTGGTGGTCACTATTCCGTGCCTATGGCATTCTCGTTGCTAGGGTGACAGCTCTGTCACAGAGCTCTCTTGGCAGAGTAAGGGGCACCAGTGCACGATGAATGCTGGGCCCTGCTCTGTGAGCCTCTTCCCCAATGGGTTTAATCAAAATCACTGTTCTGAAAAATGTAACAGGATCCAGAATCTCTGCAACATACTGCCGCGGACCAGCACAGCAGTAGACGAAGAGGCTGCCTCAGGGTTGAGAGACTGCGCAGGGTGGTCAGGGAGTCGGCAAAAGAAATGACAAACAGACACTTCAAGAGAGTGAAAATCTGGGCCTCCCCGGTGGCGCAGCGGTTGAGCGCTGGGTTGCGAAGCTGCCCACGGCCTCTGCAGCGCCGGTTTGATCCCCAGCTGCTCCCCGGCCACCGGAGGAGGGTCCCACATGGCGCGCAGACCTCTCCTGCTGCCCGCTGCTCCCCTCAGCAGTGTACTTCGGTCCTTCTGCCTGCTCTGCTCCCCGCTCTGGCTCTGGTGAATTCTCTCTCCCTCCCGCGCTTCTGACTGTGCCCAGTGCTTGTATAAACAAACAAAACAAAACAAACAAACAAACAAATAAATAAATACATGCCTCTTAAAAAAAAAAAGAGAGAGTGAAAATCTGAGTGTAATTTTATTTAAGTTAGTGGCCAGTATATATGTTTTTCTAAAGGCATAGGATCGGTTATCAGTGAACTAAACCAGTTGGCTCATAGGTTTAACTTATCATTGACAAGGCAGTGATTTATGTCCAGAGTTACATCTGGATCTAGGCACATTCCTAAGCAGTCAAATCATTACTTTTGTCTTTTGTTTTATATAATTACATTTTCTCCTAGCTAACCACCAAATTCATTAATCATTATTAATTATAACAGGTGCACTTATTATTTTTTTATGTAATAACATTTTTTCATTAGGGATCAAAGCTAAGGAATTTTAACATATAACAGAGCAATTATTGAACTAACAATTTTGTTGTTACACAAGGTTTAGTGGTGTTTCATTTGAGTCATCCTTGTTACTAGATTTCATGTGTTTCTTTAATTTAGCAATCAATGCCCTTTACAGAAGAGAAGGAAGAAGTTTTAGAGAGTGAAGGGATAAAGTTTGTAGGTCTGAGGAGACGAGATAAGGCTCCTTTTGGTCAGCATTCTTGTGGTGGCTCCTGGTGGTCGCTATCTTTTGATAGGCGTCTGTCTTATCTATGTCTTCAGGGAACTTTGCTGTACTCCCCTGCGTGCTGGTTCCTTGCCCAGCCGAACCTAGGGACCGTGGCGAAAGCCATTAGCCCTAAAGGTCACTGCAGGGGGAGGTGCAGCAACATATGATTCACCACGTCCAACAAGGGCTAATTCATAACCACTACCATGTAAGGAAAATAGAAAACATTACTCATATTCCAGAAGAAAAACAGACAGAAAACAACAACAAAGCAGCCCCTAGAAACTAAAGCCAAGGGATCTGTGATCAGCTGGTACCAGAGAAGGGTTAAAACACCCCTAAGACATTTCAGTATGTTAATGGAAACATAGAAACAACGCATTAAGGAAAACTGCCGGAGAGCAAGGTTAACCTACAAAAGCAGCCACATGAACATGGGAGACGGTCAATGAAGTATTAAAATGAAAACTGACTGGAAGGCTAAACATCGGGCTTACTAAAGCAAAAGGAAGTCACTGAAGTTGATGGTAAACAACTTACTCGAAAAAGAAAAAGAACTTGAAAAGAAAACTTACTTGAAAATGAAAAAGAAAAATAAGGAGGAGAATGGGAAGATGCTCAGAAATACTCTAGGAAACAGTTTCACACACATGTAACTGGAGTTCCAGAAGGGAAAGAAGGTGCATAATACGTATTTTCACACACAACGGCTAAAAGTCCCCTAATTTAGAGATGCAATTTACAAACCTAATAAACTTAAAAATCTGTAATCAGGTCAGGGCAAAGAAAACTAGTCCAGGCCCTTCACAAACAGCCACTGCCCAAAGGTAAGAGAAGATCTTGGGAGCAGCCCGGAGAGACGACAGCAGATGATTCAACCACAAAGGAATGATGGACGACGTCTCACCGGAAGAAGGGGAAGGTATCTTCAAAGCACTGAAACATCCTTCGACCCCCATCTTAAATCTGGTGACACTAGACTAAAAGAAAAAGCAGCAGCAGCCATCTCACACAGACAAATGCTGAGGTAACTCAGCAGCAGCTCACAGCACTAGGGGACGTTCTACAGACTGAAAGGACACCAGACGGCTCGTTGGATGCAAGGAATAGAATCAGGCTCACAAGAAATGGTCGCTGAGTAGGTAAATGTACAAAGAATTCTACATACACTGTACTTCTAATTTTTAAAAAACAGACAATTGTTGGCCTCCCTGGTGGCATAAGGTGTTAGTCTCAGGCTATCACCACTATAGCCTGAGTTTGATCCCTGGCCAGGGAGCTGACCCACACATCACGCAGCAGACCTCTCCTATCTCCCCGCTGTCTCTGCCACTGCTCCCCTTGGCAGTGTATTTCAGTCAGTCCACCTGTTCTGCACCCACTATGTCTCTGGTGAATCCTCTCACCAACCCCCAACCCCCGCACCTCTGGCCTACACCCCAGATCTTCTATGCAACAAAAAAAGGGGGGTGGGGGCATCCCTGGTGGAGCAAGGGGTTAAGACACAACCTATGAAGCTATCTGCGGCCACTGCAGCATGAGTTCGATCCCCAGTCAGGGAGCAACCCACATGGCACAGCAGACCTCTCCTATCTCCCCGCTGCTCCCCTCAGCAGTGTGTTTCAGTCAATCTGCCTGTTCTGTTCCCCGCTGTCTCTGGTGAGTCCTCTTACCCACTGTACCTCTGGCCTGTACCCCAGTTCCTACATGCATAAATAAATAAATCTTAAAAAAAAAAACCACAATGGCTTAGAGAAAAGAAAAATACGTTAAAAAGAGCGGACAATGACGTGCACAGAACCAATGTGAAATACATGTGTGCAACACAACAGTGCAACTGGTGAAGTTTAAGGTCCACAGACACTGTAAGAACTAGCACACTAGTACACTTGTGCTACTCCAGTGTGTTGAGAAAGCCTCATACTGGAGACTGTTGGAGGAACCTGTAAAACAGGAACTCAACACAGCAGAGGACACTAATTTGCTCAGGTTACCAGACAGACCACCACCAGGGGAGGGCCGTCTGCATAGAGCTTGGTGCTCTCTGGGAAAGTAAACCACTCTCAGCAGCTCTCCTGCCTGCCTAGGACTAGGCAGGGGCGCCTTTTTCTAATAAACTTTTTAAAAATGTGAATTTAATGGCCTCCCTGGTGGTGCAGGAAGCTGAGTGCTGCACTGTGAAGCTGTCCTCACAGCCTCTGCAGTGCTGGCTCGATCCTGGCCCACCAGCAAGGGTCCCACATGGCGCAGCAGACCTCTACTGTCTAGCCCGCTGCTCCCCTCAGCAGTGTATTTCATCAGTCTGCCTGTTCTGCTCCCTGCTCTGTCTCTGGTGAATCCTCTCACCCTCCCGCGCATCTGGCCTGTACCCTAGTTCTTATATAAATAAATAAATCTTAAAAAAAAAGTGAATTAAAAAAATTAAACAACACTTGATTCAGTCCCTGCACTTCCATTATGTACCCAATAGATGGGAAAACTCACGTTCTTAGGAGCAGCAGCACGTGGACATACACGGCAGCTGTATCCCACTGCCCATACTGGGAAGCGACCAAAATGCCTCAGTGGATAAATGGATAAATTGTGCTTCATCCAGAAAATGGCATCATCATTCAGAGCTCAGAGAAATGAGCTGTCATGTCATGAAGACAGGAATCTTCTATGACTCCTTTGAAAATGCCACCCAATGCATGACTGTATGTATGACACTCGATTACAAGGAACTACGGAGACCATGAAAGTATCCGTGGTAATGGGTGGGGGAAGGACTCGAAGGAGCACAGGATTTTTAGGGCAGCGAGGCTATTCTGGACGCCTACAATAGTGGATACTTATCCCTGCTCCTCCAAATCTATAAAGTACACCACCAAGAGGGTATCATACTGGGAACCAAGCCCACAGAGATGGTATCTCAAGACGGATTTGTAAACTAGAGCAAATGCACTTCATATGGGTGTTTCCATAATTGGGAGGAAGTGTAGAGAGGAAATCAACCTTCTCACAGGTGTGCTGTGGTCCTAAAACTGCTACATAAAAGCCCATCAGAAATGAGCAGAGGGGCCTCCCTGAGGGCACAAGGGATTAAGACGCAACCTATGAAGCTGTCCACGGCCTCTGCAGCATGAGTTCGATCCCCGGCCAGGGAGCTACCCACACGGCACAGCAGACCTCTCCTGTCTCCCCGCTGTTCCCTTCAACAGTGTTATTTCAGCCAGTCTGCCTGTTCTGTTCCCTGCTCTGTCTCTGGTAGATCCTCTCACCCCCCCACCCCCGGCCTATACCCCAGTTCCTGTATGCATAAATCTTAAAAAAAAAAAAAAAAAAGAAAGAAATGAGCAAAGGACTGGAATACAGTTCTGCAAATCACAAGCAGGCCATAAGCACATAAAAATGCTAACATTACTGGCCATTAAGGAAAAGCAAATCAAAAGCACAAGTGATGCCATTTTACATCTACTAGGGTAGAAATAAAATATATCAAAACCATTAAGGGCCTCCCCTGGTGGCGCAGCAGTTGAGTGCTGGGCTGTGAAACTGCTCGCAGCCTCTGCAGCACCAGTTCAATCCTGGTGAGGGTCCCACATGGCGCAGCAGACCTCTCCTGTCTCGCCCGCTGCTCCCCTCAGCAGTGTGTTTCAGTGGATCTGCCTGTTCTGTTCCCCGCTCTTGTCTCTGGTGAATCCTCTCACCTTCCCGCGCATCTGGCCTGTACCCCAGTTCTTGTATAAATAAATAAATCTTTAAAAAAAAAAAACAAACCCCATTGAGACCTGGAACCCTGTGCACTATTGGGGCAAACATAAATGATAAATGATGCAGCCAGGAAGGAAGCAGGAAGGTGATTCTTGGGAAAAGGGAACTCAGAATGACAGAAGGACCCACCCCCACCACACCACACCACTACCCTGGGGTGTTCCCCAATAGCAGGGACAGCAGGGCCTGGAGACGTCTGCACACCTACAGTCACTGCAACATCAGTCATTACAGCCCAAAGCAAAAACCAACCCAAGCCGCCAGCCATGGATCAGTGGACAAATAAGACCGGCAGAGCCACATGAAAGGATATCACTGCGTCTTTAAGAGGAAGTAAATGACACATGGTAAAATATGGGTGTGCCATAGAGACGTTATGCAATAAAGTAGGACATTCACAAAATGAGATGTAACATGACTCCCTTTCTATGAGGCTCTCAGAGTCATCAAATTCATGGAAACAGAAAATAAAAAGACAGTTGCAGGGCTGAGAAGAGGGGAGTAGGGAGCTCGGACTTAGAGCGGAGTGTTTCATGAGGAGAAAAAGAAAATTTCTGGATGGTGGTGATGGTGGCACAACACTGTGAAGATACTGAATCAAAAGAACTATATGGAAAAAAGGCCAAAACGAGATTTTTTTTTTACATTTTGGAAGGACATGTTTATTAGGAAAGGAAGCAAAAGGAGACCCTGAATGGCCACCGTAGGACAGGAGAGCTGCCACCAAGGCGTCACCAAGGGAAAAGGCTTGTAAACGGGACACCCGCACAGCGACAGACAGGCAGCAGGTGAGCAGCTAAAAGGAGATTTTATGTTATGTGCTTGCTATCAGAAAGGAAAAAAAAATCAACTATTGACCAGAATTCTAGGCCAGAATCATAGTTATGATACACACATCTATGATTTTTAAGTTATTAAACAGCACAATTATAAAATCTTTACAGAAACTGAAATTATAAAATGGTTTTTTCAAGATAGAAAAGTTAACTACATTAATAAAATCCCATTTAGAATCCCTGATGTAACCTTAAAATAACACGCCAAAATTAGGAAAAGGTGTGCTCCGTGATTTTACTCAGCAAATGAGTCTGTCTCGACCTGTGTTAAACTACGTCTCACTGAGGGCTTCCCCAGTGGCACAGTGGGTTGAGCACAGCGCTGTGAAGCTGTCCGCAGCCGCTGCAGCATGGGTTTGATCCCCGGCTGGCCAGGGAGCAACCCACGTGGTGCAGCAGACCTCTCCTGTCTCGCCCCCGGTCCCCTCAGCAGGGTATTTCGTCGGTCTGCCTGTTCTGCTCCCGTTCTGCCTCTGGTGAATCCTCTTACCCTCCCGTGCATCTGGCCTATACCCCAGCTCTTGCATAAAAATAAATAAATCTAAAAAAAAAAAAAGGATAAAAAATATGTCCCATTGAGGTGACCTCCCTGTTGACGCAAGGGGTTAAGTTCTTGTATGCATAAATAAATAAATCTTTAAAAAAATAAAATATGTCCCACTAACCTGAGTGCTCTCTCCCGCTAGACTTTAAGGCATTGCCACACACTGGCCAGCAGGCGGCGTAAGAGGGAGCAACATCATCACCTGCAAACACATCCTTCAGGCTTGGCCAACAATGATGAATCTAATGTAAAAGTGTGTGTATGTGTGTGTGTAATTTTGTTTTAATGTGTTTTGGTTTTTGTTCGCACCTAGGAGACATCCGATAACACTGAAGAGCAATTCGCATTAGACGCAATGAAACTCGGAGGCAGGAGCGCAGGAGAAACCCCGGTTTGGCGGCCCATCAGCGGCGGGAGAGAAGCACTCCGTGCGTTCGGACACAACACAGGAGGAGGTTCTCATTCTCCACGAGCTGCAGGCGCCCTGTAGACAGCTGCAGCAGCCATCACGTGGGAGCAGAGCCTGTAGCACGAGGACTGGGCAGGAGGCCCAAGCTCAAGTGTAACTGGTAGAAACGGCAAAACAGCTGACTGACTCAGTCAGGAGAACTGCAGATGGAAGACAGGAGACTGGGACTGGATGCAGGGAGAAAAAGAAATAGAAGCACTCAGGGATATGGAGAAGAAAAGAAATCATTAGAGAGACCGCGAAAGAAGCGAACACAAATCTACATTCTTCTAAAAACTTAAGACCGAATAAAGCACCCAACACACTCCACAAGGTCAGCACCACCCTGATCCCGGAAACAAAGACAGCACAAAAGGGGAAACTTTGACCAGTATTACCAATGACCATAAATGCAAAAATCCTCACCAAAACCCTAGCAAGGGGTTTCCCCGTTGGCGCAGCGGTTGAGTGCTCGGCTACAAAGCTGCCTGCAGCATCTGCAGCACCAGTTGGATCCCCAGCCACTGGTGAGGGTCCCACAAGGAGCGCAGACCTCTCCTGCCGCCCACTGCTCCCCACAGCAGTATGTTTCGAAGGTCTGCCTGTTCTGCTCCCCGCTCTGGCTCTGGTGAATTCTCTCACCCTCCCGCATTTCTGACTGTACCCAGTGCTTGTATAAATAAATAAATAAATAAATCTTTAAAAAAAAAAAAAAAAAAAAAAAAAAAACCTAGCGAACCAAACACTACAACATACCAGCGAGTCATGCATTCTCCCAGCAATGAAAGGCTGGTTCAACATACATCAAATCAATCAATCAATGTGGCCACCAGATGACCAAAAAGGAAGACAAAAGCCACACGATCTTCTCAACAGGTGCTAAACAGCATTAGACAAGATTTTTTTATCACTTATGATAAAAACTCTTGCAAAAAAAGGGAATAAATGGAATTTATACAAATCATATAAAAGCTGTAATGACATGGGCCTCCCTGGTGGCGCAGCGGTTGAGCGCTGGGTTGCGAAGCTGTCCACGGTCTCTGCGGCGCCGGTTTGATCCCTGGCTGCTCCCCGGCCACCGGAAGAGGGTCCCACATGGCACACAGACCTCTCCTGCCACCCGCTGCTCCCCTCAGCAGTGTGCTTCGATCCTTCTGCCTGCTCTGCTCCCTGCTCTGTCTCTGGTGAATTCTCTCACCCTCCAGTGCTTCTGACTGTACCCAGTGCTTGTATAAACCAAAAAAACAAACAAACAAACAAATAAATAAAACATGTCTCTATTAAAAAAAAAAAAAAAAGCTATAATGACAATCCCCTAGCCAACATCACACACGGTGGTGAAGAGCTGAGCGCATGCCACTCACAGCAGGACCAAGACAGGGACGTCCGCTACCACCAGTGTTACTCACGGAGTCTGGAAATTCTACATAAAGCAACTAGGTAAAAAAACGACATAGAAAGAATACAAATTGGAAGAGAAAAAGTATAACTGTCACTTTCACAGATCAGCTGTTGATACATGTGGAGAAACCAAAAGACTACCAAAAGATCTCTGGAAATAATAAAGCAAATACAGTAAAGCGCAGGATACAAAAATCAGTGGTGTTTCCATATGCAACATAGCAAACGGGAAACGAGGACAGTCTGTTCACAAGCCGGCCAGGAAGAACGACCTGGGAAAGTTACAGAAGGAGGTGAAGGGCCTGGACCCGGGAAAGGTAAGCTGATTAAAGGAAACCAGGCACAAAGAAAGACACCCTGTGTTCTTCAGACGGAACAACCTGCCGTCACTGAATGGCCATACCTTACCGCCCAGAGCAATCTGCAGATTTAACGCAAATTAAATTACCACCGACTTTTTTAAAGGAAATAGAATGAACAATTATCAAATTCATATGGGAGCACAAAATTTCCAAACAGCTAAAATATCTTAAAAAAAGAAAAAATTGGGGCCTCCCTGGCGGCCTGCAGGTTAAGTCTGCGCTCTCTCGCCATCACTGCGGCGTGCTCCCTGCTGCTCCCCTCAGCAGTGCATCTCAGTGGATCCGCCTGTTCTGCTCCCCACTCTGTCTCTGGGGAGTCCTCTCACCCCCAGCACCTCTGGCCTACACCCCAGTTCTTCTATGCAAAAATAAATTTTAAAAATTTTTTAAAAAAAGAAAAACTGAATTATCTCATTTACCGACTTCAAACTGTATCAAAGAACAGTACTCAAAACAGCACGATACTGGAACAAAAACCAGAAATCAGACTAATGGGAGAGAACTGAAAGCGCAGAGATAACCAGGTAAATGGGAACAGGTGATCTTTGACAAAGGTGCGGTGGCCATGAGATGGAGAAAAGACGGCCTATGGATAAATGGGGCGGGGCAGCATGGAGAACCACTTGCAAAAATATGAAATAAGACCCATATAAATGCTCTATAAATAATTAATTCCAAATGGATTAAAGATCTGGACATAAGAATCCAAACCTTAAAGTTTTGGAAAGAACATACAGGGGCACACAAAGGACAGCGGCCACAAACATGTGCTAGGACATACAAGCCCAATATCGAGGCACCAAAACCAAAACCAACAAGCGGACAACACCAAGCTTAACAGCTTCTGTGCCACAAAAGAAAGCAGCACAAAAACAGAAAGGCATCCCACAGATTAGCAAAAACATTTGCATGCCACACATCTGACGAGTGGTTAACCTCCAAAATTACCAAAGTTCTTACACAATTCAACAAAAATGAATGTCCCAATTAAAAAACGGGCACAGGAAAAAGCTTCTATAAAGGAGAAATTCAGATGGCCTACAGGCATGAGAAGTGTTAACATCACTCACTGTAAGGGAAATGCAAATTAAAACCACAGTGAGGGCCTCCCCGGTGGCACAGTGGATTGAGCGCAGTGCTGCGAAGCTGTCCGCAGCTTCTGCAGCAAGAGTTCGATCCCTGGCTGGCCAGGGAGCTACCCACATGGCGCAGCAGACCTCTCCTGAATCGCCCACTGTTCCCCTCAGCAGTGTATTTCGGTCCTTCTACCTGTTCTGCTCCCTGCTCTGTCTCTGGTGAATCCTCTCACTCTCCTGTGCCTCTGGCCTATACCCCAGCTCTCATATGCATAAATAAATCTTAAAAAAATAAAAATAAAAAACCACACTGAGAAGCCACCTCACCCCTTGAGAATGGCCCAAATGAAAAAGAATAGAATTCACAACGCTGGAGAAGGTGCAGAGAAAAAAGCTCTCACCCACAGTTGGTGGGTGGCCATGATACTTGATACAGTCCCTTGAAAATGGTCTAAACATTTAAGAAGATAAAAATGGAAATTCCATGTATTCCAGTAATACTTCTGCTAGTTATTTACGCAAATGATGTGAAAGCTCAAACACCAAAAGATTTATCTAAGCCTAAGATTCATCTACGCCAACGTACAGAGCAGCACTGTTCACTACTACACAGTCATGGAACCAACCTATATCCCTTCAACAGATGAATGGTAGAGAAATTCTGGAACACAAACTCAATGGAGCATTACACAGCTGTGAGGAAAGACCTCAGGGCAGCATTTAGCACAAAAGGGATGGATGGGAGGTGATTTCATTGAAGGAAACAACTCAAATAGTAAACACAGATATCAGAATGTGTCACTAATTTGTGGGATATAAGTATAAAAAAAAAAATTTCTAGGTAAAGTAGCGTGAGAATAAAACCTGAACAGGGAACAAAGAAGATAATGGAGACCAGAAGGAACAGGGCAAGAGTGGAGAGGGTGGGGAGGGAGGCAGACGGGAGTATGGGCCAGGGTGGTTTGGTAGAGGGCTAACCCCATTAGCAAGGCAGGAGAAAATTATTATAATAAAAGGCTGTTAGTGCTACAGGAGTGTCAAAGACAGATTAAGCAGGCCAGAAAGAAGTAAAGGAAATAAGCAAAAAATTAAGTATATGGAAAATTTCAACAATGACCCATAAAAGAGTTTCCAGAAGGTCATATACAGTGTTTTCAAATATGGCAGATATTTAATTCACAAAGGCTAGAGAAGTGTAACTGGACTGGAGAACAACTTAGGGTGCTGGGAAGCTTCACTAGAAATGCATGCAGGCCACACCAAGGAGAAATGCACAGGAGCAGTGCAAACAACGCCCAGAAAATAGGACTCTGAACAGTCTACTGGGCACCCTGGGTTTACAGACCACCTGAGAGAAAGGCCTGGGGAGTCAGTCTCCAATAGTTGTCTTGAAGCAGGAAGTGGCCAAGTCTGCTGCTTGCTGGAGTGGAAAGTTCCTGCGTTGTACTGCTTGTCCACGAATACAGCCCAGGCTACCCTGACCCCCTTCTCAAACAATAAAGCAAGTCTACGGATGAGGTGATGGATGAGGTGACAAGATTCAGCACACAAACTGCAATGCAGTCCTGTAATTCGGAGTTCAGACTTTGGGGAGCTATCCCACTGAGCCCGCCGGTGTGTGCCTGTTTACTCTGCCCATGGAGCTCCAGGAGGTTAGAAGTTCTGCAAACAGAACTTTTTCCCAGAATTGACTCCTGTTCTCCTCTCTGGCTTGTGAGTATCCCTACTAACTAGAATAACTTGTTCCAGCAGTGACTTACTAATCTGTATCAGCATAAACACAGTTCCATGCTATTTCCCTGTCCTTTTATTCTTATCTTTAAAAAAGCTTGGGCCAGAAGAGTGAGAGGCAAAGCTGCTCTCGATGGCTCTCCACAGCCTCCCTCTGCTGAGGAGTCATTTAGACTCTTGAGTCTTTTTTTTTTTTTAAGATTTATTTTTATTTATTTATACAAGCACGGGGCACAGTCAGAAGCACGGGAGGGTGAGAAAATTCACCAGAGCCAAAGCGGGGAGCAGAACAGGCGGACTGACGAAGTACACTGCTGAGGGAGCAGCGGGCAGCAGGAGAGGTCTGCGCGCCATGTGGGACACTCGTCTGGTGGCCGGGGATCGAACCGGCGCTGCAGAGGCTGTGGGCAGCTTCACAGCCCAGTGCTCAACTCCTAGCAGCGCCACCAGGGAGGCCCCAGACTATTGAGTCTTCATTAATAGCTGAGAACTTTTCATCGCTGCCTGTTGCAGCCAGCTGGCTCCCTTAACCCCAACACCTGCACTCAGGTCCTCATCCACCTTTCCTCTCCCTCCCCCTTCACCCCACAGCTGACAGGTAACCATGAGCAGACCAGTGCAGCACGCAGGGAGTGTTTATTTCCAGACTGGTGAAAACATCATCATCTACAGGGAAACACAAACCCCAGTTCAGACTGCTCCCAACCACTCAAGCCCCATGACACGCAGCACAGTGTCCCCCAGGGGTCTGGTCTCAGCAGGGGCCACGTTTCTCACTCTGACATGGCATCAGGGCAGACTCCAATTTCCACTCATGTGGATGTGTGATTTGCCTGCATCTACATGACACCTTTGTTTTGGTGATGTATGTTTCCTTGAAAAAAACTTTACATTTCTAATTTACATTTCAGTTGATGAACTCATAGTCAATGCACCAAAAGCTAAAGAAAAACGAATCATTCACCAGAGAGTTATCCATTGTCTGCTGCTCTCACAGATGCAGGAGGACTCTGGCGGTGCCGAGGAGAGGTGATGGAATCCCGCAGGAGAGGACTGAGGCAGCTGCACCTGGGTCCTGGGGTCTCCTGTTCACAGTGCTCCTCCGCACAGGCCTGGGAGAGCAAAGTGTCACTGCGTGAGACTCTGTGCAAAGGAGTAGGAAAGGACAGACAGGTCCGTTCACTGGTAGAATCGAGGTTTACAACTGACTTAAGTTAACAAAAATTCAGGTTTCATACTGACTGACCAATAGTTAATTTGAAGTCTTCAACATACAAAACTGTTGCCCACAATTTCATAGGAAGAGTCGCATCTAATGTACTTTTTTGCTAGGACAATCCTAGAAATGGTTCCAGGAGCCGTGCTTCCTTTCATTTCCTCGAAGATCTCTTTTGGCAATGACTGCGATTTGCCCTGGGATGTTCGCCCAAAGGGAATCAGTGCACAAACGCACAGGATAAAAAGCACTTTTCCAGGGGCCTGCCTTCTGGGACACTGTCCTCCCGGGGAGGCCCTGGTCAGGGGACACGGCTGGGCGACAGCCATGATAAATTCACCAAAAAGGAAGTGAAATTCTTACCCAACCAGTCTCAATCAGGGCTCAGGACAACCACAGCCTTCTGTATGATCCTGGCCACACCAGCAAAGACCCTGGAGGGGAAACCAAACCAAAATGCATAAGCACCCAGCTTCCTGTCAGAAAGCGACTGGGCCTGTTTTTCTTTAAGTCATTACTTTCAGGTGGATCTTTTTTTTTTTTTTTTTTTTAAAGATTGATTTATTTATGCATACAGAGCTGGGGAACAGGCCAGAGATTGAGAGGGGGGCGGTGAGAGGATTCACCAGAGACAGAGCCGGGAACAGAACAGGCAGACTGACTGAAATCCACTGCTGAGAGGAGCAGTGCAGAGACAGAGGAGAGAGGTCGGCTGCGCCATGTGGGTAGCTCCCTGGCCGGTCCGGGATGTGCTGCAGAGGCTGCGGATTGCTTCACTGGGCGGTGCTTAACCCCCTGCGCCTCCAGGGAGGCCCCTGGGGTGGATCTTTACAGAGAAAGCGCTCAGGGATCCATCTAAACCCACACTCCGACTTTGTAACAAAGCACCTGGGCGCGGGAATTCTTAATTGCATGACAAAGCAAGCAACAGAACTTCACAATCGCGCTGAGATCTCTTGAAAACACGAAGGGGAGTAACCTGAAGGGACTCACTGTGTCCAGCGCGAAACCCCACTGAAGGGCGCACCCACGGGCCCCTCGTCACACCCGCACCACCAGGCGCCACGGAACCTGAAAAGAGCAGAATCAGAGATAAGCTGACAACAGTCAACCCCAGCAGACTCCCTGGCAGAAAAGACCCCCTCACGCACACCCAAAACTGCAGCAGTCGCCAGATCCTATAAAGACCCTCGCCCGCTCCCATTTGGGGCGCGACTCAGCCTGCAGGGCCTCATCACCTCATGGACTCTCAATAAAGCCCATTTCGGTCGGATACTCTTGGGCTCCTCTTTCCACCGTTCTGGGCCGAAACCCGGGACTGGCCTCCTCTCTAGCCCAGCACCCACGACACCCCTCACTCCCGGCCTCACCCCCGTGCAGGGGCCACGGGGCTCCCTCCCCCACCCCCGCCCTCAGGCCTCACCAGACGCCTCTCTACCGTGTCCGGAGGGCCCGGGCTTCCCCTTCGCCCCACACCCGCACGCACGTCCTCAGATCCTCAGCTTCACCCCAACCCCAGCCTTCAGGGACAAAAGCCCCCCAAACTGACCGCGGCAGCAGCCAACATGGAGGCCCCGGGACTTCCGGGCAGAGGCGGGGCCACGGCCGCGCCTGCGAAGACGACGCCGGAAGCCCCTACCCAGAGCCGCGTGTCCTCGGAAACTACATTCCCCACAATCCTGTGCGCGCCCGTCGGGGGCCGTCCGCGGGCGGGTCTTTCCGGGGAGGGCGAGGGGAGGGCGAGGGGAGGGTGAGGGGGGCGGGGGGGGCGAGGGGAGGGCGAGGGGAGGGCGAGGGGAGGGGGACGAGTGGGCGGGGCTCTGGGGAACGCGTCCAGGCGGTGAGGTAGGGGGCGACCTTGCTTAGCGCCCAGAGAAGCGAGTTTCTTCAGGTCCCCTCCTGTCTGCTCCGGCTGACGTCTGGGGGGGCTGGTGTCTGCGGTTACAGGTCTTGGGGTCGCGTCCAGAGACCTGGTCCCGACCGGCTGGGTGGCTGAGCCTTTGGGCCCTGAAGCCCAGACTGAGGGGCGCCCTGGGCCCCGGTAGTGCAGCCTGTGTGGGGGACAGGCGAGCTTCGTGGGGTGACCTGGGGCTCCACTACATGAACAGGAGACACCTCCTTCAACTGAGTTAGCACCTGGCCAGGGACACTCTGGGCGAGGTCCTGGGGAGAGGGAAAGGCGCTGGGACCCCCTGGACAGCTGGAGGGTGGGGGCTCCGGGCCAGACCAGCTGTGCAGCGGGAGGCTACTGCGGGGAGCGAGGCCTGTGGTCGGAATCCGGCCATCCTGCGCCACCAAAAGTACCCCATTAATAAGTACTATTAATCTCTAACTGTCCTTGATCGCCGCTCGGGACCCCTGCTTTCACCGTTCCTTGTCTCCATGCGCCTCCCTGGGAATTTGGGAGGATTACTATGATGAGAAAATATATTATTGAGCAAATGAATGTAATAAAGATTCCAGCAGAACTTCCAACGCAGGTGCAACTGTTATAGGGCAGCCCTGATACAAAACGGGGTGCCCGACTGTGGGTCCTCACCCGCGCGCTTAAAAGGACTTATCAATGCTCTACTGCAGGTGCACGCGAAAGGTTAATAAAAGGTTTATCCACAAGGGAAGGGGAAATGAGGAAATGTACAGCTCAGGGAGAAAAGAGGGAGACAAAGTCTTTAATGCGTCCTACCCTTTACGCTGGCCTGGAATCCCAGTGGCACTCTGAGAGCTGGCCGCGAGCCAGGAGCCACGAGTCATGAAGCCAGGAGAAGAGGGAGAGAGAGGGAGAGAGAGATTGGACCTTCTCCTTGGTGGTGATGGGATTTGTAATGTCCTGATGGCTTTGGCCTGGAGTGGGCGTGGAGTCCACAAACCTGTATGGAATTAGCTCACGACATCCTTTCCCCCTAACAAAAGGGAAAGAAGAACAGAAGACACTTGCATAGACATAGCAGGCAAAAAGCTGCCCCAAAAGGGGCAGGTTTGCGGAGAGAGGCCTGCAGGGTTGCAGGCGGGAGGCCTTGAGGAGACCGGCCTCCGCTGAGGGAGGTCAGTGAAGAGAAGCCCCAGCAGGTACAGGTCACGGCAGGCAAGAGGCTGCTGCCCTGCAGAGGACAGAGTTGGTGAAAAGAGGCACCTGCATAGTCTCAGGTGGGCAGATGGATGGCTGCCCCGGGCCTGTGCAGACTGCCCTGATACAGTCGGCTTCCATTTGGGAGGGTCACTCCTGGTGAGCCTTTGTTTGGTTAGTTGCTGATTTTGGACAACTCTGCAGAATCTGAAAGGGACAGAGATTCCATCTCTATATCTTTGCCCTTGGGCCTGTGCTCTAGACACGCCCTACAGTCTCTGATACCTCCTTGGGTCTTGTGCTTTGTAATCTAGGCGTTGGCGCCTGGGGATCTTGGTTCCCATAGCTGTGTCAGTGGCTGTGCTAATCCCTTCTACCCCCACCTCCTTGAGTGAGCCAGGTTTCTGGTCTTTGGTGCCTCCCTTCCAGTTTTTTTTTTATTCCTATCCTCCATCAATGGCATCTTGAACAAAGACATTTCTGCTAGTTCAGAGTTTGGCTATCCGGGCACAAGCTAAAGACCCAGTTTGGCCTTGAGTTAGTTTGCCATTTGCTTAAATATGGGCTGCATTATTTTTATAATTTCAGTAAGAGCATGCTTCTCTGGTTGTGCAGTCTATTGGTAAAAACCAATAGCAAATAAAACCTGGGGGCCACCCTGGTGGCGCAAGGGGTTGAGTCTCAGCACTATGAAGCTGTCCACAGCCACATCGGCACGAGTTCAATCTCCGGCCAGGGAACAACCCACATGGTGCACCGTGCTGCTCCCCTTCCTGCTGCTCCCCTCAGCAGTGTACTTCAGTCAGTCTCCCTGTTCTGTTCCCCACTCTATCTCTGGGGAGTCCTCTCACCCCCTGCATCTCTGGCCTGCACCCTAGCTCTTGTATGCATAAATAAATAAATCTTTTTAAAAATGTAAAAAAAAGATGGGATATCATCCTGGGTGTGTAACAGGGTGAGACCCAGGAAAGGGGAGGGACCAGTTTCCCTGCCCCACCCAAGGGAGCTGGAGCTGAGCAGGGAGGGGGAAGCAGCAGAGGAGACTGGGACAGCAAGAAGGAGACCTGGATAAGGCACTTGAAACAGAGAGACAAGTGAAGAAGCTGCACTTGCTTCTCAGCCATGGACTTGTACTAAGCACTTGACAAGGACTTGAGGGATGTGAAAAGAGGCATTTGAAACAGACGTGGGGGAGAGACCCATGGGGAGGTTAACAACAGCCGCTTTTATCTTGACTTCAATTTTGCTCTTTACCTTCCAGACTTGCCTGGCCCCTCTGCCCTTTTCCTATGGTCCCCATGAGAGGTGCTTTAGACCTGGGACAGACTTTTGGGGCTCAGTGATCCTGCCTTGGGACAACCCTGTTTGGCTGGGCATTTACCCACGAGGGGATGGGTTAACTTTGGGTACTTGATTTTAAAGCTTTTTCTTTTTCTTTTCTTAGTTGCACACTAATTGTATTAAAGTTCCTTTCTATTAAAGGTCTTACACACTAGAATGTATTTTGTCTTGATGCCGCAGATGGCAGAACCTGTTTAGAGCAGGCAAGTTTCAGGGTTCTGGGGTGCCACTCACCCTGCCCTGTAACAGAATGACTGATTGCTCTCCAAACACATGTCCTCTTTGGATCACACAATGACATCACACTCACTGGTCTCCACAGCAGCTGGTGCGCGACGGCGTCCTAGCCACCTGAATGCAGATGGAGGAGAAGTCTGCTAAGAAAAGCTCCCTGCCTCATCCTCTTTTCTCCTTCCCCATCCTTTGGCTGCATGCAGAGGACTCCATTGACACACAGAGGACAAAACCACCACCTGAAGAGCCTTTCTTCCTCAGTGATCATGTGGATGCCGCCCAGCCAGAAAGACTGAACGAGAGAAGGACAGATTTTTTAGGACGAAGCATCTGGAACTCCAGGTTTCGTATGTTTCCTATGTTTCAGCTGGGTTCATCTTCTGTGACCATTAGAAATTGTTTCTTGAGTAATATCTATATCTCGGCCCTTTGTTCAATGATCTAGGATTTCTTATTAATCACACACTCATATGCCATTAATATCATCTTAAAAAAAAGTGGTTTGCCCAACATGTAAATTCTTCCTAAGCTTATTGTTCTCCACAAAGGTAATTCTCAGTATCAACTGTTGCCTGAATCTTCCTGAAGTTCTTACGAACTCTAAAAATCTATCTGGCTCTACACAACAACTCCAGTTTCACTGTCACAATCATTTTTCTTAAATAAGGAGAAAGAGAAACGCCATGACCTATGTTCAGTTTGCCAACTGTTCAGTTTGTCTGCCACACTGTGTTCTGCTTGTTGGGGAAAGCACTCATCATATAAAGGAGAAAGGTAATTGTAGTTGGAAAAAAGCACCTAAATCTGTTCCTTCACTGCATCATCAAAGTCTTTCCTATTACGTCCTTCTCTGAAATACAATCTTGGGTTTTTTCTTAAATAAGAAAGAAATTGAATCATGTACAGAGAAAGTCCCAGTGCCAGATGCATAAGGGCTGTTCTTATCAGTCCCAGGGAAACATAGAGGACCCGGACTGTACTGGAGGAAGGACCTAAGTCAGATGAGAAAAAGCACAGAGCAAGACTCCCACCTACCACCTGACATAGGGGGGACGGGCCGCTGGGACATCGAAGACTGAGATGCACTTTCCACTGGGGCGAACAGAGGTGTTCCATCCAGAGGTGGGGGCTAGCGGGGTCTTGAACACTGAATGGGTTTCCAGAGGGGAACAGATGAGGGGAGGCATCCAGCCTGGCAGGGGGAAAGAAGGAAGCTGGGGCTGTGGCCGGAGACCATGAGCAGCCATTTATGGAAAGGGGGCCTGTGTGGGACAGGAGAGGAAGCCGGGGCGCAAAGATGGTCGGGGTCAAGTAGGGAGAACATTAAACCACAGAACAATGAGTTTGGGCCTTCTGGAGTCGACCGTGGGGAGGTACTGAAGGTTTCCAGGCAAGTGAAGACATGACGAGATGGTACCTGACAGGAGAACCGGCAAAGATAATCGTGGTACTTTTTAACCTGTTTTCCATTATTGCCCTTGACATTTTTTCCCCTAATCACCACGCCCCGTGAGATTCTAACAGCACAGCTACATCATTTATCTGCTCGTGTACTGTACGGGCGCACCGCTGTGCTTTAACACAAAAAGAATAACCCATTTTCAAGGGAGTAGGATCAAAACGGATCAAGAGCACAAGGGACTATGGGGATGGTCATGGGTGGTGGGAATTTCACGGGGACTATAACAGATGAGAAAGCACACATTGCACAAAAATGAAGAATGATGCAAAAAATACATAAACTTAAAAAAAATGTTTTTTTTAAAAAAAGGGCCTCCCTGGTGGTGCAGGGGTTAAAAACAGCATGATCAAGCTTTCGCCAGCCACGGCAGCACAAGTTCAATCCCCGGCCAGACAGGGAGCAACCCTGGGCACAGCAGACCTCTCCTGTCTCCCCACTGCTCCCCTCAGCAGTGGATTTAGGTGGATCACCTGTTCTGCTCCACACTCTGTCTCTGGTGAATCCTCTCGCCACAGCCCCCCCCCCCCGACCTCTGGCCTGCACCCCTGCTCTTGTATGCAAAAATATTTTAAAAGCAACCCTAACTCCAGTCTAATCACAACTATCCAGCACACGCCAAGGCGGGACATCCCATCACGTGCCTCACCAGTCCTCTGCCCGCTGTCAGGGGTGATGGGCTTAAGCCAGAGAAACTGTGAAAGTCAAGAAGAGCCTGAGACAGGCCACCGTGCCCCATGGCTGGCGGGTCCCAACCAGGAGGGACAGAGCTCAGAAGACGTGGGTCCCTGTGGACACAACCCTTGAGCCATGGATCTGAGGCGTCCAGCTGGGGCGCAGGGGTGAAATCAGGAGGAGATGAGCACCTTGGGCTCAGGCTGAGGCTAGCAGAGGGGGTTGCTGGGGTAGGAAAAGCGAGGGGGTCCAATGGAGGATGGTGGGGCTTTGGCGGTGGGTGTGGTGAAACAACATGCATTTGTGAGGTTCAGACCCCTAGGACATACACTGTGACGTAAATTAACATCACCTCGGTAACAGAACTTGACCCCCAAAAAAGAGAAAAAAATAATGAAGGAATATTTGTTCATTAACTGTGACACACACTGAATGAGAATATATTCATCATTTTTTAAAATGGGAGAAATAACACTTGCACAAGGAAAATGGAAGAGTTTGGACGAGGCGGGACCAGGGGCTCAACTGTGCTGTGTGGCCTGGTGCTCTCCACCCCTCCCCGCTGCCCAGGCAGTCTCTCTCACTAACCCTGGCATCTGACCCTTACCTGGTGACCACTAATCCCAAACCATAAAAACCCCAACCCCCAGACACTCTGAACCCTGATGACCCAGACCACTAACACCTCCTCTCTAACCACACCCTGACCGCCAGCCCTGGTCCGCCATAACTCTGACCGTGACCCTCTAACACGGAACCTGAACACTGACACTGACCTTCTAAGCCTTATCTTGGCCCTATCCCTAAATCCTAATCCTGACCATGACCCCTAAATTAGCCCAGACTCCAACCCCAACCACAGCTCCTAACACTAACCTTTAACCCTAAACCCTACCCTTAACCCTAACCCAAACCCAAGTCCCCTAACACTACCCCCAACCCCAAACATGAACTCTGACCTGTGACACTTACCTGGGCGTGTAACCATAACCTCTGACCTGAGGCCTGACACTGACCCAGTGCCTGACTGAAGTCTGTGCTTCCCGGGTGATAAATCTCATACTAATGAGACAAGTAGCTTCTTCCTCCCCTGCCCCTGGAAAGCCCAGGGAAGGACTCTCAGCTGTAGTCCCTGGAGGGAGACTCCTCTGCCAGCGCTTTGATTTCACCCAGTGACACTGATCTTGGACATCTGCTCTCCAGTGTCACAGAATAAACCTCTCTGTTTAAGCCATGACAATTTTTGGTGATTTTTCAAAGCAGCAATGGGAAAACCAGACTCCCTTACAGCTTCGGTCTAGCATCTGACTCCAGTCCCAACAAGCAGATGTACCAGCATTAAGTGGAGCAACCAGCATTGTGATAATAATCAGAACAGCATGGCACTAGAACAAAACAGCAAGACCAGTGGAACAAAAGTGTAATAAACTCACACTTAGATGGACACTTAGTCTGTGACAAAGGGAGCAATATTATACACTGGAGAACTTCTCTTCAACAAATGGTGCTGCGAAAGCTGGACAGCCACATGTAAAAGAATTAAAATAGACCAGTTTTATACTATACATTAAAAAAACTCAAAAAGTTAATAAAAGATTGGATTAAGATATGAAACCATAAGATAAACAGAACAGAGGCCAAGCACTCCATGACATAGGCTCAGCAAGGTCTTTGTGAGTACATGCATGGGAAAGAATCTGTGTATGAGTGGACCTGTGTGACTCACTTTCAATGGTCCAATGTGTTTAGTTAGAAAATCTGACATCTTGCTGAAGAGGGAGGCTGGTGGAACACAGTAGCTTGGAATCATTTGCAGAAGCACCTCAGCCCCCTCAAGGAACTGATGCTGCACCACACGAGACTTTGGAGCTCTTCAGATCAGCAGTGGCGAAGTGCCTCGGGATCTCCTCTTCCCCGGACTGTCTGTTGGAATCCTGAGCCTGGGCCGTGGTTAACCTCAAAATTCAGCCCACTGAAATGTAAATCAAGCTTATTTGGGATCAGAGACTGAATGCAGAGTACAGAGATTCAGGGAGAAACCTAAACTGTGATTCGAGGAAGGATCAATTTGAGAGTTTTTAATGGGAAGAAAATATGGAGATAGTATGTGATTGAGGAGTTGATTATTCAACAAGCTTTAACTTCTTTTGGATACAGATAATCGGTTACTGGTTTCCCAGAAGTGCTGAAAGGGAAACTGAGTTTCTGGCATTAGGCTAAAAGTTCATAATTTTCAGTTTTAATGATTCTGGAGTCTTCGCAAATCATTGTTTGCTAGATGGGTTCTTATTACAGTTGCATTTGATCCAGTACAAAGGTCTTTGGTTCAGCTCAGTGGTGTTCAGCCCAGTTCAAATGAGACAGAAAATACAATTTTTCTATATGGCTCCACAATCCCATTTAAATAACATTTCACAACTGTTGACTTTTCACACCAAAATCACACATTGTGTACAAATGAAGAAACTGGTCACTCAGGTAAAATATATTCAGATTAAGAGTGACCACACACAAGGAACTATGCTCAAAGCACTGGTAAGTATCTAAGGCGAGTACGTATGACAAGGTCCCAAATTTTGAGACCACGGCTTTGAGAATATTTGGGAGACCTGACACAGGTGCACATGGAAGGTACATGGAGTTTATGGTCAAAAAGTGGACAGTGTCATTCTGTATTTCCAGTCACAGCCACACTAATATGACCCATCCTGTACTCCTGTGATGTGCCTGTCACTAGGCAGAGTCTATCTCCCCACCCCTTGTAATCTTCATACAGGCTCTACAACTGCAGTGAACAAAAAAGAAGAAACAGTACAAAGAACAAAAATTACACTGTGCTAGAACTAGGAGTATGGATGTAAAATGCTGGCTTACAGGTTAAATCAAACCCTACAGAGAACCACTAATCTGTGCTATTTTTTAAAACTTTTGAACACAATATTTAACATTTCTGCCTGAAATTTTTCATCCAAATTACCTTAACTTCATTAGAAATTCTGATACAGGGGTGCCTCTCTGGTGGCACAAGGGGTTAAGTCTCAGCACTATGAAACTATTGCAGCCACTGAAGCACAAGTTTGATTCCCGGCCAGGGAGCTACCCACAGGGCGCAGCAGACCTCTCCTGTCCCCCGGCTGCTCCCCTCAGCAGTGGACATCAGTCAGTCTTCCTGTTCTGTTCTCTAATCACTGGTTAATCCTCTCACCCCCACACCTCTGGCCCACACCCGTTTTGTATACATATATAAATCTTAAAAAAAACATAAATTTTGGTACACATAAACTTGGAAATTTTGTTGAAAATACATTAAAAATACTTATAAACTTAATTTAGTCTTACTGCTCCATGACTTGTCTCTGCATGATGAAGGCATTCAATACTTGTTGCATTTTTCTTTCTTCCTATCATTTGATTTTCTCATCCATTGACTTTTTTTTTTTAAAGATTTATGTTATTTATTTATTCATACAAGCACTGGGTACAGTCAGAAGCGCGGGAGGGTGAGAGAATTCACCAGAGCCAGAGCGGGGAGCAGAGCAGGCAGAAGGACCGAAGTACACTGCTGAGGGGAGCAGCGGGCAGCAGGAAAGGTCTGCACGCCATGTGGGACCCTCCTCCGGTGGCTGGGGAGCAGCCAGGGATCAAACCAGCACCACAGAGGCTGCAGGCAGCTTTGCAACCCAATGCTCAACCGCTGCGCCACCAGGGAGGCCCTCATCCATTGACTTTAAAGATGACAACACAGTTTCTTCCTGTGTGAATTTCCTGCACAAAGACTGGTAACTTTTTCCAGAGAGCTGGACTAAATTGAAAAGAAAAACTGGCTACAATGGGCTGGTAGTATTGCAGATAGATCTCATACCAAAGGGCTCAACAAAGTATTTCTCAGACAAAGTTCAAATGGAGACTGTTGAGGTAGTTTGGAAAACTGCTCACCCCAACCCCTTGCCTTAAATCATGGTGCCATCTTTGCCCTCTGCTTCCCAAGGCAAAGTGGCAGGTCACTTATCCTTCTGGAACACAAGGCCTGAAAAACCTAGTGAACTACTTTTTGGCCCAGCATGGAAGTAATATTCATTGCTGGTGTTCACATTCTGCTGTCCAGATTTCAGTTACAGGGTCTCAACCATAGCAAAGGGAGGTTGTTTTTGCAACAGAAAAATACTGTATTGCTAAACACAAGGTCGGTCTCTGCCAAATAGAAGGACATACGTGTGAGCTCTCTGGTGTCAAGGCTACTTTCCAGCAGCAAGTTTTCCTACACACTCGACATTCACAGGGACTCTCTCATGTGAGTTCTCTGATGAACACTGAGGTCTGACTTCTGGCAGAAAGTTTTCCTACACTCTTTACATTCATAAGGTTTCTCTCCTGTATGGGTTCTCTGATGTCTAGTAAGAGCTGACTTCCAGTGGAAAGTCTTCCTACAGTCCTGACATTCATAAGGTTTCTCTCCCGTGTGAATCCTTTGATGTACACTAAGGGCTGACTTCCAGTAGAAAGCCTTCCAACATACTTTACACTCAAAGGGTTTCTCTCCTGTGTGAGTTTTCTGATGTTTAGTGAGGTCTGATTTACAGTAGAAATTTTTCCTACATACTTTACACTCATAGGGTTTCTCTCCTGTGTGAGTTCTCTGGTGTACAGTGAGGGTCGGCTTCTGAGAGAAAGTTTTCCTACATTCTTGACACTCATAGGGTTTCTCTCCTGTGTGAGTTCTCTGATGTATGGTGAGACTTGACTTCCAGTAGAATGTTTTTCTACACTCTTGACATTGATAGGGTTTTTCCCCTGTGTGAGTTCTCTGATGCACTGTGAGGGCTGGCTTCTGAGAGAAAGTTTTCCTACATTCCTGACATTGATAGGGTTTCTCTCCTGTGTGAGTTCTCTGATGCATGGTGAGGGCTGACTTCCAGTAGAAAGTTTTCCTACATTCTTCACATTTATAGCGTTTCTCTCCCGTGTGAGTTTTCTGATGTCCATTAAGAGCTGATTTCTGGAAGAAAGCCTTCCAACATTCTTTACATTCATATGGTTTCTGTCCTGTGAGAATTCTCTGTCTGAGTGTTGACTTCTCACAAGATTTCAAACATTCATGAGATTTCTCAGCTGTTTGTATATTCTTATTGTTACTGAGAACAGAACTTCTACAGGCAGTTTTACCACATGTGTTATAGTCAATTTTTTTCCCTCCTAATTGAGACCTCTGAAGCTGAGTAAGGTATAATTTCTTGCTGCTATAACTCCTATTTTGATTATATTGGTGTTTATCTTCAAAATCTCTCCAAAGAATTAACTCTATTGGTTTCTCCAGAAAGATCTCCCTCCATGCATTACACTTGTAGTGCATCTTCCTCATGTGACTTCTCTCTTGGGCAACAAGAGCTAACTTACCACAGTCTGTCCCATTATATTTACAGGCAGTTTCTCCCATTAGAGCCCTCCTATGTGTAAAGAATATTGATTCTTTGTTCAAGGCTCTCCCTTGTTCACTAAATTCAAAAGGCTGTTCCAAAGTTTGAATCATCTGATGGACAACAGGATGCTCAGGATAGTTGAGAGACTTCCTGGTTGTTTTAGGGCCCTCAGATTTCTCTCTAGCATGAATCTCATCAGATTCCTCCTTGGGAAACATGTTCTCACACACATGAAACTCCTCAGGCATCATTTCTGAACATGTTTCATTATTTATAATTAGGTTTGAAATATGGATTGAGCCCAAGTAAAACATTTTCTGCAAATAAGTTCTCTCCTTAGTTGATGTTTTGCTGTTGGTAATTAGAACTTGCCACAAATGTATGCCTTGATTTTCCTGATTGGCCTGGATCAGGTGACTCATGGCCTGGACATCTAAAACGAGAAAACCACACCTTATGATCAACATCTAATAGTTCCAGGAATGCTAAGGTAAAGATAAAGAAGTTTCTGACATCGTAGCACAAGTTTTTAAAAAAAAAAAAAAAATCAGTGATGAATTTTGATTATATGATACACAGGATTTTCACCCTAATAAATGCAGTAAATCGCATTAATAATTTTCTAATGTCAAATCACATTGACAAACCCAAAAATCCTCTGTAAGTTTGTCTTTTTTAACTACCTAAGGTAATACGTGGTCATTATATTTCCCTACTCTGCAATGACAGATTTCAGCTCAGAGTTTTCACCTACCATTTGTTTACATTCTGTTCTTTTTCTCAAATTTTTCTTAAAATATTTGTGGCCATTATGTGCTAACCTTTTGGTGATCACCCTAGTTAAGATTTTCCTGGACCCCAACTCTTGTATAAATAAATAAAAAATCTTTAAAAAAGATTTTCCTGGATCAGCCATGTATTAGATTAAGAGGCAGGCCATGTGTTTGTCACAAAGGTAGGAAAAATGCAAAGGGACAAGGATTTTGCTCCTGCATTTGTTTAGTATATACCTTTCCTGGGGAATGACGACAGGTATCGGGGATTTTTCTCCGAAGGCATCATGTTTTTTCCATGGCAAGGTGAGCATTCTGTAAATTCCTAATTAAACACTGTATCATTAGCTCCTCAGAACTGAACAGAAACTCTGGCTCATCACTTGGTGCAGAGCTCCCCCACTGAGCTAAATGACTCACTTTCTGCAACCTGGGGCTGTGCCCATCATATTTAAAAAGATTATTTTCCCCGAACCCTTCGGAAATCCAGACTCCTGGCATTCTCACCCATTTCTCAGGACAAATGTCCCACTTGATAATTCACTGCACCTGAAGATTTTTATCTTGTATTTCATAGTCCCAGCTATCTCCTAGTTACAATAAAACTGAAGTCCCACGTTTCTCATTCTTTTTATTTCCCCAGTGATTTTTCACAAAAGGAGACAAAATTATAAACTTCAAACTCCACTCCTAAAGCCTAATCTTGGAGCCTTTAGGAACTACAACCTGTGGTTCCTCCACCCATGTGGCAGACACCACTTTCCATGCTGAAAAGCTTGCTGGTTCCTCCTCAGCAGCACAATTTGTGATGTGTGGGTCACGAGACTTGTCTCTGAGCCTCAACTCATGCTTTTAATAACTCCCTAGGCAACATTCTTAAATCTGACAGTTATACATTAACGATTTCCTAATGTACATCTCGATAGTGACATCCAACCTCCACCCCACACTATATCTGCATCTATATATATCAACAAGGAAAACATTAGCCAAAATTAACATTACGAAAACATCAAACGGAAGTAACCTCTACAGTATAAACAATGTATTTCCCAGAAGTTCCTTCTAAGTACCCTTCCCCCAAAAATACCTTCATTTTCTTTCTTATCCGGTGAAAAGTTATTTGCAGTTATTATTTCACTAGTTAACATGCATATTCGCTTTATTTTTCTCTTTCACTAGAATGTAAGCTGTATGAATGGACTTTTAGTGGATGACTGTTATCACCACAACTAGAAAATTTGTCAGTCTAGAACGTCCCATTTAACATGTTGAGAGAATAAGCAAATGTATGAATAAATTTCTGAAATAAAATAGTACATGAGAATGAAGGAAAACTGAGAATGCTGAGAAAGTGACTAATAAGAAAAAGTTCCAAGAGGAGGGAATTAGGGACTGAATATTGGGTTAGTCTAAAAAAACTTACACCCATTTAAAAAAAAGGGGTAAGGGGACCTCCCCATGGCACAGGGAGTTGAACGCCATGCTGTGAAGCTGTCTGCAGCCACTGTAGCACGGGTTTGATCCCGGCCAGCTGGCGAGGGTCCCAGATGGCGCGCAGACCTCTCCTGCCACACCCGGTGCTCCCCTCAGCAATGTGTTTCATCAGTATGCCTGTTCTGTTCCCCGCTATGGAGCTGGTGAATCCTCTTACCCTCCCACGCCTCTAGCCTGTACCCTGGTTCTTGTATAAATAAATAAATCGTTAAAAAAATAAATAAATAAAATAAAAATAAAAAAGGGGTAAGACTTGTAAGTGAGAGCCATATTTGGAGGCTAGATAATGATGGGTGCAGACTAACTATCCTAAGGTCTGAATAAGGGGAAAAAGTAGCTCAGGATGGCCAAATGTGCTGGGCCATCCTCCTCCCAGCCACCTGTCCAGTATGCAAAGACTGACCTGAGAGGCCCTGGTTTGGGGGTTCTTGTATAGTCCATGGCTCTGCTCCTTGCTCCATCCTGACAATCACCTCAGGTTTGGTGATACAGTGCCCTGTGGATGAGAAAAAACAGAACTTTTGCCAACACGCTTAAATTTCTATCTTTGAAGACTGACGGCAGTTTTCAGAGCTATGCAATGAGGGCAATTTGAACCTCTGATTAGAGGGATAAACACTCATTTTTCTTTGTCTGGAATCTTGAATCTAAATAGCGTTGAATTGGGGCCTCCCTGGTGGCGTAAGGGGTTAAGACACAACCTATGAAGCTCGCCGCAGCCACTACAGCACAAGTTCAATCCCCGGCCAAGGAGGTGACCCACATGGTGCAGCAGACCTTTCCTGACTCGCCTGCTACTCCCCTCAGCAGTGTATTTCAATCGATCTGCCTGTTCTGTTCCCCACTCTGTCTCTGGTGAATCCTCTCACCCCCCAAAACTCTGGCCTGTACCCCAGTTCTTGTATGTATAAATAAATAAATCCTTAAAACAAATTTAAAAAAAAAGTGTTGAATTTAATAAACAGTGGCATGTGTACCCATAAAGAAAGCAGTGCCTGCTCTTGGCAGTTAGTGGAGAGTCTCACTCACCCAAGGACACCAGGCTGTTGTAGGTATCCAGCATCACATCCCGGTATAGGGTCTTCTGAGCATCGTCCAGGTCCTGCCACTCCTCCCAGGTGAAGCTCACAGCCACATCCTCGAATGACACCATCCCCTGTAAAGGCACGTTTCTCCTCAATCAAGACATCAACCTGGATGAGAACAGCAGTTGGCCTGGGAGCTGATTATTTTCACTGCCTTTTATCTTTACGCACCATCGTTTGCACTCTATATTTTAAGAGGAAGAGATTTCACAGGAGAAATAGCTAACCCCTGTATTAAATTCAATTCTAAAAGTTTCATAATATAGTTTATCTTATCAATCTAGAAATGCCCTTGTTGCTGAAAGGATGAATAAAATTTTGCTCCTTAAAGATTTGGGAACATAGGGCCTCCCCGGTGGCGCAGCGGTTGAGCGCTGGGTTGCGAAGCTGCCCACAGCCTCTGCAGCACCGGTTCGATCCCCGGCTGCTCCCCGGCCACCGGAGGAGGGTCCCTCATGACGCGCAGACCTCTCCTGCCGCCCGCTGCTCCCCTCAGCAGTGTACTTCAGTCCTTCTGCCTGCTCTGCTCCCCACTCTGGCTCTGGTGAATTCTCTCACCCTCCCGCACTTCTGACTGTACCCAGTGCTTGCATAAACAAATAAATAAATAAATAAGAAATCTTAAAAAAGAAGATTTGGGAACATAAATATAGACCCATATCTAGAATAATACACTAGAAGAGCGATATCAAAATATATAGTCAGGGCCTCCCCGGTGGCGCAGTGGTTGAGTGCTGGGTTGCGAGGCTGCCCGCAGCCTCTGCAGCGCCAGTTCAATCCCTGGCTGCTCCCTGGCCAGCAGAGGAGGGTCCCACATGGCACGCAGACCTCTCCTGCTGCCCGCTGCTCCCCTCGGCAGTGTGCTTTGGTCCTTCTGCCTGCTCTGCTCCCCACTCTGGCTCTGGTGAATTCTCTCACCCTCCCGCTCTTCTGACTGTACCCAGTGCTTGCATAAATAAATTAAATAAATAAGCAAGCAAATAAATAAATCTTAAACTATGAAGTCTGATAAAACATATAAAAAAAATATATATATACACACATATAGTCAATGTAGACTGGGGTAAACAAGGAGAAAAAACCCAGCACTTTGCACTTCACTGAAGACCCAAGGAGGGTTAGCTCCTCCATATGGGCCGCACGCTGTCCTGAGTACAACCCAACAGCACGAGCTAATGTGTACAATAAAGACAGCAGCCAAGTTAATGAAATTGTAAACAACCGCTGCTAGGCGGTGAGGACAGGAAGACATTAAAGTTATTCAAGGGAGTTATTATGCATTTATGTATATGACCTAATTCCAGCAATAATCTTATGTGATCACCAAGTTTTTTAATAACATAAATTAAAAGAATATAGACATGCACCCTAATATTTTCTTCCTTGTACCTACAAGGTTGCTTCCTTCCAATGAAGAGTAAACACAACTCATTTCCTGAACCACACAGAATAAATGAGGGGCCAACTGAAACAGCTAAGTCACAGAACTGGGTTTGCATTTTAACTCCATCCCCCAGCAGATGGATGGGGGAAAGTCAGAGAGAAAATCAGATGCCCACCTGCACTGAGGTAATGGAGCAATAAGAATTCAGAACAGGATACCAATCCTAAAATAGAGGGGTTGGGAGGGAAGAACAGAACTTGGCACTAACCTTAGTTCAGGAGGGAGATTTACTACCGGGCTATCTACATGACCAGAGTTTGACACTGGTGCAGTAATTTTATACTATTCTTCAGAAAAGATCAAAGAAAATGACGGACAGATCTTGGACACATTGTGTTTGACATTTCTATGGTCAATGCAGGAAGATGTTCCATGGGTGACTGTGTATTTGATGCACAAATCAGGAGAAAAATCTAAGTTGAAGATAAAGATTTGGAAAGCAGCAAAATTTCACTGGTAGCTGAAGCCATCAAGAATAACACAGAGATTAAAAGAAGAGGAATAAATACAGAATTGGGAGAAACATTAACATTTACTGACAAAGAAAAATAAGACCTTAACAAGAAAAATGATAAATCATGCTACAAATAAGGAAGCTCAATACTAAGAAATGTGTGGCTGTATTTCTCTTCTTTTTTTTTTTTTTTAAAGATTTATTTATTTTTGCATTAAAGAGCTGGGGTACAGGCCAGAGGTGTGGTGGGTGAGAGGACTCACCAGAGAGAGAGCAGGGAGCAGAAAAGGCGGATCTTCCAAAATACACTGCTGAGGGTAGCAGCAGGGAGACAGGAGGTGTCTGCTGTGCCATGTGGGTAGCTCCCTGGCCGGGGATGGAACTCGTGCTGCAGTGGCTGCCAACAGCCTCATAGGTTGCGTCTTAACCCCTTGTGCCACCACGGAGGCCTTGTGTGGATATATTTCATCATATTGATATTCTGTGGAGGAAATGACCAGCTACAAAGATACTGAATAGGCATGTATAAAAATACTTTCCCATTTGTACTATTAACAGCTCAAAAATGAGGATTCTGGGACTTCTTCTTGAACACAACTCAATGCGGTCGGCTCAGCCAGGACTGAAAGCCAGCACCACACTTATGGGGAGACCCTGCTCAGCAAGCCCGCTGCATCACCAAAGTTACTAACATCGTGTCAGTAGTTCGGTGAGCTTAATTAAAAAGCAAAAAGAGAAATAAAGACAATCAAAATCTGCTATGCCTCATCCTGGGAAACAAAGAGAATCACGTGAAAACTACTCCAAACAGAAACACTTAAAAAATTAGCACGTTATAAAAACATTTACACGTTTTCCCATATATGCAAACACACATTAACCACAAAGCAGAAAGGACAACTAGAAATAGTTAATGAAATAACACAAAACTCTGAATGGGGGTAAGGAAAAAACCCTGAAGGATGCAAAACAGAAGTAATCAGATGTAAAGATACAGTATGCTCAGGGACAGAAACAGCCCATGTCGCATTGATTCTTCAAGGGAAACCAGCACCATGATTCTAAGGAAAAAAATAGGTATCTAGATAGACGCAGATGCCTTTTGAAGTTCACGTGGAAAACAAAACAAGTGCAGCTAGAGAAAGGATGGTAGGCTGTCCACCAAAATTCAGCAGCCCACCTGCGCTACTCAGCCCGGCTGCCATCAGAAAAACAGACATGGCCAAACAGCAACTTTCTTTTTCTTACAATTCTGGAGGCTGGCTGCCAGGTCAGCTCTTGGTATGGGCACCACCTTGGCCTGCAGGTGACTGCCTCTTGCCGAGTCCACATACAGGGGGAAGGAAGAGAGACCGCTTGTCTCCTTATATGGACAAGAATTCTGTTGGACAAGGCACCCAACCCTTTTTAAACAGGATTACATGGCCTCCCTGGTGGCCTACGGGTTAAAGCTCAGAGCTATCACCATGATGGCCTACGTTCGATCCCCAGCCAGGGAGCTGACCCACATGGCGCAGCAGACCTCTTCTGCCTCCTCACTGCTCCCCTTAGCAGTGTATTTCAGCAGATCTGTCTGTTCTTTTTTTTTTTTTTTTAAAGATTTATTTATTCATTTATACAAGAACCGGGGTACAGGCCAGATGTGTGGGGGGTGAGAAGACTCACCAGAAACAGAGCAGGGATCAGAACAGACAGACTGACCGAAATACACTGCTGAGGGGAGCAGCGACAGGAGAGGTCTGCCGCTCCACGTGGGAACCTCACCGGGGAATTGAACCGGCGCTGCAGAGGCAGTGGACAGCTTCACAGCGCAGCGCTCAACCGCCTGTGTCACCAGGGGAGGTCCAGATCTGCCTTTTCTGCTCCCCACTCTGTCTCTAGTGAATCTTCTCACCCCCCCACACCTCTGGCCTGCACCCCAACTTTTCTATGCAAAAATAAATAACTAAAATCTTTAAAAAATAAACCTGATTACCTACTAAAAGCTCTACCTACAAACACAGGGGTTATCAGTTTTATATATATATGACTCCACTTATGTGAAATTCTTACAGACAGCAAATTCACAGAGGCAGAAAGTAAAATGGTGATTGCCAGTGGCTGTGTGATGGGAAAGAGGGAGTTATTATTCACTGAGTATAGAGTTCCATTTGGGCAAGATGAAAACATCTGAGTTGGACAGTTGTGATGGTTACACAGCACTGTGATTATACCAAATACAGATGAACTATATATATGAAAATGGTTAAAAGTAGCAAATTTTAGATTATGTATACTTTATCACAATAAAAACAGTGATCAACTACTAACTGGAGGTCCAATCCATAATCATACTTATGACCGACAGGCATATTCATTTTATCCTAATTTTTAAGTTATTAAATAGCAAAAGGATTAGATAGTCTTCAAAGAATTTGAAACTGTTGCAGGGCATTGTTGAGCTAGAAATATACAACCGTTTATAAACAAAAACTAAAGGTAGAATCACTGATATAAATTTAGAAAAACAAAAATTAAAAATGATGAACATCCGGGCCTCCCCGGTGGCGCAGCGGTTGAGTGCTGGGTTGTGAAGCTGCCTGGAGCCTCTGCAGAGCTGGTTCGATCCCGGCTGCTCCCTGGCCACAGGAGGAGGGTCCCGCATGGTGCGCAGACCTCTCCTGCCGCCCGCTGCTCCCCTCAGCAGTGTACTTCAGTCCTTCTGCCTGCTCTGCTCCCCGCTCTGGCTCTGGTGAATTCTCTCACCCTCCCACGCTTCTGACTGTACCCAGTGCTTGTATAAATATAAATAAACAAATAAATAAAAAATATTTTAAAAAAATCTTAAAAATGATGAACATCTGTGCTACATGGTTTTACTCAGTGAGTGTCTTTGTCATGACCCTTGTTCAAACATGTCCTACTGACTCCTAAGTGCTTTCTCCCACTGGACTCTGCAGCTGTCACCACACACTGGCCAGCAGGAGACGGAAGAGGAGCAACCTCTTCATTGAGCAAACACATCCTTCAAGTTTGGCTAAGATTTCTAATGTAGGGCCTCCCCGGTGGCACAGCAGTTGAGCACTGGGCTGCGAAGCTGCCCACAGCCTCTGCAGCGCTGGTTCAATCCCCAGCTGCCGGGCGAGGGTCCCACATAGCACGCAGACCTTTCCTGCTGCTCCCCTCAGGAGTATACTTCGCTGGTCTGCCTGTTCTGTTCCCCACTCTGGCTCTGGTGAATTCTCTCACCCTCCAACGCTTCTGACTATACCCGATGCTTGTATAAATAAATAAATAAATCTTTAAAAAAAAATTCTAATGTAAAAGAAAGTGAATGTATTTTGTTGTTGTTGCTAACACACATGGAAACATTAGGAAATATAGAAAACACAAAAGTTGCAGGATAGTCGTTAGATGAGGTTAATCCCGACAGGGCAGGGTCCAAGGGAAACCTCACCCTGCGGTCTGTCGCTGGCTGGTAAGAAAGCAACTCCAAATGCAAGGGCAGAAAAATGTGTTGAATTTGTTGAGCTTGAGGTGATTCTGGATAGCTACAAAGAAGAATCCAACCAGGACTGAACCTTTGGTATAAAGGCCTGGGCGGAAGTCCATGCTAGCGGGAGACCACACCGGCTGACTCAAACAGAACTGCAGAGCAAAAAATGGGGCTAAATTTGAACACTTGAATGAGTGACATGCAGGAGCAGCAGAAACACAAGAATTCAGGGAAACAGAAGAAATAACCAGAGAGGCCGTGACAGATGCGAAGTGACAAAAATTTTAAGATCATGGAAGGTTGTTTTAAATCTGGCAGAAAACTAGAGGGAGGCAGAGACTAGAGAACAGTCACTGGACTTGACAATAACTGAGGTTACTGGGGATGTTCCCAATGAACTAAGACTACATTGAGCTGAACTACAAAGCAGCAGCGGCGACGACTGTCCAAAAATATAACTTGGAGCAGTCTTCTGTGTCACCTGCACACATGGGCCAGCTAAGAGCAATGCATGGGGAGTTCTTTAAGGACCCACAATAGATTAAACCCTCAGGTGCTCCAAGTGAGCCCTGCATCAAAAGGACCCCCAAAAGTTGTCTGGGACCCACGATCCTGGTTTAGCAACTCCAGAGAAACCTTACAAAGTTGTGTTCAGTACTGGAAGCCATCACCAGAGCAGAACGCTGGAAGTGTTCATATCCACGTTGGTTTGATTTCTCCTGCACCCCTCCCTCTGTCCTGTCACCATCTATGTGTCCCGGAGAGACACGGTGTCAGACACTGCTCTGCAAGTGCTCGTACCCCTCGAGCGGGCAGCACACTTCCCCTAAAGGCCATTCTGAACAGCAGCACCGGCGTCTGCCTTTCTGACGTGGCGGCCGAAAGCGCAGACACCGGTTTGCTCTCATCTCGGACAATTCCAAGGTCATAAGACCTGCTGGATCTCCACCACATCTTTGTCTTGTTTGTGCATATTTCCCTAAAGCTGAATTGATGTTTCTGCTTGTCTGCTGTATGACCTTTCATAGAGTAGAATATAGAACTAAGAAAAAAATTAATGAATAGCTCACCAGAGACTTATTCATTGTCCGTTGCTCTTAGGATGCATCAAGGAGTCTGGAGGTGAGGTTGGGAAGAGGACGCAAATGGAGCAGATGTGCAAGGCCTGGCGTGGGTTGCTCCTCGGCCCCAGATGCTCCTGTCCACAGTGCTCTGCACAATACCTGGAAAAGACGAGACGTCTTGGAGGGCAAGCGTGAGACTTTGAGAAGAGGCAGGAAAGGACACTGAGTCTGTTCACTGGTAGAACTGAGACTGACAAATGGCCTGGAAATGAAGGCAAACTCGTACTTCCTACTAATACATCAATGGTTAGTGCTAAGAACTAAAAAATTTAGAAGATGCTTACTCACATGTGACATTTTTGACCCACTATTTCATTGGAAAATAAATAAATACCATACATTTTGGTAGCACACTGATCCAAGAATGGCTCTGACCAACTCCCCTGGATTCACTGCCTTGTGTACCCACCCTGGGCAGTGGCGCAGGCTTTGCCACTGGACTTGTTTTGGCTAAAGGGAAATCAATGCATGTGTGTACAGGACGAAAAGTACTTTTCTGAGGGCTCTGCCTTCTTGGAACACTGTCATCTTGTGAAGACACCAAGGGGGAACCTGTTAGTGGCATGTAGCTGACTCAACAGCTGCCATAAATCCACAAAAGAGTAAGTTCTTTTTAAAAAAAAAAAAAAAGATTTATTTTTATACAAGAGCTGGGGTACAGACCAGAGGCGCGGGAGGGTGAGAGGATTTACCAGAGACAGAGCGGGGAGCAGAACAGGCAGACGACAGAAATACACTGCTGAGGGGAGCAGCGGGTGAGGCAGGAGAGATCTGCCATGCCACGTGGGATTCTCGCCAACCAGCCGAGATTGAACCTGCACTGCCAAGGCTGTGGACAGCTTCACAGCACTGCGCTCAACCTGCTGCGCCACTGGGGAGGCCTGTAAATGAAGTTCTTAACCCAACCAGCCTCAGTCCAGGCACAGAGGACTACGCCCCGTATGTCATCCAGGCTCTTAACCAGAGCAGAGAAACCAAGCAACGGGAACCAGCCAGAATGAGAAACCTCAGAACTACCAGCAAATAAAACGGTTGGGCGTCTGTCTTTTTTTTTAAATTGGTAAATTTCGGTTAGTTCTTCACAACAAATGTTAAGTGATACATCTGAAGCCCCACACTCAATGTTTGTGCAAATTTTGTGGGGGACAAATTCTTTAATTAAGCACCAAGTACAATCAGCAGAACTTCACAACCACTTTTTTTTTAAAAGATTTATTTATTTATACAAGATCTGGGGTACATGCCAGAGGCGCAGGAGGGTGAGAAAATTCACCAGAGACAGAGCAGGGAGCAGAGCAGGCAGACAGACCTAAGACACTGCTGAGGGGAGCAGCGAGCAAGGCAGGAGAGGTCTGCTGCGCCATGTGGGAATCGACCTGGCCAGCCAGGAATCGAACTGGCACAGCAGAAGCAGCGGACAGCTCCACAGCGCTGTGCCCAACCTGCCACTGGGGGGCCTCTCACAATCACTTTTGAAAAGCATAACAAATGTCAGGGAGGTTGCCGGAACGGAGAGAAACTATGCAAATCATACAAAGAAATTGCAGATAAGAAAACTATGTTTTCAGTTTTATATCACAACCGATTTTAGTTTTTTAGCAAGAACAAGAATTTTCTTTATTTCCATGTTGAGAAATGGGTGAGAAGCAGCCCCGTGATGGTCTAATTTTGCTACCTTATATATGCAATAGGCTCAACTGTTGATTCTGCAGGGAAGGTTACTCCATTAAGTGAGAAATACTTATCATGGACCCCACAAGGTCACAGAGCGCACAGAGAGCAACAGGGAATAAGGGACAGACACTCAAGCGCTTCTAAAGCATGCATGTTCTCCAGTTGGCTGCAACTTCTCAGAAACGGTGTCAAGAATAAATAGGTGTTTCGGCTGACTTGTGGAGAAGTGGTAACACTGGCCCAAAGCTGATGTACACAAATCACCCGCCCTCAAATAAAAAATGTTTCAACTTTCTTAAAAGGCAGAAATAGGGCTTCCCAGGTGGCGCAGCAGTTGAGCACTGGGTTGCGAAGCTGCCCGCAGCCTCTACAGCGATGGTTCGATCCCTGGTTGCTCCCCGGCCACCGGAGGAGGGTCCCGCATGGTGCACAGACCTCTCCTGCCGCCCGCTGCTCCCCTCAGCAGTGTACTTCGGTCCCTCTGCCTGCTCTGCTCCCCGCTCTGGCTCTGGTGAATTCTCTCACCCTCCCGCGCTTCTGACTGTACCCAGTGCTTGAATGAATGAATGAATAAATAAATCTTTTTAAAAAGGCAGAAATACCCAACAAACCCTTACTGAACGAGCATGACACTCCTGACAGGAAGCGTTGGCGCAGAGTCGCACCCAAAACTGATCACAAACGAGTATAGAGCTGGGTCAGAGTCTGGAAACAGAGAGGGCAGAAGAAGGGTGCGGTTGGATACTCGCAGCTGAGACAGTCAGTCCTTCGCCCGGGACCACACCCCAGAGACGCTTCCCTGAGGAGCAACTCCCAGGCCTCCGCGTACCCCTCAGCTCAGCTCAGCTGCTGGAGGGGGCAGCGCCCGATCTTGTCCGCTCTGGGCAGCAGCAGCAGCACCTGCTTGGTCGTGTGAGGTGAGCGTCTTCCTCCCCGTGCGCGGCCACCGGACTCCTGCTCACAGGATGGTGCTGACCCAACACGCGTCCTAACAGCTTCTTTGTTGCAAAGACACAGGCCCGGCCCCGTCCCCGGCAGCGCCCCAGAACCCAAGGTCCCTGGGAAGCCGGGAGCGCCAGGGGGGACCTGGCGCCGGCGGGGGTCGGGGGGTGAGGTGGGGGACCTGGCACCCCGCCTGAAGAGACTCCAAGAGCCCCCCGGCAGTACCTCAGAGATGAGGTCCACACCCTCCCCGGCAGCTGCTCCGGGAATGGGGGTGCCGCACCGGGCAGGAACGGGCGCGCCCCGACGCGCAGCCCGAGGTCACGGAGACGCGGGGCTCCCCGGACGGCCCGCGGAGGGGGACGTCACCTCCGCCCGCCGCCCCCGACTCGCCGCTGTGGACACCCCCGGCTCTGGACCAGCCCACGCCCCGCCGGGCACCTGCGCCCGGACGCCCCCGAGCAGGTGTGAGTGACGCCGCCCCGCCCCCGTCCCGTCCGCGGCCCCTCACGACGGCCGTCCCGGGCTGCCCGCGCCGCGGCTCGCACCTGACTCAGCCGCTCGGGCACCTGTCAGTAGCGTCCCTGTCCAGCCGCCCCGCGGCCCCAGGGCCCGGGAACCCCTTCACCTCACACCTTCAGAGACAAAGTCCTCTCAGGTGCCGCGCGGCGGCAGCGCGAGCGGCGGCCCGGCGACTTCCGGGAAGAGCGTGACGGGACGGGGCCGCGCCTGCGCAGAAGAACCCAGACGCCTCCTTCCTAGAGCCGCGGGTGGGAACGCGCGGCGTCGCCAGACTACATTTCCCACAAGTCCGTGCGCGCCGCCCGGCAGTCGGGACGCGGGTCTCTTCCGGGCTCGGTCTCCCGCGGTGAGGCCCGACGGGGAGGGCGTCGGGGCCGGCGGGCGGCGCCTTTGGGAAGGGGACGGGGGCGACCCCGGGGAGGCGCAGAGGAGGGGAGCGCGCTTCGTCCCCCGAGAGTGCCCAGCACTCCCCGCCGGCTCGTCCCTGCCTGCTCTTCTCGCAGGGGGCGCGGGGCGAGGGCGTTTCCCCTCCCCAGAGAGTTCCGCTCTGGCGGGATGGAGGGGACAAATGGACGTCAGGTCGACGAGCGCACCTGTCATGACCTCTGGCCTCCCTGGTGGCGCAGGTGTTAAGAAGCAACCTGTGAAGCTATCAGCAGCCTCTGCAGCACGAGTTCGATCCCCGATCCCCGGCCAAGGAGCTACCCACACGGCGCAGCAGACCTCTCCTGGCTCCCAGCTGCTCCCCTCAGTGGGTTTCATCAGTCTGCCCCACTCTGTCTCCGGTGAATCCTCTCTACCGCCCCCCTACACCTCTAGCCTGTACCCAGGTTCTTGTATGCGTAAATAAATCTCTAAAAAAAAGAAAAAGGTTATTGTTGCAGATGACCCTAAATCTGGGTCATTTTCACGCTAAGCTCCTGGTAGCAATTTCTCTCGAGGTCTTCAGGGCACTGATTGATCTTAATCCCACGTGCCATCTGGACATTAGGGGGAGGGGGAGGCCGATCCTATACAAGATCCCTGGCACTGAAGTGGTGCATCAGGAGGCTCCATTTAGAAGCATCTAGGGGCCTCCCTGGTGGCGCAGGGGTTAGTCTCAGCACTGTGAAGCTATCAGCAGCCACTGCAGCAGGAGTTCAATCCCCGGCCAGGGAGCTACCCACAGGGCGCAGCAGACCTCTCCTGTCTCCCCGCTGATCCCCTCAGCAGTGAGTTTCAGTGGCTCTGCCTGCTCTTCTCCCCACTCTGTCTCTGGTGAGTCCTCTTACTCCCCGCACCCCTGGCCTGCACCCCAGCTCTTGTATGCATAAATAAATCTTTATATAAGAAGATAAATAAATAAGAACATAAAGAAATATTTATAAAAGAAGCTGTAGCATCTGAAAACTCCCACAGCTACTGGCATTCAGGCACCCAGATCAAAGCAGCTCCTGTGCTGGTGGCCTTGAAGCACCTCTTTTAAAGGGAGCCCCTCAAATGCTTTCACTAGTCAGTGTGTTGGATAGAAGAACACAGGACAACGAGGGAGAGTAGACAGGTGATGAGAAGGGGGTGGATGAAGTAAGTTAGGGACTAATGACAGGTGGTGGGTGGAAACCGGACTTTGGGAATTTACATCCCGACTCCATGTGGTGTCTACAGGTATTGAAATGAGGTGCTGCACTCTAGGAACTTACAGGATGCGGGGGCTGGTAGCCAGTGTCTCAGGCTCTAATTCTCCCACGCTGATCGGGGATTCAGGGAGGCCCCATTCTTTCTTGTGGGAGGTTTATCTCCTGCTCTTGGGGAGAGAAGGGAGAGTTAGCGCCTCCTTGTCTCTCTTGCTCCTGTTCTTCCTCCTCTTCCTCCACCCCACTATGCCTTCCTCCCCTTGTAGGGCAGCCTCCTTCTTCAGAGTAAAAAACTCTTACAAGTTACTATAACAAAATTTCAGGTCAAGGTCATTATACACATTATGTTCGGTGGCCAGATAAACTGTAGGGAGTGTGCTGGGTTTCAGCAGAATTTTGCTCCAGGAGCCGTGAACTTTTCTGAGTGTGAGAAACTTTAGAGGGCTCTCTCTGCTCGGCGTCTGCTGTTTAATGTTACCAACAATGCCACACACTTCGGACCTACTGACAGGCTTGTGTCATCATCTCTGTTTGCAAATGTCTGTTTCTGTGGGGGTGGGGGCGGTGCGCCCTCAGACACAAGTGTCCCCAGTGGAACATGCTCCTGCAGGAAAGTCTACACGATGCTAGTTTCCAGGACTGGGCGAGCTGACAATTAGACGGGACCCATGAGGTGTATGTGGAGGAGAGGTGGAGGGACACTTTCCTAGCCCCAGCAAGAGAATCGGATGAAGACACAATGGTGGTGCCAGGAATGGGCAGGTGAGGGCAGCGGTGACAAGAGGGCAGCACCTCTCTCCCCACCCCCAGTCCACCCTGCCCCTTCTCTCCAAGCCACCTGAGACCACAGCCCCTTCGTCCTGCCTTGCTTCTTCCTCTTTCCCTCTCTCCCTCCTCACCTTCCTTCCTCCCTCCCTCCCCCAAAAAAGGCTCCTCTTGCCTTGCTTTTCTGACCTGTATACCAGTGAATCAAGGAATTTCCTCCACAGCAATTGCAGAGGACATCATGTTCTACTCCGACAGCCTCCTTTACAGACAGGAAACTGAGGCCCTGAGGGGAAATAAACCTAAGTCATGGTTTATAAATTGCATTTTGGGGGCCCCCCCCGGTGGCACAAGGGGTTAAACATCAGCACTATGAAGCTACCTGCAGCCTGGGCCAGGGAGGTGACCCACAGGGCGCAGCAGATCTCTCCTGTCTCGCCCCGCTGCTCCCCTCAGCAGTGTATTTCAGTTCAGTCTGCCTGTTCTGCTCCCCACTCTGTCTCTGGTGAGTCCTCTCACCCCTCACACCTCTGGCCTGCACCCCAGTTCTTGTATGCTTAAATAAATAAAAATAAATCTTAAAAAAAAATAAGCATAAACAGATAAGTCAGAGCTGATACCAGGGTAGCCTTGCCTGAGTCTGCAGGGCCCCACAGGCTTGTGAAGGGTTAAAATACTGTCAAAGCCATAGACAAGCTGAACCCCAAAGCCATGGCAATGGCCCTGTATTAGCTATTCTCTTCTTTTCTGTGTTCTTGAAGCTCTGTCATCCATGGAAGATTCCTACTTCCTCATAGTCACTGAATGGCTAGTCAGGATTTCACCCAGAAGTTCCCACATGGCCATGGGAGACAGGAGGGCGCCTGCCCCAGACCTTGGTGTTCAAACATTTGGTCCCCGAAGGACATCTCTGTTGTTTCGGTTTGGGCCTAAATTTCTGTTAGTTTTTCTTCTGTTAAACCATCTCCTATTTCAGGAGGATCTCAGTCAAGGCCTTAGAAGAGAATGTGGGAAGTTCCTTTTCCGCTGCGACACATACAAGGAAGTGCATGCTATTCACAGTAGAAAGTGATGAACCATCAAGCTCTGTGTCAGGAGAGAATTTCCCCCATTCCTCTGGCTGACTGAACAGTCCAGTTAATGGACACATGAGGAGAACAGAACAAATATCATTTCATACCCTCCCCTCATTCTTACTTCACCCCCATGTGCATCCTCGCAGTGACAGAAACAGAAACCTAAAACCTAATGGCAGCATCCTAGCCATAACCCCATACTCTAACTTATGGCACATGGTAATCATAACACTTACTGTTGACACTATGTATAACCTGATCCTTCATGCAGAACCCTTACCCCAACTCAAATGCTACCCCTAACCTGAGCCCTTAACACTCTGAATCACTAATACCAAATCCAGTCCAACCCAGTCACACAAAGACATCACAAAAATAGAAAACCACAGACCTATACCCTCCACAAAATAATGATATAAAGAAAAATATTCAGCTAACTGCATGTTAAAAGATTTAAGCACCACAAGCATCTTTAAACCCAGAATTTTAAGGGTTGTTCAAATACTAAAAACAAACAAGATAAATCATGTTCATTGTGTCAAGGAAAAACACTGCTAATATCATTTAATGCAGAAAAAAATTTAAACAAAATACAGTGCCCTTTCATGATATCATCACTCTACAAAGTGAGACCCAGGGCCTCCCCGGTGGCACAGTGGTTGAGCGCTGGGTTGCGAAGCTGCCAGCGGCCTCTGCGGCGCCGGTTCGATCCCCGGCTGCTCCCCGGCCACCGGAAGAGGGTCCCACATGGCGCGCAGACCTCTCCTGCCGCCCGCTGCTCCCCTCAGCAGTGTACTTCGGTCCTTCTGCCTGCTCTGCTCCCCGCTCTGGCTCTGGTGAATTCTCTCACCCTCCCACGCTTCTGACTGTACCCAGTGCATGTACAAACAAACAAACAAACAAAAAAAAAACAAATAAATAAAAATACATGCCAAAAAAAAAAAAAAGTGAGACCCAAAGAAAATCTCCTTAATATAATAAAAAACATTACACAAAACCAATGGCAAGCACCATGGTTCAACGTCCCCTTTGCTTATTTATATTCCACAGATAAATAAAACTACCCAGGAACTTTCACTTTCTGACTTACTTCACTTAACAACCTTACCAAGGCCATCCATTTTGAAAGGTGGTGTTAAATCTTTTTCATAGCAGTGTAGTATTCCATTGTGTATGTAACCCACAACTTCTTTATCCAGTCATCTGTGGGTGGGCACTTAGATTGGCTCCATGTCTTGGCTATTGTGGATAATGCTGCTGTGAATATAGGGGTGCATAAATCTTTTCATATTACACAGTTTTATGTTTGGGGGGGTTCACCACCTAGCAGTGGTGTTGCTGGATCACATGGGATTTCCATAACTATAGATCGCCTCTCCTCTGAAGACACCACTCATTAATTTCCATCATTAACTCTGCAACACCTTACTGCAGAGATCATTTTGAGGTACTGAAAGTGAGGTTTTCAACACATCTCTTCCAACCCAAGTATTTTCATTGCTTTTGAAAACAATAATTTGTGATTCAGTCACTGACTGGTTTACATTCAATTTAAATTGACACTGAATTCTGGCATCTGTCATCACTGTAAAGGTGCATCACAAAGACCTGAGGTGAAAGCTGAGTCTCTGCCTGACTGATTTTCTGGATTGTGGCCCAGTCTTTCAGTCCCATCCACTCGCTATGCAAAGATTTTTGTTGGCAGTTGGCTAGTGAACGCCCACATTTCCTATGTTAATTGTTCTCAAAGATCAGCTGGGAAATGTTGCCTTTCTTAATTTTTTTTTAAAGATTTGTTCATTTATTAAAGATTTGTTCGTACAAGAGCTGGGGTACAGGCCAGAGGTGTGTGTATGTGGGAGTGAGGGGGTATACCAGAGACAGAGTGGGGAGCAGAACAGGCAGACTGACTGAAATACACTGCTGAGGGGAGCAGTGGGTGAGCCAGGAGAGGTCTGCTGCGCCATGTGGATTGTTCCCTGGCTGGCTGGAGGATCGAACTGGTGCTGCAGTAGGTGTGGACAGCTTCATAGGTTGCATCTTAACCCCTTGCGCCACCTGGGAGGCCCTGCCTTTCTTAATTTTTTTTATAAATAGGCTAAGAACCCATGGAGAAAACTTTTAAACAAGTGAAAAAACGTTGGGTCCACATCTGTGTTCAGACAGGCCAGATACAGGCCTCACTTTCTGGGCCCTAAATATAGCAGTGGGTATGTTTCAAAATATTCTCTGTGGGGCCTCCCTGGTAGTGCAGGGGTTAAGTCTCAGCACTATGAAGCTGTCCATAACCACTGCAGCATGAGTACTATCCCAGCTAGGGAGCTACCCACATGGCGCAGCAGACCTCTCCTGACTCACCCGCCGCTCCCCTCAGCAGTGTGTTTCAGTAGATATGCCTGTTCTGCTCCCCACTCTGTCTCTGGTGAATCCTCTCATCCCCCGCACCTCTAGCCTGCACCACAGTTCTTGCATGCATAAATAAATAAATCTTTTTTAAAATATGCATAAATAAATCTTTAAAAAAAAGTACACAGTGAGGGTGCTTTCCTGCCTCCACCTGTCCTGGGGGGTGGAGTCTGGGGGTGTGGGTGGAAAGGGGTGGGACCACCACGAGGGGGTCAGAGGGAGGAAAGCTGCACTGTCTTTTCAGCCCTTCCTGGGAGTGTCTTTATCCAAACACACTCATCTGAACATAGGGAAGTGCAAAGGGACGAAGTCCTGGGTTCACTTCTGCCAGCCCCCCAATAACAGAGTGGGGAGCAGGAGGTTTGGGCCCCATCGTCCAGGGCAGGTAGAGCACTGGGCATTACGTGACAGGTGTGAAAGTTTCTATGGTAGCTGTGTAGGTTAATTTTTCAGTTAGGTTTTTTTTTTAAGATTTATTTATTTGTTTGTTTATTTATTTATTTATGCATATAAGACCTGGGATGCAGGCCAGAGGTGTGGGGAGTGAGAGGACTCCCCAGAGACAGAGTGGGGAGCAGAACAGGTAGATCCACTGAAATCTACTGCTGAGGGGAGCAGCGGGGAGACAGGAGAGGTCTGCTGTGCCCTGTGGGTAGCTCCCTGGCCGGGGTTCAAATTCGAGCTGCAGAGGCTGCGGACAGCTTGATAGCGCTGTCTTTAACCCCTGCACCACCAGGGAGGCCCTGGCATCAAAGTTTCTGTTGTAGATGTTTAGGTTAACTTTTCAGTTAGTTTTTTTTTTTTTTTTTAAAGAAAAGGCTGAACAATTTAGAACTTTCCCCAGTCCAGTTTCATCCATTGACGTAGGAAGACCAGAGTGACGCCGTCTGGTGCGGGAAGGCAGCCAGCTGCCGGGAGCTCCTTCTGTGTATTGGCCTGCTCTCGTGCCCCTGGCACACCCCAGTTCTCTTAGTGGGTTCAGGGGCGCATCCCCCCGACACCTGCTAGGGGTGAGCAGGTACAAGAAGGCCCTGCAGGAGAGTGGCTGGGTCCTGCCTCCACCTGATGTCCCGTCGACAGCATAGGCACCAGGGACCCTGTACACAAGCCGCCCTGAATGAGTGTGAATAAACTGGACGTGGTGACGGGACATGCCTGCTTCGTCCCTCGGACGCAGGGCCGCTGCCCAGCCTGGCCGATGAACTGTTCCCGCAGCTGTGCTGCTGGATGCTCCTGGTGGACACGGCCTTAGTCGTCGGGGCTGCTGTCTGAGGCCCCGTGGACTGGGGCTTGAAAAGCATCCCACGGCGGCTCTCACAGGAGGCTGGACGTCCAAGGTCACAGCCGAGGCCTCCTGGCTGGTGGGTATCCGCTTCTCACTGTCCTGACCAGACAGAAGAGGAGAGGCCAGATAGAGGCCAGACAGAGGCCTGGGGCCTTTATCAGGGCACTGCTGCCGGCCACGGGGCTCCACCTCGTCCCCCCAGAGCCCCACCTAACACCAGGCGCTGGGAGAAGGTGTGTGTGCAGCTCAGCACGACGTTGCCGTGGGGAAACACGCACGTTGCTCAGCTCATCTTCCTGCTGAGGTGACCGCTCCCCTCCCAGGCCTGACAGCGGATGGGGGACAGGGGCCGCGTTGTCCTGGTTGACGCAGGAATGCCAGACGCCTCCTCCAAATGGCACAAGTTTTCACATTTTACTAAGACCCAGTTTTTACATTTGCAGAGAAATGGAACATTTTATACGATCTTCATTTTCATTGTCACTTCTGGTAGAACCTTCCCCGTCCTGCCGTGTCAGCTGTTCATTGACTGGGGACTCAGGTCCTGTAGGAAATGGGGGAGGCTGTGTCTGGGGGTGGCTGTGAGGCTGTGGCTCCAGCTCCAGCCACGGCTTACAAGTGCCGTCAACTCAGCCCTTTCTGCCTGGTGAGGAGAAGGGACCGGGGCTCACTCTCCACCTGGGACTTCACTGGAGCCTGGCAACGCCCCGCAGAGACGCCCCTGAAGCCGTGGGCCACGTGCACTTGCTCAGCCTTCACCTGGGCCTCAGGTAGAAGCCAACCCCCATCTGATGGGCGAGGAAGAGGAGGTGGGAGAGGCAAGTCCCGGGCCGCAGGACACAGCTCGGACATGGGAGAGGCAGCACGCGCGGGCAGGCCCTGGTGTGCACGCTTAGCTGTCGGTCCTGCTACGTGAGGGCCGGGCCGCAGGGCCGCATGTCCAGGAAAGTCCAGGAGCAGAGGGTGAGGCGGGCACCTACAATCCAGCCCACCCTGAGCTCCAACCTCCCAACTGCACCCCCACGACAGAAAGACAAGACCCATGTCCGGCGCCCAGACAAAGCGGGCTTGGGGCATTTGGGGGCCGATTAGGATAAACAGTGTCGGCCCGTGCACTTGCCAACAAGAAGCAATGAACATCACGAAGTGTTCATAGGTGAGTGGTTTTGTCTCATTTATGAGGCTTTTGTCAAAGTGCAGCCTCCAAAGCTGAGATGAGGCTCTTCCTGACAGTCACCGGCCTGGTCTCTCCCGCTCGCAGCAGGGTTAGCACCAACCCTCCGTGCACTGTGCCCAGGTCGCCCCTCAGCCGCTGGTGCCCACTCTGGGGCGCATCGGGGACTGTCACTTAACTTTTGAATCCCTTGCCTCGGCATGTCCTATTTTGTTTTCACCTACACCCACACAGCTTAAGCGAGGCGAGTAGCTCCACACGGGAGGGCGCTTCCTGAAAGAGCAATTGCCAAAGAAGTAGAGCTGGGACTCTCTCCACGCGCCCCTCCGGGGAGCTCACCTGTGTGCTGGGCTCGCGCCAGCAGAGGGCACTGCCGAGACCGGCTCCGCACGGGCTTGCTTGGCTGAGGACCCGCTGTCCGATGCCCGATGGCCGGCTCGCTCGGCCGCAGATGCACCTGCTGAGGCCCAGTCTTGCAGGAAGTGGACTCACGACATGCTGGAAACCAAAGTTTAAAAAAGATGAACTTTTTATTTTATTTACTTATGTATTAAATTTATTTATTTATGCATACAAGAGCTGGGGTGTAGGCCAGAGGTGTCGGGGGTGAGAGGACTCCCCAGAGACAGAGTGGGGAACAGAACAGGTGGATGGACTGAAATCCACTGCTGAGGGGAGCAGCGGGGAGACAGCAGAGGTCTGCTGCACCCTGTGGGTCAGCTCCTGGACTGGGGTTCAAACTCGTGCTGCAGTAGCTGCCGAGGGCTTCCTAGGTTGCATCTCAACCCTTTGCACCACCAGGGAGGCCCCAAGATGAACTTTCTAATATTAAATCCTAAATACAAGAGCAATCCCCTCCACGTTGCCTTGTGTCTTTGAAACTTTAAGTGAACATTCTTGGGGGGATACTGGCTGCCACCGGATACCACAGTGGACCCTGTGGTGAATCCCAGATGTGAGGGGACCCCCTCCCTGATACCAACCAGCCACCCAAGGACCCCAGCAGGTATTAGAATTTTTTTTAAAGATTTATTTATGCATACAAGAGCTGGGGTACAGGCCAGAGGTGAGGGGGGTGAGAGGACTCACCAGAGACAGAGTGGGGAGCAGAACAGGCAGACTGACGAATACGCTGCTGAGGGGAGAAGCGGGCGAGACAGGAGAGGTCTGCTGTGCCATGTAGGTTGCTCCTTGACCTGAACTCGTGCTTCAGAGGCTGTGGATTGCTTCATAGTGTGGTGCTTAACCCCTTGTGCCACCAGGGAGGCCCCAGGTCTTAGAATTTCTCTTGATCCCCATCTGTCCACAGGGGTCTGCAGGCAAAGGCCCCGCACCCCAAGACCACCCTCCACCTCAGTCCCGTAAAGCCAGAGAGACGGGTTTCTCTAAGAAATGAAGCCATCCTTCTGGGTGCAGGAAAGGAGAGCTTCCATTCTCACTGTCACAGACCTGACAGGCGGTACCTGGAGGCGCCTGGGGCTGGGCCACCACCTCCACCTACAGCACCTGCTGGGAAGGCAGTGATGGTGACACCTGGCTGGGCCCAAGCTGATCCCACACAGTGATCTCCTGGCAAGGTCTGGGGCCTGGCCAGCTGGCGGCCTCAGGGAGCCAAGGACGCCTTGTTAATCAGCAGACTGTGGGGTAAAGGCAGCAGGTCCCAGGGCCTTTGAAAGGGGCTGGCAGAGATGGCAGGCAGGGCACAGCGCTCACAGGCCTCCCATCCCCACGGACTGCAGGTCCTGCCTGGGGGTGAGTGGGGGCTGACGAGGAGCTCAGGGCCCCATCCCGGGGCAGGGGTTGGGCACTGCTGTGGTGCCTGGGTGCTGGTGCTGTTGAGGCAGACACGTCGAGGACACCATTAGGTACCTTCACCTCACATCTTCACCACACATCCCCTTGCCTTCCCCCCCCCAAAGCCTTTCTCTTGCCCGCACCTTGGAGTCTTCCCCTCTCCTCTGCAGCTCTGTCACAGCACAGCCACAGCCGCTTTTCCTTCACTGCCTGGGGTCTACTGCACCCCAGCTCTGGCTGTGAGCACCTGGAGGGCAGTGCTCCCACATCAGCTGATTTCGCCCAGCTCCTCCTGGTTCTGTACACACAAGAAGTGCTCCGTGCTTGGCTGGTGACTTAGATGAGCCCAGGGACACGCGGGGATGGCATTCAATCCCGCTGCTGACCTAAGAGATCTGACCATCCGTGAGGGAACGAGATACACTCTCCCAGCCAGGGGCGTGCATGTCTCCCGAGGACACTCCCAGGGGCAGCACAGTCCAGAGGTGGGACAAGGACCTCGGAACCAGGACAGTTTCTTATTCACCATGGATGCCCAGGGCGGTCCCTTCCTCTCTCCAACTCCGAGCAGACTCCCTCTCAAGGATGCGGGAGGATAAGGGAGACAGAATAGGCAAAGCACCTGGCTCAGCTGAGCTGACCCAGGGGCAGCTGTTGCTAGTGCAGAGCAGAGATGGCAGCCCAGACAGGGGACACACACCGCTTGAAAACTGAGGAGCCAGAATAGAACCTACAGGTGGAACAGGAATAAAACACACAACTGTCAATAGCAAGACAGGTGGACACAGAGGCTGCCAGCCCCTGACAGGCAGGCTCAGACCTGGCCTGAGGGTTTTCTGCCAGATCCATGGCCCCAGCAAGTCACGAAGCAAGCCAGGCATAAGGCCGGGGAGGTGGATGTCTGAGCACATGCAGAGAGGAGGAGGTGGTGGCACTCCGCTGCAGACACCGGCCCCGCTCAGTGGAATATGTCACAGCTCATGAACATGAGACAAACAGAAACGGACTCCACCGTCGGGAGGCCTGTGCTAGGAGCTGGCCAAGGAGAGGCTGTTGGCCAAGGGGTATGAATCTGGATGGAAGGCTGTGGCCACACAAAGAGAAGTGTCCAGAAATGGTTGAATTGAAGGTGAAACAGAAAAGACCTTTCATTTTTATTTAAAGATTTATTTATTTATGCATACAAGAACTGTGGTGTAAGCCAGAGGTATGGAGGGTGGTGAGAGGACTCCCCAGAGCCAGAGTGGGGAGCAGAAAAGGAGGATCCACTGAAATCCACTGCTGAGGGGAGCAGTGGGAGACAGGTCTGCTGTGCCCTGTGGGTAGCTTCCTGGCCAGGGATCGAACTCATGTTGCAGTGGCAGCTGACAACTTGTCTTTAACCCCTGCACCACCAGGGAGGCCCCAAGACCTTTCTTCTTTTTTCTCTTTTTAAAGATTTATTTGTGCATACAAGAACTGGGGTATAGTCCAGAAGTGTGTGTGTGAGGGGGAGAGGATTCACCAGAAACAGAGTGGAGAACAGAACAGGCAGAGTGGCTAAAGTACACTGCTGAGGGGAGCAGTGGGTGAGTCAGGAGAGGTCTGCTGCGCCATGTGGGTGGCTCCTGGGCCGGGGATTAAACTCACACCACAGAGGCTGCGGAAAGCTTCACAGCGCTGCGCTCAACCCCTTGTGCCACCAGGGAGGCCCTACCTTTCATTTTTAATGGTTCTAAAAGACAACTGAGGGCCTCCCTGGTGGCGCAGGTGGTTAGCGCTGCACTGTGAAGCTGTCCACAGCCTCTGCAGCACCGATTTGATCCTGGCCAGCTGGTGAGATTCCCACATGGCGTGGCAGACCTCTCCTGTTGCACCCACTGCTCCCCTCAGCAGTGTATTTCATCAGTCTGTCTGTTCTGTTCCCCGCTCTGTCTCTGGTGAATCCTCTCACCCTCCTGCGCATCTGGCCTGTACCCTGGTTCTTGTATAAATAAATAAATCTTTTGAAAAAATGACATCATTTAAAAAAATAAATAAATAAAAGACAACTGACTAAAGCAAAAGTGGTAGTGTGAGCTGTACACAGTTATGCCTACGTGGAAGCAGAATGTATGCCAACTGTAGCCTGGAAGTTAGAAGCGGGGAGCTGGAGGGTAGCGTGTATGGGGAGCAGTATGACTGATCAATGAAGAATGATCAGGAGCCCTGCGACTGGCCAGAGGTTGTCGGCAGCAGGGTCACCCTCTCCTCAGGCTCTCGCCTTCCCAAGAACATTCTCCTCGGGAGCCACAGACTAACTATGAACAGACTCACTGAATAGACTCATACTCTAAAGGGCTTCCACAAACTTAAAAGAATTGAAGCCAGATGAAGGACGTTTTCTAATCAGAGAAGAATTAAACCATAAATCAACAACAAGGAGACATCTGCAAGCACCCCAATGCTTTGGGAATGACAATACCCAGGGGAAGTAGAAGATGTTTTGAATTGAATACAAATGAAAACACACACATCAAAGATGTGTGGATGCAGCTAAAGCTATACTTAGAGGAAAATGCATGGTAGGATACGTATGCTTACATCAGAAAAGCAGTCAGTAATCTCAGTTTAAAAAATTAGAACAGGCCCTCCCTGGTGGCACAAGGGGTTAAGACGCAAGCTATGAAGTTGTCTGCAGCTGCTGTGGCGCAGGTTCGATGCCTGGCCGGCCAGGGAGCTGCTAGCATAGCACAGCAGACCTCTCCTGACTTGCCTGCTTCTCCCCTCAGCAGTGGGTTTCAGTGGATCTGCCTGTTCTGTTCCCCACTCTCTCTCTTTGGTGGATCCTCTCAACCCCCCGCACCTCTGGCCTGTGCCCCGGCTCTTGTATGCATAAATGAATACATCTTTAAAATAAAAAATAAAAAATTAGAACAATAAGCAAAGTAACCCAAAGCAAGAGGAGGAAAATAAGAAAGGAAGGGCAGAAATTAACAAAATTAAAAACTGAAAACAATAGAGGAAAAACAAAGAAATCAGAAGCTGATTCTTTGAAAAGATGGATGAAATTGATAAACCTCTTGCCAGGTTAAGCATGGACAACAGAGGACTCAAGCTGAGCAGGAAGGTCTCAGGGCAGGCCTGGACAGGACTCAAGGACAAAATTCTGCTGCTCCCATGGGCTGATAAACAAGAGAGTAAAAACCTGAGGCCTCCAGGCCTGGACACTTGCTGTCAGAAATTTCTACTGTCTTTTTCTCCCCCCCATTTCTGAGCTATCTTCCACAGCTTATCGAGTCGGCTGCCATGGGAAAAAAGGGAGTTGCAGGCCCAGAGGAACAGAGTCAACGACCTTGAGAGCAGGCTGGTTCACACAGGAGCCACGGGCTCGGCCCCCGTGAGATGCTCCCCTTGGGAATGGTCACAGTTTGCCCCCCCAGAGCTGCAGCTGGGCACCCAGAAGCAGCAAAATAATGGATGTCAGCCAACTGCACTCTCCTCGGCCAATAAAGTTTAGTCCCTTTGTTCCCAAATTCCAGTCCTAAAACCTACACAGACCCCTGGCCCCCGCACCTCCCCAGTCCCTCTCCTGCTCAGAGAGGTCCCCCCGCCCCCCCAGTTCTCTTTCCTTGATCTGCTGCTGACTCCTTGCCTGCCCTCACCATGTGTCTGTGGGGTCCTCTTCTCAATCTCCATGGATGGGTGGGGGGTCTCGAATGTCTTTCCCCAGCCTGGGGCAGGAACCCTGGGTCCATCTCTTTGCCTGTGTTGTAAGTTAGGAGGGGGCTGAGGGGCCGCAGAGCTGCTCCCTTGTTTGGTGACAAAATGACCAATTGTAGACACGGGCCATAAAGGAACATAATTAAGATCAGCGTTATGCAGAGAAATCTGACACTTCAGATCAAATGGACAAACCCTGGAAAAGGCAGAGTCACTGGAGAGGAGTGAGCTGAGAGGCCGTGTGTCCACTCAAGACAATTCACACTAACATTATTCTAAGAGAGAAGGGCCTCCCTGGTGGCCTAGGGGTTGAGTGTCAGTGCTATCACCTCTATGGCCTGACATACCCACACGGCTCAGCAGACCTCTCCTGTCTCCCCGCTACTCCCCTCAGCAGTGTATTTCGTCAGTCTGCCTGTTCTGCTCCCCACTCTGTCTCTGGTGAACCCTCTCACCCTCCCCCCAACCCCGCGCCTCTGGCCTGTATCCCAGCTTTTGTATGCATAAATAAATAAATCTTTTAAAAATAATTAATTAAAAAGAAAAAGAAAATAGCAGAATAATGACTCTCAGGAACACAGAGGCAGTACGTTCTCAACCAGACGTCAGCAAACGGTTCGTAGCAACACAGATGGGACTGGAGGGGATGACATTAGGTGAAATAAGTCAGAAGAGAAATACTGGGTGATTTCTAAGCCCCCTGTGGGAAGCAAAGAAGGTGGAACAGCCCGAACAATTGTGAAGGGGAAAGTGGGAAACTTACCAGCACGTCCGGGACACACTGCACACACGGGCAGCCGATCGTGGACAGATTTGAAGGCAACTGGGGGCAAACGGGTAGTCTCTTCAAAGACACGGTGCTGGGGAAACTGAAGTGCCGATGGAAAAGGGAAGAAAAGAAGAAATGAGCTTTGAGTCCTCCAGCGCCAAGCACCGAAACTAACTGAAATTTACATAAAATCTACCTAAAACAGAACACCGTGACTTTCCTAGGAGAAAATTCAGGGGACATGTCGTCACCTGTGAGGGCAAATACTTTCCATAGACAACACCCAAGCACAACCCACAGACGCATCTCCTGGCCTTCGGAGCTAAGAATTTCTCTTTGAAGGACGCGGTTACACAAAAGGAAGACGGAAACACCTGTACCGCTCATACCCGAGAAAGAACTTCTGTTTGCCTCCTAACTCCATGGACTTCGTTTTGTTGATTTTTCTGGTCACTGGAGCAAGTGAAAATTATCCCGGGGCGAGCAGCCACACCAGAGCCAGATAAACACGTCACCTCTCAGGCCCCTTCACATCGGGCAAACTGGTAACAGCCACGTTGAGATAAACACAGACAGTATTTCAGCTACTTTTTACAGTGTTGCTTAATGCAAAATGATGGCACCCTGTGTTCATGGGAGTCCAGTGACTTTGGGGGCTCAGTTTGATCTGGCCTTGTCCTCGCTGTTCTGAAGATCTGGCTTAATGGGCCTCCCCGGTGGCGCAGCGGTTGAGAGCTGGGCTGCAAAGCTGCCCGCAGCCTCCGCAGCGCCGGTTCGATCCCCGGCTGCTCCCCGGCCACCGGAGGAGGGTCCCACATGGCACGCAGACCTCTCCTGCCGCCCGCTGCTCCCCTCAGCAGTGTACTTCGGTCCTTCTGCCTGTTCTGCTCCCCGCTCTGGCTCTGGTGAATTCTCTCACCCTCCCGCGCTTCTGACAGAACCCAGTTCTTGTATAAATAAATAAATATATTTTTTAAAAAAATTAAAAAAGAAAAGATCTGGCTTAATGATTTAGACTATGCCAAAATGACATATTAGAAATTTCCTCTCTCCATAGCAGCATTATTTTTTTTTAAAGATTTATTTATTTATGCATATAAGAGCTGGGGTACAGGCCAGAGGTGCGGGGGGTTTGAGAAGACTCACCAGAGACAGAGTGGGGAGCCGAACAGGTGGACCCACTGAAATCCACGGCTGAGGGGAGCAGCGGGAAGATAGGAGAGGTCTACTGTGCCATGTGGGTAGCTCCCTGGCCGGGGATTGAACGTGTGCTGCAGTAGCTGCTGATAGCTTCATAGTCCAGAGACTTAACCCCTTGCACCACCAGGGAGGCCCCATAGCAGCATTATTTAGCTGCCACAGCTAGCACATGGAAGTAGGCTAAATGCCCATCAGTAGGTGAGTGGATCCAGCAGATGGGTCCATCCACAGGTGGACACTGTCCAGCCCCAGGAACAACAAAAGGCTGCCTTTCCTCCAAAACGGAAGGAGCTGGATGGGGTGGTGTGCAGAAAGGCAAGGCACAAAGATAAAGCCCAACAGGGGCCTCCCTGGTGGCGCAACCTATGAAGCTATCGGCAGCCACTGCAGCACGAGTTTGATCCCCAGCCAGGGAGCTACCCACATGGCGCAACAGACCTCTCCTGACTCTCCCACTGCTCCCCTCAGTAGTGGATTTCAGTTGATCTGCCTGTTCTGTTCCCCATTCTGTCTCTTACCCCCCACACCTCTGGCCTGTACCCCAGTTCTTGTGTGCATAAATAAATAAATCTTTAAAAAAAAAAAAAAACAGATAAAGCCCGAGAGTGGCTATCACATAGCAGACAATCCCCCAAAGTCAACTATTTACAAAAACCAGTGGACATTAATAAACATCATGGGGGTTCTGCGGTTAAGAGGGAGGGGGAAAGACGGGGAGACATAGGAATGGGGGTGGGGGAAATAAAAGCTCCAAGAAACAAAAAAGAAGGAAAATAACAGTGAAATGAAGAGTCAGAGTTCATGGAGGAAAATAAGGAGGAGGGTTCTGAGGTCACAGGTGGTTGGGAACTAGGGAGCTGCTCCCGTGTGGGGGGAACGCGGGGAAGGAGAAAGAAGCAAACCCTATAACAGGTGTCCTTGGAACATGAAATCTAGCCATGTGTTTGGACACCCTAGGAAAACTGAAGCTAGCAGAATGGATGTCCTCTGTCAGTTCGGCTTCTGAAAATACATGGTAGCCGGGTCAAGCGGCAGTGCTGGATGCCCAGGGGCCCTACTCCAGGGCCCCGGCGAGCCCCTCCCCCAGTGAACCCCGCCGCTGCACACCCCCCCCCCCCCATGCCTCCCTCTGCTCATCTCCTCTGCAGACAGGGGCTGAGAGTTCAAGTGGCTGATTGTCTCCCATGAAGACTTTACCAGCTGACCTTGGGAGGTCTCTAAGGCTGTCCTGCTCCTCCGACCCCCACTGTCTCGTAATTTGAAGGTTAATTTGCAACCTGTCTCTGGCAGATAAAGGACTTTACCTAGTCTCATCCGAACGTGGGCTTCTTTTTCTATTTGATTTTCCTTTTCCCTCAGTGGAGTAAAGGCTGTTGACCTGTGCCCCGGCCGGTTCCAAAGGACGCCGGTTTGCTTTGCACTGTTTGCAGGAGCGGAGGGGTCAGGCCCTCCCCGCCGCTGGGGGCTGACTCCTGGGGCAGGAGGGCAGCCGGAGCTGGGACTCAGCGTGGCCTGGGCCACAGAGGGATGGGGCATCTGCAGAAGCTCCTTAGCAAGGTCCAAAGTGACACAGAACTTGCTACACAGTGTGCAGGTGCTGGCAAGGTTGGCGAGCAGCAGGACCCCAACATGTGGGGTCCCCAGGATCACAGGAGTCAAAGTTCAGGACTACTCATGTTGCCCCAAATCTGCTCTGGGGGTGTTGCCCTCCACGGCCACGGAGCTTCCAGGAGACAAACGGTGGGCACTTGGCACCTGCACCAGGCCCTGTTGACCCCCCACAGGGAGGCCAGGACACGGGACACAGAGGACCATGGAGATGTCACCTTAAGCACCAAGAAAATACAGAAAAATGAGAAGGAGCAGGCAGAAATCAGCTCCCGGGCCATGCCCGCAGCGAGGGTGGTCTGCTCCACAGAGATCTGCAGGCCTGGACTGATGGTAGCTGGGCAGAACCGGACACGCCAGCTTCCCTGCTGGACTGTGCTAGGCTCGGACGCAGCAGCACTGGGGCAGCCGGCGCCTCCTCACAGGAGAGCTGGACCCTTCCCCCAAGTGCTGTGGACAGCTGGGTGCTGGCAGGTGCGGTAGTGAAATGGGCCATGGCCATGCTTCTCCCCATCCTCATTCCTACAAGTACCATGAAGTGGGTGTCTGTTTAGGGACGAGCCTGCCATCAGCCAGCAATGACAATGACCGTGACTGTCATTAGACGGCCACAGGAGGCTGAGGCTGCAGGAGGTGAACAGAGGGCAGGTGTGTCTGGCCTGTCCATGGCCTGGAAAGAGTCAAATGAGCATTTCAAGTCAAGTTCTGACCCCAGCTGAGCCCTTGTAGGATGACGTTCATCACGAGTTGCCTTGACAGAACTTGCTCTAGTTTGGTGACCAACCAAGACAGTGGCCAGACGTCTGTACTCGCCGGCCAGCTAGTTCAACCAGAGGCCCAGTGGTGCTTTACTCAAAAATTCCCCGAGACTCATGGCCTCTCTGAGGTCTGGCCTGCTCCCTTGACAAGGCCAGCTCCCTGAACACTTTTGTGCATGTTGTTTTCCTTTTCGGGACTTCTGCAAATAAAACAAGTTATTTGAAAGTCACTATTTTTAGCTGGAACGGGGCTGATGCAATAAGCCATGGGCAGTGCCCGTCAGAGCACCCGTTGGTCCTGGCGGCCGCGCCCGGTCTCCACGCCCTAGTGCTTCCTTGCTCATCTCCAGATCGCGGCCTCCCACAGTGTGGGTTTCTAAACCGTCACTTGTCCTCTGCAGCATAGGTGCCTGTAGGTGGGGAGGGGAGGTTTCTGGAAGGATTCTGGGCAGTCAACCAAGGTGCGATGGTGCTACCTGAGGTGCGTCTGCAGCCCCCAGGGCAGAGGGCCACCAAGGACGGCCAGAGCCTGCATCCCCAGAGAAATGCCACTTGGACGTGTTCTAGAGGCCAGGTGGAGCCCCTGGGGCTAGCGAGAGCTGCCAGTGTTAGAGAAACCGTGGGGGTGGGGGAAGGGTCCCCTGGAGATGCCCCCAATAAAACGCCAAGTGAAGGGCGGTTCAGAGCACCCGCAAGCTGCAGGGCAACAGGAGATGGCGGGGTGGGGGTGGAGATGAAGGAGGAGGTGAAAAGCTGGATCGACCAAGCACAATGTTTAACAAAGGCCGGACACCAGCACCCGGCAGTGGTGACGAAGAAGGGGGGGGTGATTTTTAAGGCGTTGTCGGTCTCCATTGTGTGTGCGCGTTTTAAAGAATCTCATCTGTAGCAAGCCACACCGAAATATTTATAGATAAGCTATTACATCTGGGATTTGCGTCAAAATAACAGCAGGGGGAGGGAGGGCTCCCTGGTGGCGCAGGGGTTAAAGACAGCGCTATCAAGCTACTGCCAGCCGCTGCTGCAAGAGTTGGATCCCCGGCCAGGGAGCAACCCACAGGGCGCGGCAGACCTCTCCTGTCTCTCCGCTGCTCCCCTCAGCAGTGGACTTCAGTCAATCCACCTGTTCTGTTCCCCGCTCTGTCTCTGGTGAGCCCTCTCGCCCCCCACACCTCTGGCCTGTACCCCAGTTCTTGTATGCATAAATAAATAAATCTTTTTTAAAAATCAAAAAAGAAAAAAAGAAAATCACCAGCTTCAGAATGACTGATAATGAGGTTGGTCTCTGCTTCTCTCACTCTCACTGTGGACCTGTGTGTTTCTGGCAGTGAAGGGGGTGTGCCCACATGCTTGGTGCGCTCCCCACATACACACTGCCAGGGAGCCTGGCTGGGGGGCTGTGTGATCCCCGCCCACCCCCTCCCTCAGACTTAAGTGCTTCCGTCTTATCAGCAAAGTCCCTTTCCTCAACTGATTTCTAGGCTTCAAGTTGGGTTGGAGGTTTGCAACACAAAAGGGCTGGGGGGCTCTTCCTGGTGGTGCAAGGGGATAAGCACAGCACTATGAAGCTGTCCAGCAGCCTCTGCAGCACAAGTTCGATGCCCCGCCAGGGAGCTACCCACATGGCGCAGCAGATCTCTCCTGTCTCCCTGCTGCTCCCCTCAGCAGTGGATTTTAGTACATCTGCCTGTTCTGTTCCCCACTCTGTCTCTGGGGAGTCCTCTAACCACTGTCCCCCGCCCCCCCCACCCCAGCCCCCCGCACCTCTGGGTGCACCCCAGCTCTTGTATGCATAAATAAATAAATCTTAAAAACAAAAGGGCTGGGGAGGCAGCTGAGGGTTAACTTCTGGCACAGAGAGGAGCCCTGTCTGGCGGGCAGCCAGGCCACTGCAGGGCCTCAGGGAAGGGTGGCCCAGCCTCCCTGGCAGCTGTCGTGATTCCCCGGTGTCCCCTTCCACAAATCTGTCCCCTTTTTTTAAATGTTAAAAAAAAAAAGAAGAAAGAAATGCGCGATCCCACTGTGTGCCTGCAACTTAGAAAAGATTTTTCAGAAAGGATAAGGGAAGGAATTGAATGACACTGAAATTCCATTGAATTCCGGCGATTGAATGACACTGTTGTGTATCAAAGACAAAACCATGAGTGAGTAAGATGGGCTAACAGGCAGGACAAAAAGACAAAGTAGGTGACCCCACGCTGAGGGGTGCCAGGCACTGGCCTCACATCAACAGCAGCCCTGCCCCTGCCACACACCTGCCACCTTCCTCCCTTCCCACAAGCTGAGCTTGTAGCTGAGGCCTGCTTGGGCTGTGTCCTCTGCCGGGGGGGGGCTGGTGGGGTGGGGTGCGGCTGCCCTGTGTCCCGTGGGGAGCAACAGCCACCGGTCCTGGCCTGCACTCAGCTCTGCCCTTCACAGGACTTCTTGACCTAACGTTCCTCATCATCTTCTTCCTTCCCACTAAGCCATAAGCCTTGTCAAAGAAAGGCTCTCCTCACATTGCTCCAGGCCTTCCTCGAGGCATTCACCCCACCGCCACAGGCACACTTTCGGGGAAGGGCAAACACCAGCTATTTGAGAACTTGCAGGCACCAAGTCACCGCTGCTGTCACAGCCACTCAGCAGCACCAGGAGCTGCCAGGGCGAGTGTCAATGAATGGATGTGGCCGGATCCTCACAAAACTTTATTTACAAAAGCAGGCGGCTGCGGGGGTCTGACTGTGGCGTGGCTGCAGGACCCATGAGGGTCCCCCGTCACCCCATTCTGCCAGATCAGCCCTGTGCACGCAGATGCTCCTCTATAAATTTGAGCCCTGAGCTGCCAGCAGGGACTGGGGGGGGGGGGGGGGGGTCCCCTGCGGGGCTCCTGTTCATCTCACTACTTTGCATTTCTAAACTCACAGGCGCAGGGCTTTCTTGACACAAAGAGAGAGGGAGTGGCTGAGGAAAGCACATGATCCCAGAGTCTCTATTATGAGTCCAAGATACAAATACTCTGGAGAACAGCCTTAGACTGCTTTAAAGCCACAATCAACTATAAAGGAGGGTTTTCCTCAGCATGAAATACCAAGATGCTACTTGTCTGAAGAAGGGATGCTTCTGAAGAAGAGAAGCGCACAAAAAGGAAATCAACTCTCGGAAGCAAGACTGCCTGCTACCTTGGTGCTGATGCAGCTGGAGGGCAGAGGTGGGGAGCATCGTGACTGGAGGACACTGGACCAGGGGCCCAGTCCATCTTCTCTGCCTTCTTCACCTGCAAGACATGAACTGAACGTGCCAAATCGAGAGTGATCTGAACTCAACTTCAAGTTTCTGAGATGATGCAATGGGGGGTGGGGGGGGTGTGCCAATGCCTGGCACGCTCAGCTGTGCGCACCTGGTTGTGCAGCTAGGGCTGAGGCGGGGGCTCCATGCCCACTGGTCTTACGCTCGGAAACACAGGCCCGGTCCAGCTTTGCTGTGGCCTGTTAGCTAAAGCTACGTGGTGGGTGCCCCCTGCCTGTCTCCACGAAGGGGCACAAGCCAGGGGCAGAAGGTGGCCAAGACACAGTAGCAGTAGAAGGTGTCAGCCACAGTAGCAATGACCAGAACAAAAGTCGCCTCTGGACAAAGCAGTAACTTCAAAGCAAGACAGAGAGCAAGGATTACGGCCTTGCGAAAACTCCCGGTTCCCAGAAGGTAAGACGAAATGGATAGAGTGAAATCTAACAGGGCTCCGTGTTCTCCTCACACACTGACAGTGTCAGCCGGATACCCAAGCCTGCTCAGACTTTCTCTGCACAAGTCCTTGAAAATGTGGGGCCTCCCTGGTGGCGCAAGGGGTTAAGATGCAACTTAGGAAGCTAGCAGCAGCCACTGTGGCCTGAGTTCGATCTCCAGCCAGGGAGCTGACCCACATGGCATAGCAGACCTCACTTGTTTTCCCGCTGCTCCCACAGCAGTGTATTACAGTCAGCCTGCCTGTTCTGTTCCCCACTCTGTCTCTGGTGAGTCCTCTCACCCCCCCCAACTCTGGCCTGTACCCCAGCTCTTGTATGCATAAATAAATCTTTAAAAAAAAAAAAAGGGGGGGGGAGAGAATGAGATAGAGCAAGTTAGTGATGGCATGTGGAATGTTTCTTGCTAGCTAAGTGGTCAGCGGGTACGACACCACCCCATTCTGGGTCCACAGAGGCAGAATCACTGTTTCTGTTTAGTGAGGTACTGGCAGGCAAAACCTCTCTCTGGCCTTTGGTATCTCCCTTGTCCCTTTATTGTAGTGACAAGGAAAGCCATAAAATAATATTTTTAAGAATTAGATGAGAGAGATGACTTTTGGGATCTTTACCTGGCCCTGTTGGTGGGTATGTTTTAGAGAATAAAGGTAAATAATGATCCGGTAGTGGGAGGCAGAGAGCTGAGGCACAGGCTCCTTGTGGTTACACTGACAGCTTTTCAGGCAGAGTGGCCTTGACGGGCCAATCCTACAAGCAAACAGCAGTGCTCTGGGGCCCCGGCTGCCACACTTTCCCAACAGAACTGTCAGGAAAATGAAGGAAACGTTCCCTGAGTAGATGACAGGCTTGTTTGCAAAATGTGGGCTGCCTGCCTGCAACAGCACCAGCCCTGGTGCTTGTTAAAAACTCCTATTCCTGCCTGCACCTGAGGCTACCTGAACAGGTAGGTGCCAGGTATCTGTAGTTAATGAATCCCCAGGGTGATGTGTGTGCAAAAGTGTCTGAGACTCACTCCTAGGATTAAGAATTCACCTCCTGGGGCTCCCTGGGGGTGCAGGGGTTAAAGACAGCCCTATCAAGCTATTGCCAGCCACTCCAGCACAAGTTCAATTCCAAGCCAGGGAAATACCCACATGGTGCAGCAGAACTCTCCTGTCTCCCTGTGCTCCCCTCAGCAGTGTGTTTCAGTGGATCCACCTGTTCTGCTCCCCACTGTCTCTGGGGAGTCCTCTCACCCACTGCGCTACTGGCTTACACCCCAGTTTTCTATGCATAAATAAATAAATCTTAAAAAAAAATTCACCTCCTACCGATACATTGAAATGCAGATCCCGGATTTTTACAGTCCAGTGCTCAAAGATCGTAGAAACTGTCGTTATGGCTTCGAGAACAAAAGATAGTACATGCAAGAAAAAATCTGGAAAATATAATAGAAAAAATCATTCCATGATGCTGCTATGGGCAGGAGGCACAATGAATGGTGGAGACTAATTGGGGGGATTCCCTGCCAGTCTTGTGATGTTCCACATGGGGCATTGTGGTTCTGAAGACAGAGGGTGGGGTCGTTTGCTCTCATGGTGCTCCTGTTCCCGCCACAATGCCTGGCAGAGGCCCACTCCTGTCTGCTGAATGGACAATGGAATGCAACTGGCCTCAAAATGTGTATGTGGTCTTGGTCCCGTTGACATGTAACAGGGGGGTCCCCAGGAAAGGGGGAAGTTCCAGGTTTCCTGCCCCACGAAGCTGGAGAGGAGACAGAGGAAAAAAGGAAGCAGCATGGAGCCAGAAGTGATACCGAAGGCCAGCCTCAGTTTCCCCCAGTCAATGAAAGGAAACAGAGTTTGAGGAAAAGGAAAGTGGTTTAATTTGTGGACAAAGGAGGAGGGTGGCAGACTCATGTCTGACAGACCACTGGGCAGAGGGCAGGGGTCTTTATGCAAAGGGGAGAAGAGGGGAAGATGGGTGTGGGTCTGCAGAGGGGAGGGGGATGGGGTTGGCATGGAGACGGGAGGGCGCCAGCTTGCTTTTCTCCAACAGCTGATGTTTAACTCCCTTTTCCTTGAAAGGCAGGAGGACTTGTTATCTAAAGACAAACCTGTCAAACAAGGGGGTAATTGCAAGAAATATGGAGGAAAGATAAACTTGTTAATGCTTATCTGGGAGACAAAGTTGTTAATGCTTATCTTTGAGACGTCATAAAGATGGCAAACTTGTCAAATAAGGGTGAAATTGCAAGAGATGGGGGAAGACAAACTTGTTAATTCTTAGAGACCAGCAATTTGTAACTGCATCAGAAGGAGCCCTGGGGGAGGCACACGGAGCAGGGAGACTCGTGAAGAAACTGCTCTTGCCTTGTGGTCGTGGACGGGGTGACACAGATGTGGGTGAGACCCGTGGGGAGGGGACAATGGCGGGTTTTGTCTTGATTTTGATTTTGCTCTTTTCCTCCCAGACTTGTCTGGTTGTTTCTGACCCTTTTCTGTGGGTCCCCGCTGGAAGGTGCTTCAGACTGTGGCAGCTTTGGGGCCTTGTTCTGGGCCAGTCCTGCTTGGGTGGACTTTTACCACAAGGGTTGGGGCAGTTTGGGAGCTTGATTTAGAAATTAGTGTTGTTTCTTCATTGTATTAAAGTCCCTTCCCACTAAAGTCTCATACGCTTTACGTTGATGCTGCGGATGGCAGACCTGCTTAGAGCAGGCAGGTTTGCGGGGTCTGGGGTGCCCCCCCTGCCCTGTCACAGACACCCTCTATTTAAACGTGCTGCCCTCTGTCTGCACAGCCATAGCAACAATGCCCTGCGTTGGGCAGAACGTCCTTTTCTGATTCTCCCGCGCGGATCAGACCCCACTTGCGCAGCCTCTCCGGGGTCCGGCCCCACACTGTGTCCACAAGGTGCGGTGCACAGACCGGGGCGCCCGGGGAGGCCGCGGGGGCCGGGCGGGGCCCCGCAGCAGTGTGGGGGCTGCCGGCGAGGGGTCGGCGACACCTGCCTGCTGCTGTCACCCTGCGGGGCTCACCTGACGTTAAGCCTCAGCGGCTCCGGGAAGCCCGGGGCCCGAGGGGAGCAAGCGGGGTCCCGGGGGAGGAGCGGGTCCGCGCGGGGAGGGGCGTGGCGCGACCTGGGGGCGGGGCCAGAGCCGAGCACGTGGTCGGCCGGGGCGGGGCGAGATCTGGGGCGGGGCCAGTGGGCGGGGCGAGGCCAGTGGGCGGGGCGAGACCTGGGACGGGGCGGGGCCGGGGCCGCAGCACGCGGGCAGCCGGGCCGGGGGCGGGGCGATGCCGGGGGGCGGGGCCGGCGGCCGTGAACGTTGGGCCCGCGAATGGGCGCCGGCCGGCGGGGGCGTGACGGGGCGTGACGGGGCGTGGCGGGGGCGTGGCGGGGGCGTGGCGGGGCCGTGGCGGGGCGGGGCGAAACGGCCCGGGGGAGCCGGCGGCGGGCTCGCGAGCGGGCGGCGGCGAGCATCGCGGAGCAGGACGCGGCCCGACGCAGCCGACGCCGACATGGTGAGGCCGCGCGGCGGGCGCGGGCGCGGGCGCGGGCGGGTTCCACGCTCCGGCCGTCGTGTCGGGGCCGCCGGCCGCGCGGCCCGGGAGGGCGCCCGGGGAGGGGCCGGGGGGCCCGGGGGCCGGGGGCCCGGGGAGGGCTCGGGGGCCGGGAGGGACCCGGCGGGCGTTTGGGCGGGAGCGGCCGTTCCCCCGGCGCCGCCGGTCCAGCCCCTGCTGCAAGCGCGGGACGCCCGGACCCCCCGCCGCGCCCGCTCGCGCACGCGCCCCCGAACCCCGCCCGCCCCCGGCCGAGCGGCGCCCCCCTGCCGGGCTGGGGCGCCAACGGCTGCGCGGGTCCGCCCTGGCCCTGCCGCCCGCGGGGCGCCGGCCGGGAACCGTCAGGTCCTCGCGGCCAGGGAGCCCCCCCGCGCCCCCCCCGCGCCCCTCCGGCACCCCTCCCGCAATGCCGGCGCCCCGCTGCCCACGTGCCCACTGCCCGGTCCCTCTGCCCGGTCCCCCACCGCCAGGTCCCCACCGCCAGGTCCCTGCTACCCAGGTTCCTCCACTGCCCAGTCCCCCACTGCCAGGTCCTCATTCTCCAGAGGGCCGTGGTGCCCTCTTGCCCTGGGCAGCGTGGCACCTGGCAGCGTGGCACCTGGCAGCGTGGCACCTGGCGCGCAGTGTCTCCAGGTCCTCCGGTGCCTGACCTTTGTCCCACATTTACCTGCACTGATGCGAGTGAGGGAACAGGTTCGAAGGTGTGGGCGTGGGCAGCAGCAGCCGGGCTCTGAAGCGTGGCAGCACCTCTTCGGCTCAGCCTTCCAGAAACTTGGGGTCCTCAGGGCAGCACTTTTAGAAAGACATGCACCCCAGCATCTCCCTTGAGGAAGCGCGGGAGGCGGGCGGCATGGGAGGGCGGCGTCCACTGGCCAGCGCAAGCCGTGTCCAGCAGCGCAGTCTCGCCTGGCTCTCCCAGGGCCTGGCTGCAAGACTCGCTTCCCCTGAAAAGTGCGGGGGTGTCCTCCCACGTGCCAGCGTGTGGCAAGGGGTTTCAGGCCCCACGCACGGCTCCTGAGGAGGGCATCTTTCCCGTGGGCCCTGACCTGCAGGCAGGGCGGCAGGCGGAGAGGGAGAGGGAGCTGGCCTGGTGGGAGGAAAGGTCAGTCTGTTGCTGAGATGACAACCCAGCAAACATAGAAGGGAGAGACTGCTGGCGTGTAACCTGCAGGCGTGGGCGTGGGCATCCAGTCAGAACACCGCTGTGTGGCGTGTTCGGGGAGTGCAAGGTGCATTTCTAAAGTTCCCCTTCGGAGAAGCTTCGTTTCCTGCGCTGACAGCGGCGGCGTCACCGGGTCCGTCAGACAGGCCGCAGCTCGGTTGGGGCGCTTTCACAGGACGTGGCTGTGGGGAGCTGAGATCGGGGTTGGGTGGGGTCCAACCCACCACCAGCATGTCCTGGGCCAGAGTGCCGGCCCCAAACTGCTCTCCGAATGAGACCCCGCTCTCCCCCCGAGGGGGTGCATGCCCTGGAGCGCCGGTGCAGGCTCAGCCCTCGCCAGCCTTCTCTGGGGGACCCTCACTCACAGGGTCACTCTGTGCCAGCTGTCCCCTCAAAGCCGGGGGGCACAGGGGCAACTGAATTTTCTAGTAGCATTGAAAACTAGCGACAGGTGAGGTTGACTCTAGTGGTCTGTTTTACTGAGCCCACCCAGCGCAAACCGCCCCGCCCGTCAGCCATGTGGGCAGACACCGAGGAGATGTTTTCCTTGCTTTCCGTGTGAGACCTTGACCGTCTGGGGTTGGTTCTGACTTGGGGCTGATCACCCCAGGCGCTGGGCAGCCGCGCGGGGTGGGGCTGCAGGCCGGCAGAGCCGCTGCAGGGGTTACTGACTCCGATGCACCCCTTATCTGCTGGCCCTCTCCACGCGCGGGCAGCTCACTGCCACCCAACCGGGCAGGGGTGGCGGCTCAGCTTTCACCTCCTCGCGGTTCCCGTTCCCGCAGGTAATTCCACCAGCTCGCGAGTGTCCCGTGTCTGACATCCGAGTCTTGCTGTTCTTTCCTGTGTATCGTGTATTCTCAGATTTTCACTTGAAAATGCCTGTAGGTCGCCCTGCGTCTCTCTCCACCATCTCTGCGTTCTCTGCAGGTCGCCTCTTTGATTTAAACTCGTTAACACGTTTCTCCAAGACCCACGGTGTCCTCACTTCCTGTTCCCGGAGACCGGCTCCCCCTCCGTCTCACGGGCACCTGCTCTGCGACGCCTCTGCGCTCTGTGAGTGACAGTGGCTTCTGTGGTGCAGCTTCTTCCTGTGCTTTACCCCTTTCTCAGCGAGCCAGAGAAATAAACCAACAACGACCTGATATTCAAATGCCCACGCAAGAGACCAGCACAAATAAAGGATATCAAGAGACCCTGGGAGGAAATGAGATTGTTCTGTGAGCTCCACTGCGCTCCAGGTGCTGGTAGCCAGGGAGCAGCGGCTCAGTGCTGCTCCTGGCACCTGCCCCACGCCTCACTGTGGGGGATCAGGGTGCAGAGGAAAGCCTTGGGCTGGCCCTCCGTCAGGTCGTGGTGATGCTGCTGCCTCTCCTGCAGGATGGGGGCTCACCTTGTCTGCAGGTGATTTTGTCAGGATTAGCTGGGGCTTCGCACAGGCCGTCCCCCAGGCTGCTGTGCGGCAGTGCCTTACACGTCACCCCGAGTCCTGCCCCAACACCCCTGGAAGTGGGCCCCTGCCATGGGCACCCGCCTGAGCCCTACACGCACCGTGACTTATGTCTTCAGGTATTTGAAGTGATTTCTCATGGGCCTCCCTGGTGGCGCAAGGGGTTAAGCAATGCACTTTGAGGCGGTCTGCAGCCTCTGTGGCGCGAGTTTGAGCCCCAGCCGGCCAGGGAACTACCCACATGGCGCAGCAGACCTCTCCCGTCGCGCCCACTGCTCCCCTCAGCAGTGGATTTCAGTCAGTCTGCCTGTTCTGCTCCCCACTCTGTCTCTGGTGAATCCTCTCACCCCCACATATCTGGCCTGGACCCCAGCTCTTGTATGCTTGAATGGATGGATCTTTTAAAAAAAAAAAAAAAGCGACTTCTCAGAACTCAGGTTCGGCATGGCTCAGTGACAGCCGCGGTACCTGTACCTGTGTCGCCGCGTAGTGATGACCTCGTGTGGATTACGCTTCACGATCATTTGTGGAAGGGGCCAGGTTGTGTCCTTATTTTTTAAATAAGGAGACCTATAATTTCGCCGTAAGTTCTTATTGAAGTTAAAATGTGTACACATTTCTATAATCAGATTTGCTGCAAATGGCAGAATTCCATCTTCTTTTGCGGGTGAGCAGAATTCTATTGTCTGTGTACACACCACATCTGTATCCAGCCGCCTGTCAGTGGTTTCCTGGCTGTTATAAACGATGCCACATGAAATACTGTCCAGCCAGTTACTTTTTTGGGTTGAATAGATCCAGGAGTAGGGTTGCTGGGTCATAGGTAGTTCTAATTTTAGTTTAGTTTTTTTTTTTTAAAAAAGATTTATTTATTTATTTGTTTGTTTATACATACAAGCACTGGGTACAGTCAGAAGCGCGGGAGGGTGAGAGAATTCACCAGAGTGGAGAGCAGAGCAGGCAGAAGGACCGAAGTACACTGCTGAGGGGAGCAGCGGGTGGCAGGAGAGGTCTGTGCCCTCCTCTGGTGGCCGGGGAGCAGCCGGGGATCGAACCAGTGCCGCATAGGCTGCGGGCAGCTTCGCAACCCAGCGCTCAACCGCTGAGCCACTGGGGAGGCCCTTTAGTTTTTTTTTTAGGATACATTTTATTTATTTATGCATATGAGAAGTGGGGTACAGGCCAGAGGTGTGGGGGTTGAGAGCACTCACCAGAGACAGAGTGGGGAGCAGAACAGGCAGACTGACTGAAGTACACTGCTGAGGGGAGCAGCGGGTGAGTCAGGAGAGGTCTGCTGCGCCTTGCGGGTAGCTCCCTGGCCGGGGATCAAACTTGTGCTGCAGTGGCTGTGGACAGCTTCGTAGCTGAGACTTAGCCCCTGCACCCCCTAGTTTTAGTTTTTTGAGGTAAGTCCAGATCACTTTCCAGAATAGCTGTACTAGTTCCCACTTCCTCACATCCTCTCCGTGAGAGCCATCCTCAGGCGTGAGGCGGCAGGGACACTGTGGCTTTGATGTGCATTTCCCCGGCTCTTTGTGTGACACCTTGGGCATTAACCTGCCAGTTGTGTGATGGGCAAGCATCTCTTCGGGAGGCTGTCTTTGCAACCTAATATTTTCTTTCCATGCCTTTTTGATTCGATGTAGTTGAGATAGTTCACTCTTGCATTTAATCCCTTTGCTGGAGGGTCAAGTCTGTATAGTGTCTTTCTCACTCATGGCAGGGAATTTAAGGTCTGGGCTTTCTTCCATGCATTTTGTTTTCAGGGTTCACGTCCACGTCTTTAACCCACTTTGGATTTCATTGTATGTTTTCGCAACACCATTTGTGGCGGAGATTTTCCTTCCTCCACAGTGCGGTCCAGGCCCTTCTGTCCCGAGCGAGGCGATGGGGCACATGCGGGCTCTCGACGTGCGTGCCGGTGATCCATGGGTCCCTTTTCACTCTATATTAATTATCACTGCTTTGTAATACACTGAAAAATGGGGTCCTGTGCTTTCATTTTTTTCTCAAAATTGCAGTAGCTATTGGGGGTCTTTTTGGTTCCATAAAATTTTATATTTTCTGTTCTATTTTCTGGAAAAACATCATGGGGAGTTTAAGGGGTTTGCTTTACGTCTGCAGAGGACTTTGGTCAAGTGGTCGTTTTGACAAGCTCTCCCCTCCGTGACACGGGCTGTCTGGCCACCTCCTCCGGGCATGTTCTGTGCTACACAGTGTCCTACAGTGTTCACTGCATAAGTCCTCACCTCCTGTAAGTTCATTCCTAGCTGTTTAATTCTCTCTGATGCGATGCAACTGAGATGTTTTCTTATTTCTCCTCACTTGTTATTCGCATCTAAGAATGCACCAAATTTTTGTCTATTAATTTTGTAGCCTGACCCTTTACTGTACTTTCTGTTTCTAAAGTTTTTATAGAGTCTTTCGGCTTTTCTCATTATTAGCATCTGCAAGTAATGGCAGTTTCATTTATTTTTCCAACCTGGATTCCTTTTATTTCCTACTCTTTTCTGATTGTTCTAGGTAAAACCTCTTGTACTAAAGTAAACAAAAGCAATAAATGTGGATTTCCCTGTCTTATTCCTGATCTTCAGAGGAAAGTTTTCAGTTTCTCCCCACTGAGTATGATATTAGATGTGGGTGTCTGTAGTCTGACCTTTCTATCCTGAGGTTGTCTACGCCCACCTGTGGGGGGTCCGAGCTGCTGTGTTCTCTGGGATACTGTCACCTGTTGATACAGACCTGGTGTGCCCGGCCTTTGCTGATCTAATATATTGTCACATGGACTGCGTTTAAACCAGCCTCGTGTCCCTGGAATAAATCTCACCAGGTTATAGAGTATGATCCTTTCACTAGATTGTTGGATTTAATTTGCTAGTATTTTTGTTGAGAATTTTCACATCAATATTCATCATACATAACGGCCTGTCATCTTTTTTGTCCGGGTTTGGCAATAGGGTAATGTTGGCCTCATAAATCTGTTAGAAAGTGTTTGCTTCTCTTTGACTTCTTTTGAAGAGTTTGAGTGAAATAGGCATCATTTCTTCTCTGAAGGTTTGATAGAGTTCACTCGTGAAGTCCTGCATGAAATAACGTGTACATATAGCCACTTCGAACTCTTGTGATGCTATTATAGTTTGTCTTTGTTCCTGCATTTGTTTCTTTTTCACTTAGGTTTTGACATCTTCCCTGAATGTTTTGAGATTCCCTTCTATTGTCCTCTGTATTTCTTCTGCGACTCTTGGCCCTCAGCTGACACGGCGGTTTACGGCGGTAGCTGTACTCGTGACCTATTGAACGGCTGACCTTCGGCTTGTTCCGATGGTGCACATTTTATTCCCCTCTTCTTTCCAGCTGTCTGGTTTTGCTATTTGTTACTTCTAAATTTGTTCTTTGTTCCTTTAATATTTCAAGCCTGGTTTAGTGGAGATAAATTCTCTCGATTTTTGTTTTGCTGTGAAGCTCTTCGTCCCTCCTTCGGTCCTGAGATGGTCTGGCTGGATAAAGTGACACAGGTTGCAGAGCCTTTTCTCCGAGGGCTTCAAGTATTTCCTGCCACTCCTTTCTTGCCTGCAAGGCTTCTGCGGAGAACAGGCCAGCAGGTGTGACTTTGTTCTGCTCTCAGGCCCCTCCCGTCACTGGCTATTGGGGCTCGGACACGTGTCTTGCGGGGCGGGGGTCTGTGGATTTACTGTGTTGGGGACCAGGGTGTCAGTTTCCTAGGGAGCTTCTCAGTTCTTCCCTTAAGTGCATTTTCTCTCCCTCTCTCCACGCCTCCTTCCGGCCCCTGGTGATGTGGCTATTGCTTCTCTCTGTATCTCCCTGAGTCCTGACGCTGTCTTTAATTCTCAGGTTCATGTCGTTGGCCGTGCAGCCATCTGGCCACTTGCGACCCCACTGCTGTCACCCATAAAACACGGACGACCCTGTGGGGTGGGCCCACCGTCCCTCTCACATCCAGGCTGCTGCTGGCGGCGGTGGACTGTGCCGGTGGCTCCAGCATCTCAGGGCCTTGACCAAGTGCCGCCCCCTGCAGGCGCGCGCCTCCTCCGTGGCCTGTCCCCGAGGCCGGCCACCAGGGCACAGGCCGTGCTGGCCCGGGCGTGAGCAGGAGAGGAGCGCTGGCTCTTAGGCACCACCCTCCACCGCAGCATTCGCTTCCCGCAGAAGGGAGTGGGAGGCTCCTGCTCCAGAGCCGGCTGGTGCCAGGGAGGACAGGGATCTCTTGGCTCTTGGCCCAATGCCTCCTGCTGCCAGGAGAGACGTCCTGGGCTCACTCGGGGCTGCCCAGCGCGCGGGCCTCCTGATGGCCCAACGTGGAGAGCGTGTCTGGGCCAGAGGACCTCCGGGTGCCGGCCCCTGTGCCTCCAGGCTGTGGCCTGCTTTACTCTGAGGGCTCTCCTTGCTCCTGGCTCCGCTGCGACCAGATTGGGGGGCTCTGGAGGTGCCAGCCCCTGAGGAAAGGGCAGGCTGGTCCCACCCCGTCCGTGGACAGGAGGGTGGGAGGAGGGGGGTGTGTGTGAGCTTCCTGCTGCCGCCGGCCCCTCAGCAGCCTCCTGGCCTTGGGGGAGTAGGTGACCCCCTGCCAGGGGGCCCGGCGCCCAGCGGGAGGTGGGTGGGCTTTTGTACGCGCCGCCGCCAGGACTCGAGGGCCTGCCTGCTGGGGCTCGCGGGCACCCGCTGTGCGGCCACCCGCGTCCTCTCCCAGGCCAGACCCTCCCGGGCTGCTTCTGCGCGCGCCCAGCCCAGCCTCCCGCCCCAGACCGCCCGGATGGCTCCTCCCGAGAGACCCTCCGTGGCCAGGATTCCAGGACCAGGCCCAGGACTGGGTAGGGTCCCAGGCGCGGGGCGGGGAGAGCCCCCAGCCTGGCACAGGCCCGTCGGCAGCCCCGTCCACGGAACGAGAGGACCCGGGGGGCCCGTCAGCAGCCCCGAACATCGAATGAGAGGAGCTGGGGGCCATCGGCAGCTCCGTCCACGAAATGAGAGGAACGCGGAGGGGAGGGGGGGCCAGGGGGTGCGGGCACTTGGGGCTCCAGCCACCAGGCTGCGAGGCGTAGGCGACGCGTGGCCGAGCTGCTGGGGGTGCACCCGGGCGTGCGTCCCTGACCGGCGGGTCCTTGCGGGGCGTCCCTGACTGGTGGGGCGCGTTCCCCTCAGAACCCCGTTCTGCTGTTCACAGCCGCCGCAGACGCCCGCCGACCTGACTGCAGGACACGGCAAAGAGGCCCGCCCGCCCCCCCCAGACTGCGCCCCTTGGACGGCGTCACCCCCGTGTTAGCAGTATGTCTGAGGGCCCTCACCTCACTAGGTGTGTGACGGTGGCCTCAGACTTTCCCTCTTTTTAAGATTTATTTATTTATGCATATAAGAAATGGGGTGCAGGCCAGCGGTGTGGGGGGTGAGAGGATTCCCCAGAGACAGAGCGGGGAGCAGAACAGGTGGATCCACTGAAACACACTGCTGAGGGGAGCAGCGGGGAGACAGGAGAGGTCTGCTGGGCCTTGTGGGTAGCTCCCCAGCTGGCTGGGATGGAACCCGCACTGCAGAGGCTGCGGACAGCCTCACAGTGCTGAGACTGACCCCGGGGCCACTGGGAGGCCCTGGCCTCAGACTTTCTCAAGTCAGCATGGATTTACAGTGTGTTTGTAAAATTTTTTTAAATGAAGCGTATTGTTTTACATCCATATTACTATTTTGTCAGTGTAGGATTTGTTCCCATAGGTGTGGCCACCGTTGCTCTCCTGTCACCAACGTGCCCAAAATGTAGTCCTTTGTGCCCCCCCCCACTCGTGGATGCCTCCGTATCTGGTCAGCTTTCAAGTCTGTCTTTGACCCTCTGTTTGGTTTCTGATATTTCTCTTCTTCCTTAGGGATTATTTCACTGAGCATCACCCCTTCCAGCTCCACCCACGGTGCCGTGAATGGCTGAGTTTGTCTTTTTGATGGCTGAGTAGTATTCCAGGGCGTGTGCAGAGCACCTCTGCGCAGGGACATCTGGGCTGTTTCCACGTCTTGGCTCTTGTAAACAGTGCTGCAGTAAACACGGGGTGCAGGTTTCCTCCCTAATTAGTGTTGTGCTGTTTGAGTGGACACCTGGGAGCGGATCTGCTGGGTATATGGTAGAGCCATTTTCCATCTTTCAAGGAGTCTCCACACTTCTGTCCACAGGGGTGGGCCGGTCTACACTCCCGCCAGCAGTGTAAGAGGCTCCTTTTTCTCCACACTCCTGCCTACACTTATTTGTGGGGTTTTTGTTTTTGTTGGATCTGGGCCATTCTCTCAGGTGTGAGGTGGTGTCTCACTGTGGTTTTGATTTGCAGTTCCCTGGTAAGTGGTGCTTTGGAGCGGTCTGTTCAGTCCTGCCCAGGTTTCTGTTGTGTGGCTTTCTTTTTGCTGAGCCGTGTGAGCTCTTCGCAGGTCGGGGGTGTCCGCCCTTGTCAGCAGCGCGGTGCGAGCTGCTCCTCCCCATGCAGGAGGGCGTCTCTTCGTTCTGGACAGCCTCCCCTGCACGGGGGCTTCTCAGGTGGACGTCGTCCCAGGTGCTTACATTCTCTTTCATTTCCCTTGCTACTGGGGACCCTTTGAGATTGCTATAGAGACAGAAACAGCGTGAGCACGTGGCTGGGGGTGGGCTGGAAGGCCGGGGAGCGAAAGGAACTTGAGGTACCACAGTGTCTTTCTCTTCCCCACTGCATGGCACAGACTTGGTGGCCGGGACAGTGATAGCTCAGGAAAGTGCTCACTGACCAGCACTCGCAGCCCTGGCGGGACGGGAGAGAAGAGCAGAGCCATGATGAGAAGCAGGGGTCAGAGACCGGCGTCCGCACGCTGGTCTTCGTTTCCACATGGCCTGGGTGGCGACTTGGTTGCTCTATCTCCACCTTTGCCAGCTGCAGTGTGGACACCTGTCCCTCCCCGCCCCACCGTGCTTGTCTGCAGCCCTGTATTTCCGGGGACCTGCTGGGCCTGTGTCCAATGCTGATGCATTCACTACGGAGAATGGAGGCGGCGGCCCAGAGGTGCTCAGAGACTAGAAGCAGAGGCCTGAGGTTGGTCTGCGTGAGGCCGAGCTGTCAGGTCCCGCCTGCTGCCGAGGGAGCCTGTGCGCCCTCCCAGGCGGGTGGGGTCAGCTGCCACCTGTGATGGTGGCCCACAGAGCCAGAGTGATGTGGTGCGGCTTCGGTCGGGGGGCCATCTAGGGTGCTCAGTCATCCCCCGGACTGGCTGAGTTAGGGCTCCAGAAGGAAAATAGAAAAGTCTGTCCCCACGACGGACAGATGGCCTCCTGCTCAGTATTAGCCGTGCCGCGGCCAGCAGGCGCTGGGATACGGTGGTGCTTCAGGCCAGGCGGAACTAGCAGCGATATGGTTGTGGCTTAAAAAGCAGGCGTACGATTTGGCCCATCTTTTTCCCAGGACATGATGAAAAGCTGTCCTTTGTGTCCACATTCCACAGCCTCCCACTCGACCTCCCGAGGAGCCGGTGCCCCTCCGCCGCACTTGGTAACCGGCGCACACGCGGACAGAGCCTCCTTTCATCGCCGTTGCTCCTCGGGAAGCGCTTTATTCTTTCCCGTGTCCCCGGGTTCAGAAGCTGGGCCCGTTCCAGGGCGTCCTGAATGCAGGGCCCCGGCTGGGGTCGGATTCCAAGGACGTCTGTGTCCTCAGCACTTCCTGTGGCAGCAGAAGTCGTAAAAATCATTACAAACGTCTCGAGTTGCAGCCTCAGCGGCATCGCGCGCCGCTCTGCCCCTCGCGTGTTCCGGAGGGAAGCGCTGAAGGCCTTTTTTCCCCTGCTTGTGAAATCGAAGCTCCTTCTGGGTAGCAGATTTATTTTACTCACTTGAAATTGAAGCAAGTTATTTAATATGTTGAAATGAGGCAGTACCGTTGGGAGTCAATGTTTGGGCTTTATTTCCATACCCTTGCATTGAAGGACGTAACTTGGAAAATGACCGGTGTTAACAAGTCCCCTGAGTAAACTGGAAGATCTGCTCGCTTTAGCCAGGGTCCCTGAATCAGACAGCACCCCATCTGCTGCAGGGCTCGTCCTCGGAGGAGGGCGCCGGGTCGTGGAGGACGTGCGCCTCTGGCCAGGCCCCTCCCTGGCCAGGCTGGGTTCTCAGCAGGCCTCACCTGCTCCCTGGACGGCTGGGGGTTCAGCTGCGATTAAGTGAGGTAACATCTTGGTTTTGTGTCTTGGGCTTGTTACAGTGACTGCATTGAGGGCCCGTTGTCTCTGCACGAGTTGCATTTGTTGATGTTACATTCACGGGGAATATATATTTTAGGAAAGTTTCCACTTCCCCAAGTCCGGTAAACCAGCTTGTGAAACCAGAAGTCACGTCACTCAAGCCTTGTGAATATATTTTAAAAGTGTTTAAAACTGTGTCTGAGATTTAACAGATAAAACACTCCCCTCTCTTGTCACCGAGAGCCAAGGACCTTCCTGTGTTTGGAGTGTGTCCCAGCGGCTCATGGGCGCGGGGCTCCGGGCTCCCTGCGGTGGCCCGGCCCCAGCTCCGGCTGCACAGCAGGGAGGCAGCTAAGCAGCAAAAGCAAGGATGATTCCAGGGACTGCCGCCTTCTTGGGGGTGGCTGGGGTCTGGTCCTGTGATGGCCTCGGGATGCTGACCAGGAATCGGGGTGCACTGGGCTCATACTGTGGGGGAGGCTGAGCCGCAGTGATGTGAGGGTCAATCTCAATGGGGCCGACGTGAGGGCTCCGTCCAGGGACTGCTTTTGTTTTTCACAGCGGAACTGACGTTTCACCAGTTCTTGGCTCAGCTGCTCATGAGTTCCTGGGCTGCCCACCCACCTCGACGTGGGCCCTTCCTGGGGGAGACGGCTCCCCAGGTAGCACTTAACAACCTGGCGGGCGTAGTCGGGTCCTTCTGCTGGGCGAGGCGGTGCCTCCTGTCCTCAGAACACCCTGAGTGTGCTGTGGGGCCTGCCCGCTGCCTGCCCGGCAGAGGCGTCCAGACGGACCTGTGAGCCAGGACCCGCGCATGTCTGGGGAGCCTCGTGCCCGCTCTGTGCAGGCTGCCAGCGTCCCCTCCCCCGGCTGCCAGCGCCCCGCCTTGGCCCGGTGCCCCCCTCGGCCCGGCGCCCCGCCACCTGAGTATGTGCTGTTCCTCTGTCCTCCCTGCCTTCTCCCCAGACCACCGGGACTGGGCCGCGAAGACCCCGAGTGGCAGACCCTCTCTGCGCCAGGCCCCTGCCTGAGCGGCTCGTCTGCGTCCACCCTCCGCCCCTCCCTAGATGTGGTGCAGCCGCTGCCTCAGGTTCCCAGGGGGCCCTGAGCCAGCAGCGCCCAGACACGGAGGGGACCAGCTCTGCCGCCCCTCTCAGCCCATGAGTGAAATCAGGAGCCTCAAAACACTGGTCCTTTGCCTCTCAGAAATCTAGAGCAGAAAATATTTGGAGAGTTCTTGTTGGATCCACCGAGCCTGGCCTCTCTACAGCTTGGGATTTGTGCTCTAAAACACTGTGATCCTTTCCTTACTGCTCTCCCCCGCACGCCTCGCTGGCGGTGTGGGTCCGCAGAGGGGCCTGGTACCTCGGAACCCGCCTGGGGCTGGGGCTGGGGCTGTGGCAGGCCCACGCTCTCTCCAGCGCGTCCTGCGGAGGTGTGGGCCGGCCAGCGCGCCGGCCAGAGGGGTGGCGGGTCTAGGGGAGCAGAGCAGCTGCAGGGCGGCGTGGTCGCCCCAGGGGAGGCACGCGGGTGTGGGAGCTCGGCAGGAGCAGTGCGGGGTCCAGCGCAGCAGCCCCCAAGAGAGGGGCGAGGGCCCTGGAGTTGGCTAAAGAACGCAACTGACTCGAGTTTTCAAAATCGTGCGGATCCTATGCCAGACGGAGCCCGTGTTCTCCTGTCGCCGCCGGCAGGGTGGAGGGGCCTGGGGGTGCGTCTGGCCTCCCCGCGGGCTCCTTCCCCTGGGTCACCTCCAGGCGCCAAAGCGCCGGTCACGGGGACAGTCTCCACACTTGGGCACGCGGAATAGCCAGGCTGTCCCGCGCGGAGCTTGCTCGGGGCCGTGGATTTGGTGTGAGTGTAACTACTGGGGACGCACGCAGTTTAACCAGATGGCGACCTGGCCAGCGCTGTGGGACACTGTCCAGGCCCCGGCAGACAGACGCTCCGTGGGTGTATGAGTGAAGAAAATGCAGTCCGGGGGGCTGGCCGGGTCCAGCACCGTGTCAGGGAGGCCGCAGGCCTCTGGAGCCCCCAGCGCTGGGAGGCGCGCTTCCCAGCCTCCTGGGGACGGCGGGCGTGTGGGCGCCGGGAGCGCCGGTGAGGCGGCAGGTCTGGCCGACAACAAGGGCTTGGCTTGCGCTGAGCCTGGGCAGCGGCTCCTCCAACCCTCCCTCCCTCCGTCGCTGCTGCCCAGGCTTCTCTGTGCTGAGACGCGAAGGCCACCCCCTCCCCACCTTGTGCTCCCCTCCGTGCCGCCGCCCTGTGTCCACGTTCCCGATGCCACCGCCACGCCCGTCTCCCAGCCCTGGAGTCCAGACAGAAGTGCCTCCACACGATGCTGGTCTTTTTCTGGCTTATTCACGCAGCTTAAGAACTACCCGAGGGCTCATCCGTGTCGCGGAAGACAGATCGCCGCCCTCTCCCGGCCGCTGACTCCCGACACGCCGCACAGCCCGCCCTCCCCGGCCGAGCCCCTCGGCCACCCTCCCCGCCGTCGCGCGTCTGTCTGGTCTGGGTGGTGTCTAGCGAGCAGTGCGGGCTTCCGTGTCCTCATTTCAGAGAAATTCCCAGGCATGGACGTGAGGCACCAGCCTCCCGGGAAGAGGCACTGCTCTCCCCGTGGGCTCCAGCCAGTGCAGTTCCCGCGTGTGTGTGGCGTTGGCTGTGGGTGGGGGGCTCCTGCTGCGCTGGAGTCTGTTCCCACGGCTATGAACCACACGTGCGGCACCCACCTTGAGGCCCTCGGAGTCCCCCGGGCACAGGGAAGACGCTGGACACAGGCTCCAGGCCCCTCACCTGCGTGGCCCTTGCCTGCCAGGCCCCTCACTTGTGCGGCCCCTCACCTGCGCAGGCCCTCACCTGCCAGGCCTTCATCTGCCAGGCCCCTCCCCTGCTAGGCCCCTCCCCTGCACAGCCCCTCACTTGCACAGCCCCTTACCTGCACAGCCCTCACCTACATGCCCCCTCTGGCCCCTCACCTGCGCGGCCCTCACCTGCATGCCCCCCCCCCCCCCGGCCCCTCACCTGCGCAGCCCTCACCTGCAGTCACAGTGGATGAGGCCCAGGCTCTTCAGCTCCGCCTGGTTTCGGCCTTAGGATGGCGAGTCCTTAGGCCTGGGCTGCTTGCCCCCGGGTGGACAGGGGTCCTGGCCTTGCTCTGGCTCCGGCGTGGTGGATGGCATGGGGGCTGCTCCGGTCACACAGGGACACGGGCCGGGAGCGGGGGCTGGGGACCCCGCAGGTGGTGGCCCCCAGCGCTGCCTGCCTGGTGGGAGATGGAAGCCGTTCCCGCTGTCCTCAAAGGCGCAGGCTCGGCTGCCTCTGAAATGCATGAAAAAAGCAAGGCGCCACGTGAGGCTGGGCCCCGGGTCGTCTCTCAGACTGAGCCGGATGTCCGGGAGCCTGCAAGGGGCCAGGGGCTGTCGTGGTGGCCTCTGCGATGCCTGAGGACGTGGCCGGACCTACAATGCGCTTGAGTGCGAAAGGAGAAGCCAGGGTGCGGGCAGGAGGGGGGGAGCCCCGAGGCTCTTACTGGCATGTGGGGGTCACTGCTGCCATGCCCTGGGGTTTCCTGGCAAGGCGGTGGGGCTGGACGGCAAGGCCGCCTCTGCAGAAGGGCCAACCCCCATCCAGGCAGGACTGAGCTGATGTGGGGGGCCCCGTGTTCTGCAAGGAGACCCCGCCTCAGGGCCCCCACACTTCCAGCTGGCCCAGACGCCCCCTGGTACGCAGAGGAAGACGTCCTGTCCAGGCCGCGCTGACTGGCTTCCCCCACGTCGGTGGGCCCTGTATCTGGAAGGCCCTCCGTGAGCGGCGCTCGCCTGGCAGGACCCCAGGGCCGCTTCCGGCCAGGGTGCCTCCCTGTGCCACTGGCCACCTCGTCCACGCGAGGCCTGGTCTGTGGGCACCGTGCGCGCCCCTTCCCAGACGCCCTGCGCCCGCATTCTGGGCTTGCTCACGGGCGACCCCGGCCCCCACAGTTGTCTGCTGAGAAGGGGCCGGAGTGGCCCCACCCCACACGCCTCCCTACATGCCCACCCCGCGCCCCCCAGGCGCTGCTTCCTTCTGAGAAGGGCTTGCTGCGCCCACACGGCCCGCCACCCGGCTCCCCTCAGCTCCGGGGTCTGTTCTGTCTGAGGTTGTCCTCCGTTGGAGCCAGGAGCCTCGGGGCTCCTGTGGCGGTGGCTGGGCCCTACGACCCCTTGCAGAAGAGCAGCTCCTGTGGCATGAGCGGGGCCCCTTCCCCCACCTTTGTTCTGTCTCCTCAGTCCCGCCAGGCCCTGGGGGTCAGTCTTCGTGGCCTGGGCCGGTGTTTCCTAAGCTCTGCAGACCCTGGAACGTGGATTCTGAACCCGAGCAAACAAGCGGGGAGCCGCAGCCGAGCCCTTTGCCGCGTGTGGCGATGGGGGTTGGGGTGTTTGCCGCGGGGCAGAGGAGGGGCCGGGCCGGGTCAGCAGTGGGATCGGGTCACTGACCGCTCCGTGCACAGGTCCGCGGAGAAGGCCGCGCACGCCAAGGACAGCTGGTCTCCAAACACCAGGCCGGCCCCCAGCGCCAGCTTCCAAGGCCGAGGCTGCCCCGAAGCGTCCCTAAGAGTCCAGTCCCTTGGGCGGGGGCGAGGCGGCACGTGGGTCAGACCCGCAGGCCACGTCCAAGGCTCCCGGCCTGACCGCCGGCGTCTACCCGCCTGACCGGCCCACTTTGTCCTCAGCGCGGCGCCAGCCAGGGCCCGAGCTGCCCAGACCCTCCGCAGGCCCTCCCAGCATGGCGGCTCCTGCCCCCCAGTCCCTCCGAGGAGGTGCTGGGAGCTCTGAGGGGGCTCGCAGGGCCCATCTACCCATGCGCAGGTGCCAGAGCAGGGGGGCGCCTCCTGCTGGCCACCCCGAGATTCTTAGTGCCCATTTCTGAGTCCCAGCGGAGCCTTGTGAGGAGGTGCTGGCACGGGAGACTTGGCGGGGAGCACCGCAGTGGGGGGCCGCTGACCTGTGTGGTCTGTGAAGCGGCCCCCGGGGTCTGCGCCTGGGGCCTGCAGGGAGGCCGTGGGCAGCATGGATGAGCCTGGAGGCTGGGCCAAGCGGTGGGACCTCCCTCCACGCAGCCTCCTGCCTGGGGCTGGCCTGCGCCTCAGCCCCGGCCCCGGAGAGCCCCTGCCCCGCAGCCAGCTGCGCCTCGCAGGCTTGCGCCCCCCCCCCCCCCCCCCCCGTCTTACACGGCGTCCCTTGTCTTCTCAGGAGCACCTGAAGGCCCTCGATGACCGAGTCAATGCTTTTTTGGACAATATGTTTGGGCCTCGAGGTAAGTGAGGACTTACTGTGGGGGCCCAGGTGGGTCATGGGAGATGGGCCTTTGCCTCCCCTGGACACCCTCCCCGGAGCGTCCCCTCCCCAGACCACTTGCCCTGGCGGCTGAGCTCCTCCTGCCCACCCCGACCTCCCTCCCCCGCCAGCTCGCCAGCTCCCGCCTGCCGCCTGCCGCCTGCTCTGTCCCGGGCCTGCTCCCCTTCGCAGGCCTGTGCTCGTCCTCCACCCAGGCCTCAGGTTGGCCTGCCCGCCCCTCAGGCCTCCCCTCCGCCACCCCCAGCGACTCCCGTCAGTCGGCACTTCTCCTTCCCTCAGCCCTCGGCCACACCTGCACACCCCGCCCCACCCCCCCAGGCATCTCTCCCTCGGTCACTGGTTCCCCGCTGTGACTCACTGACCCCTCATCACTTTGCACGTGTCAGCTGGACCCGCGTTAACCTGAGTCCCGCTGTGTGGCGGCACACCGTGTGCAGCCTCGGAGCCACTGCGGAGCGGGCTGTTCTCCCGCCCTGCGGCCTCTGGGGCGGCCGCCTCCCCGCAGTGATGCTTCCTTGTACCTCGACCTTGGGCGACACTCTCCCCCCACCTCCGCCCCCGGCACTTGCGGGGTGGGGGCTCCCTTCGGAGCTGTTCTGCCCTGTTCCCCCATCCCGTGGTCTCGTCTGGACTTGCTTGTTATCTCTGACTCGGGGCGCAGAAATGGGTGCCGGGAGGAGCAGGCCATTCTGGTCTGAATTACCTGGCTTCACGGGCGCCTGCTCCCTCACAGAGCCGCAGACCCACAGGTGACTCCTCAGCACCCCGGGAGGGGAGAGGCGGTTGTCCTAGTTCGCAGGTCTGTAGCAGAGACATTTATTTATTGTATTTTTTTATTGTGTTAATAACACTGTGTCACTCAGAGATACAGGATCATACACCTCACCACGCCGAACCCACCAGCGCCGCACACGATCCTCCTCCACAGAGCTTGGGCGCCTCCCACCCGGGAGCCTCAGTTCTGCAGCCAGATTTCTAGAGTTTGCTTTGGTTTAGTTTTGTCCATTCCCTTGCTTTATTTCTTCATGGTCCATCTGTGAGTGACATCATTCAGTATTTGTCATCTCCCGTCTGACTTCAGATGGCAAGAGTTCATCTTTTTGATAGCCGAGTAGTAGTCCACTGTGTATATAGACCGGTCTTTCCTAAGCCACTCATCTGTCTTTGGGTACTTAGGTTGTTTCCATGACAGGGCTTTTGTGAGAAGGGTGCAGTGCACATAGGCGTGCAGACACCCCTTCACAGTAGTGATTTCGCATCCTTTAGGTAGATTCCTAGGAGTGCAAGTCCTGGGTCATAGGGTAGATCTAGTTTTTATAGCTTGAGAAACCTCCACACTGCTTTCCACAGGGGCTGAGTCCGCCTACATTCCCACCCGCTGTGTAGGAGGTTTCTTTTTTTTCCACATCCTCACCAACACTTGTTTCTGGTCTTTTTGATGTAAATTTTGTGTGTGGTGTGAGATAGTAGTCTAGTTTCATTCTTCTGCCTGCAGCTGTCAGTTTTCCCAGCACCATTTCTTGAGGCTTTCCTTGCTCCGGGGTATGTTCTTGGCTCCTCTGTAGGAGATTAACCATCCATATAGGTTTGGGTTTACTTGTGGGCTCGCAGTTCTGCCCATACTGTTTTTATTACTGTATATTATAGTATATTCTGAAGTCTAGGCATGTGATACCAACATTGTTCCTCCTTTTTGTCAGGATTGCCTTGGCTACTTGGGTTCCTTGTGGTTCCATATGAATTTCAGATGCCATTGAAACTTTGGGAGGGATTGCAGTGAATCTGTATATTGCCTTGGGTCCATTTTATCAGAGTTAATTCTCCCAATCCGCAAGCAGAGAGTATCTTTCCATTTGTGTTTTCTTTTACTTCTTTTCACAATGCCTTACAGTTTCTATTGTACTGTTGCTTCACCTCCTTTGTTTACTCCTTGGCATTTAATTCTTCTTGATGGGGGAGGGAAGGGGATTGTTTTCCTGATTCTTCCAGTTCATTGTTTTCATATAGGAAAACAACTTTTTTTTGTAAAGATTTATTTATTTATGCATACAAGACCTGGGGTACAGGCCAGAGATGTGGGGGTGAGAGGACTCCCCAGAGACAGAGTAGGGAGCAGAACAGGCGGATCCACTGAGATCCACTGCTGGGGGGGGAGCCACGGGTGAGTCAGGAGAGGTCTGCTGTGCCATGTGGGTAGCCCCCTGGCCGAGGATTGAACTCATGCCACTGTGGCTGGTGACAGCTTGATAACTCTGAGACTTTGATCTCTGTGCCACTAGGGAGGCCCGGAAAGCAACTTATTTTTGTAAATTGATTTTATAGCCTGCCACCTTACTGACTTACTGTTTCCAATAGTTTTTTAGTGGAATCTTTCATGTCATCTTCAAGTAGTGATAGTTTCACTCCTTCTTTTCTGGTTTGGATTCCTTCGATGTCTTTCTCTTGCCTGGCTGCTCCGGCTGGGCCTCCAGCACTGTGCCAGCAGCAGTGGCGAGAGTGGATGTCTGGTCTTCTTCGGGATCTGAGTGGGAAGGCTTGGAGTCTTTCCCTGTTGAGAATGGTGCTGGCTGTGGGTCCGTTGTCTGTGGCCTCTATTGTGTGGAGGGACGGTCCCTCTGCACCCATTTTATGGACAGTTTCATTATGTTGAAACTTATCAGATCCTTCTCTGCACCTCTTGATGTGATCGTGTGATTTTTATCTTTCCTTTTGATGTGAATTACACTGACTGGTCTTTCAGTTGTTGAACATTCCTGTGTCCCCAGAATAAGCCCACTTGGTCATGCGTGTGAGCCTTTGAATGCATGTTGGGTCCATCTGCTAAGTGTGATTGAGGATTTTCTCATCTGTGCTCACCAGGAATGTTGGTCTGTAACGTACTTTTTTGTGATGTCTGTGTCGGGTTCTGCTAGTGGGCCAATGCCTGGCCTCCCAGAATGTATCTGGAAGCATTCCCTCCTCAATTTTTGGTGAGAGATTGAGAAAGATAAGTATCTGTTCATTTTTTTAAGGCTTCACAGAACTCACTGGCGAGGCCACGTGGTCCTGAGCTTCCTTGTTGTGGCTCGTTCGTCCGTGTGCAGGTTTCCTGTGTGTTCCTCGTCCGTTGTGGGGGGCGCTGCGCCTCTGAGATGTGTCCGTTTCAGCTTTGGTTTCATTTACCTTCTGTATCATCTGGTTAATTGCCGTTTCCTTTACTTCTGCTCTCATTTTCCTTGTTTCCTTTCTTCCACGGGCTCGCGGCCTCGCCTGTTTGCCTTGTTGCGGCTCCTCAAGGGGGGAGGTTAGCTGAGCTCCTGGTTCTTGATGTGGGTGGGGTTGCTCTGCACCCCCAGGACGGCTTGTGCTGTGCCATCGGGTCTGGTAGGCTGTGTCCTCCCTTGCGTTCGTCTTCAGGTACTTTTCAGGTCTTCCGTGGCTCCTCGCCGGCCAGCAGTCATCCGCCGGCGTGTTGCTCGGTCTCCACGTGCGGGAGGTTTCCCGCTCTCTGTGCTGCTCTCCTGGTGTGAGCCCGCTGTGGCTGAGGAGACGCGGGGCGTGACTGCAGTCTCCACGACGTGGCCAGCATGTGGGCCGTCCGGGGAGCGCACGTCCGCTTTCAGGGCATGCACTGCTCTGGGATGTCGGTCAGTCAGTGCGCCTGGTTCCTCGCTCAAGGCCGTTCCCGGCTTACTTTCTGTCGGGCTGAGCTGCGCGGCGAGCACGGGCTCTTGAAGTCCCGGACTGGGTGTTTCCCAGCGTGTTTTCAGACTGGGTAGCAATCGCCTCGTGTGTGCTGACGCGCCTCCCTTTGGTGATGGCCCGCTGGCGAGCGCTGTGTGTCCCTGAAGGGTGGCCCTTCTCAGAGCGGCTGTTGCGCTCTCCTTACCTTCTCAGCGGGAAGTCCACTGGCTCTGATGTCAGAAGGGCCCTTCCTGCCTCTCTTGGGGCCGGGCTGCTTGCCGGCTGCCTTCACTGCCTTCACCCCCAGCCCGTGTCATCTCAGCAGCTCAGGTGCGTTCCCTGGAGGCGCAGAAAGTTGGGTTTTGTTTTCTGATCTAAAGGAGCCGTTGGTCTCGGAGGTCAGTGCACTCACCTCTGGGTGACCGTGGGCGGGTGGGGTCTGCTCCTGCCGCTCCTCCTTGTGTCCTGCGCAGCTCTCCGTGGAACTCCTCTTGGTTGATACGCGCTCCGCCCGCACCGCTCGGAAGGGGGTCTGGTGCAGCTGCGTCCTAGGCCCTTGCATTCCCGCAAATCTGAAGAGGGGTGTGTGTGTGCGCAGGGCGGGGTGATCCTGGCTGGCAGCTGGCATTGTCAGTGTCGTCCCCCTCCCTGCTTGGAGGACTCGTGTTGCTGTCCAGCCCCCTGCGGCTTACACGGCCCACGAGTGATTCTGAGGAACCAGCGCACGGTGGACACTGTCGCTCTGCCAGGCCTTGTGAATCTCCGGATTTCATTCTGTTCTCCCGCTGTGTCTTGGGACGACCCTGCTGTGGGACAGGGATCCGCTTGCCCCGCCTGCGGCCGAGGCAGGGCGAGGGCCAAGGTGGTGGTGGCGTCCCGTCTGCCCTGAGCCCTGGTGGCGCCTCTGCCTCAGCCCCCTGCGGCGGGTCCGGGCGGCGGGTCCAGGGGATGCGCTGGAGCGGGCGAGGCCATGTGGCGAGGTGGTGCTGAGAGCGACAGGCCGCCGTGAGTCCCCTTCCCTCAAGTCCTCGGCTACGTGGCCCAGGCAGCCTGCTGGTCCCCACCGTGCCTGCCCCTGTCGCCTCACCAAGACCTGGTTCGGGGGCAATTGCCAGAGCCACGGTGGAGAGCGCACCCCTGGATGCAGAGGTCACCGGGGTCACTGAGGCTGCATGGCCCCACTTTTGTCGGGCAGTTGTGATGCCCTTTATCACCCGTGGGGAACAGCCTCAGGACGTGGCGCAGACGCGGAGTCGTGAGGGCCGTGCCGTGTGCCAGCTGCTGTGCCAGCAGGTGCGCCGCGACCCCTCGCCCGGCCCCGCAGAGGCGGGTGTGGAGACAGGAGGGGCGAGGCCTCCCCCCGACCCCTCAGCGCGCTCCTGCCAGGCCTCTGCCGCCCCCCGGCCTCTCCCCGTTCTGGGGCCTGGGCCCCCCCTGCTCCAGTGCCCCTGTGCCCTGAGCTCCAGCCCCTGCCTGACTCTGTCCCGTCCTTGCGCTGTGCCCTGTACCCTCTCCAGGAGGACTCCTGTCCCTGGGGCCCGCTGTTCCCAGCACAGGCGCTGGGTGGGACGGGACTGTCTCCTGGAGACCAGATGGTGACCTTGGCCTCTGACCCCAGCTCACCTCTCCCCTGTGGGCGGGCAGGACCTGGAGCTGTGGGTCAGTCACCTCAGGTAGGCGGTGAGGACAGCCCTGCGGCGTGTGGCCAGGGAGGCGACTCGGTCCCGGTGCCCTCCCGGCCGCTGAGCCGGGGCAGGGAGCGGCTCTGCACAGCGGGGCCTGCTCCTGGGGGGGCTCCCGGGGCCAGCCCCGCCTCCTCCCACCCGCGGGTGTCCGCATGTCCCCGCCGCCAGCTCGTGGGGCAGCGGCGGCGTCTCAGGCTCGTGCCCCCGCAGACGCGCGTGTCCGGGGCTGGCTGCTGCTGGACTCCTACCTGCCCACCTTCTCCCTGACCGTCCTCTACCTGCTGTCCATCTGGCTGGGCACCAAGTACATGAAGCACAGGCCCGCGCTGTCCCTCAGGGGCGCCCTGACCGTGTACAACCTGGGCGTCACGCTGCTGTCCGCCTACATGCTGGCCGAGGTGGGTGCTGGGTGCGCGGCCGGGGCGGGGCCGGGTTTGCTGAGAGGGCGGCGGGTCGGGGCGCCTCCCTCTCGGCTGCTCTGCAGCTGCCCTGGGCGACGGGGGGGGGGGGGGGGGGGGGGGACGGCGGGGGCGGCCCCGGGATGCCCCGGCAGGCAGTGGAGGCGAACAGGCCGGCAGCACCCTGAGCCTTCCCTCCACCCCGGGGTCTGGGTGACGCCGCCGCAGGGGCCCCGGGACCAGCGCTGGGCGAGGTGGACGGAACCAGGAGTCCCTGGCGGGGCGCCAACCAGGCGGCCGTACTCCAGGCACCAGCTTGGAAGGACACCTTCGGGTCTGCACAAACACGGGGTCGGGGGGCCTGGGGGCGACGCTCTTGACGCCGGGTGCCCTGACCGCAGCGGGGCTGGGCGTGCTGAGGCTGCACATCTAGACCCCGACTGCGCCCCCCACCAGGGGCCGGGGTGACTGCTGGCCACAGCGCCTGCGGCGGGGGTGGGGGGGTCTTCCCGGGATGGGGGCAGGGTGTGTGCAGAGGCGCGAGGAGCAGCATGGGGGCGCCCATGGGGGAACGCGGCGCCCAGCCTGTGGCGGGGCTGGACGCTTGGATGCAGCAGGAGGCCCCTGGCCGGGAGGTGACCGTGTGCACGTTGGGAGCCAAGACCCCGTGGGGCCCTGCTTGCTGTCGCTGAAGCGCCCTCGATGGCCCTGGGCAGCCCACCCCTGCTGCTGCCCTCCCCTGCTCCAAACCGGGCGCCGAGGAGCCTGCCCATGCACGCTGGCGGGTCTCGCTCCAGCCTCGTAGGAACTGTGGGAAATTGCACGGAGACTCCATTTTCCTCTCCCTCTGGCCCGGGCAGCTCATCCTGTCCAGCTGGGAGGGTGGCTACAACCTCCAGTGCCAGGACCTGGCCAGCGCAGGGGACGCCGACATCCGGGTGAGTGGGGCCTGCCCTGGGGAGGCTGCCCGGGACCCTGCAGGAGAGGGCAGAGGCCCAGCCCTGTGACCCCAGGCAAAGGGAGGCTTCTGGCTGCCGCTTGATTTTGGAATTAAGTGTTTCCCATAGTTACAAAACCAAATTTTAAAAAGAGGAAGGTAGCTGCGCCCCAAATCAGGGACTGTGCCACATATGAAGCTGGTGACATGACCACCCCGTCTCTCATCTCAAGTGATGGGACCAGCCTCTGCCCACAGCCTCTGCCCACAGAGCCCCGCGGTTGCCGACCACAGGCTCTCTGAGGCGCATGACGGAGCAAGGAGGATCTAGAAACTAGGTCTCACGGGAAGCGTAGGAACACATTCTTTGTAAAATCCAGCTCCTGCTTTAGCTCTCCGCCCTGGGCGCCCTGAGCTCCAGGGCCGGGAGCTGGGGCTCTCGAAGTGGAGCCGGGGCATGGAGCAGAAGCAGCCCCGGCATCCGTCAGGCGAGGCCCCTGGAGAAGCAGCAGCTGCGCTGTGTGTGAGAGATGACAGACCTACAGGAAGCACGAACTCAGAATACTGACAGATGTCAGTGTTGCTTTTTCTTTTAAGATTTGTTTTTGTGTAGAACTGGGGTGCAGGCCAGACATGCGGGGGCTGAGAGGATTCACCAGAGACAGAGGGGGAGCAGAACAGACAGACTGACTGAAACCCACTGCTGAGGGGAGCAGCGGGGAGACAGGGGAGGTCTGTTGTGCCCTGTGGTAGCTCCCTGGCCGGGGATAGAGCTCAGGCCACAGCGGTGACAGCCTGAGCCTGACCCCTGGGCCACCAGGGAGGCCTGTCGGTGTTACCTTTTGAGGGTGAAACATGAGCTCATTCTAGAAAGATTTAGAGTGACGCCTCTACCTGTGGTGGGTGAATTTTCACACAGCCTGGGACTGCAGCAGAGGAAACTGAGCACTGACAAATAGAAACTCCCCTTAAACGCTGCGCACCTGCGGGGCCTGGAACAGGGGTCTTGTGCCTAAGCTGGCCTGGTCACCGGGTGCACAGCCTGAGTGCCAGGGGCTCGGGGCGGGGCCCGCTGCCAGGCCTCGTCCAGCCACAGCCCTGTGCATCAGCGACAGAGGTGGGAGGAGCGTCACACTGGCCTGCTGCGGTGCACAGCCTGGGGCCAGATGGGGCTGCGGGAGCAGGGGCCGTGGGACCAGGCCGTGCTGTGCCCCCACGCGCACAGGTCCCTGGGAGACATTCGGGTGACTGTCCGCAAACTGGGCTTTGGGAAGATGACAGGCCTTGTGACTCTTGTGCTCAAACCAAGATAACGCACCCAACCAGGTGTTTCCAGATGAAAGTGATGCCTTGTGTTTCTTATAATTTCACACTCCTTCCCCCCAAAAGTGATGGGGACTAGAGTCGATTCGGCAGGAGGGCACCCCTGAGCTGGGCAGGCCCAGTGGCCGCGGCCCAGGGCTCGCGCCCCTGCTGCTGCTGCGGGGCTGAGCCATCACTTTGAGGGCTGAGCCTGGTCATTACGGCACAGACCTCGTCCTTGAGATCTCAGGGCTCACCTCTTTAGCAGAGCGTCCAGGGTGCACCACGGAGGGTGTGCAAGATGGCTCTCGCGTTCTTCCCGGCCCGCCCAGCCCTGCTTGGCTCAGCCGCTGGGCATGTACATGGTCCAGTAGCTCTGGCCGTGCCCTCCCGCACAGAGGTGCCCCCACCTGCAGCTGTCCACGCCATGTGGCCGGCCCCCGGGAAGGGGAGGGCGAGCGTGATGCTCTCCCCACCCAGCTGCTGCCCCTTGGCATCTCCTGGGGCTCTCCCATGCCGGGCACTCGGGGCGGCAGAGGGGGCCAGGCGGTGCAGGCTGCTGGGCGGGGCGGTGTGTGGGGGGGCTCAGCACTCACCCTGTGCGCCGGCAGGTGGCCAAAGTGCTGTGGTGGTACTACTTCTCCAAGTCCATCGAGTTCCTGGACACCATCTTCTTCGTGCTGCGCAAAAAAACCAGCCAGATCACCTTCCTGCATGTCTACCACCACGCCTCCATGTTCAACATCTGGTGGTGCGTCCTCAACTGGATCCCGTGCGGGCAGAGTGAGTCCACCGGGGGGCCAGGCGGGGGCTGCGGGGGGTGCGGGGGTGGGACAACCTCCCGACAGTGAGCGCCTGCGCCCCACAGGCTTCTTCGGGCCCACGCTGAACAGCTTCATCCACATCCTGATGTACTCCTACTACGGGCTGTCCGTGTTCCCGTCCATGCACAAGTACCTCTGGTGGAAGAAGTACCTCACGCAGGCCCAGCTGGTGCGTGCCGCGCCCCTCCTCCACACCCCCATCCCCGCCGTCCCCCAGGTCCGGCGCTGAGGCTGTCCCGGGCCCACAATAGCCCTTAACTGCCAGGGGCCGCAGTGACCGTGTCCCTGCGCCGCAGTCCTCGCCCCTGCGCGGTTGCAGCCGAGAAGCGCCCTGGAGCGCAGCGGGCGTCACGGGACTGGCGGCCGTCACGTGACCTTCCCGGGCGCGTGGGCCTCACTGGGCGGCCTTCCAGGTGCAGTTCCTGCTGACCATCACCCACACGCTGAGCGCCGTGGTGCGGCCCTGCGGCTTCCCCCACGGCTGCCTGCTCTTCCAGTCGTCCTACATGCTCACCCTGGTCGTCCTGTTCCTCAACTTCTATGTCCAGGTGAGTGGGGCGTCCAGGCAGGCCGCTGGCCGCGCTGGGCAGGCGTGAGGGTGAGACCCCCGCAGCCAGGACGTGGCGGGCGGGGGCCCTCCGCCCCCACCCCATGGAGGCAGGCTGGGAGCCGCCTCTCACCCCATGCCCCCCACCCGCCAGTGCCCACAGACACCCAGTCTGTGCTGTGTCCACACCCTGGGGAGGTGGAACGTCTGGGCCCACCGGCCATGCAGCCGTTTGCTCGCTGCTGACGTTCCGCCACACCCCGGCTGACCAGATGGCAGCTTCGCTCCAGCGAGAACCCCAAGAGTCAGGCGTGTGCGGGTGCGTGTGGCGGGGGGGGGGACAGCATCCAAAGGGAGGGGGCACGTGGACTCCCAGTGGCTGCACCCTGAGGGTCGCCAGATGGGCAAAGTGAGGGGAAGCCCAACGGCTGGGGAGCACCCCCACCAGAGCCTCTCGCCAGAGCCCCCCACCAGAACCCCCACCAGAGCCCCACCAGAGCCTCACCAGAGCCCCTGTCAGCGCGCCAGGCGGGCAGCGGGCACGGCAGAGGCGGCCGGCAGGTCCCCAGCAGCCCCGGGCTGAGTGCGGGTTTCTGGGTGTGCATCGGCTGAACCGCTCGTCCGACTTGTTCGTGTTGGCAGGAGACTGGACGGGGAGGGCCTGACTGTGGTGTCTGGCCAGACTCAGGCCTGGGGATGCGCCGGCAGGGGAGGGAGGCGGCGACGGAACGTCTGGCCCCTTGGTCTTTGCCCCGCGTGGAGCGGGAAGGGGGAAGTGGCCTGTGGGCAGCTCGGGTGCGGCCATCTCACTAAAGAGCCTTCCCCCCACCCCACCTCAGACGTACCGGAAGACGCCGGCGGGGAGAGGTGCGGGCGAGCCCCCCGCGGGCAAGGAGGCCACGAACGGCTTCGCCAGGGCCCCCGGCGCGGCGGCCAACGGCGTGGCGGACAAGAAGGCCCAGTGAGCGCGGCGGGACGGCCGGCCCAGCCCCGGCGCCCGGGCGGGAGGATGGTCTCGTCGCAGCGCCAGCTCGTTTCCCTCGCGTCCCGATCACTCGCCCTGGAATGCACTAGGCTCCTGCCGCGGGGGCCGTCAGCGCAGGCCTTGCCCCCCGCGGTGCCCGCCGCCCCCTCCCCGCCGCGGCGCCCGCCGGCCGCGCCGGCCCGTCCCAATAAAGTTAGTTCTGTTCAGGTTGTCAAGTTTGAAACAGAGAGTCGGCGTCTTCCCGGGCGGCGCCCAGCGTGAGGCGCTCGGCCCCGGCTCGGCCCGAGGTGACGAGAAAGCCCCGCGGCCGCCGCTCACCTGCCCGCGCGTCCCTCCCGCCAAGGGCCAGGCAGGAAATAGTATTTTCATGTTTTTACTTCGAGGAATGATTTTTCTAAGAGTAAAAGACCTGCCAATCCTCACGTCCGGGCCTGGATTGTCGCGCTCCGCCTCCCTCCGCAGGCCACGCAGGACGGACCCGCCGCCTCCTTCTGGGCGAGGAGCCCCGGCTGCCCTTCCGGGCGCAGCTGCCGGCTCGGCCTGTGGTTCCAGAACTGACGCCTGCGGTTGAGACCAGGGAGACGCGGCCGAGCCCAGCACTGGCGGCGGGGACGCTGCCCCCGGGCGGCGCGGGCAGGGACTCCCGGGGCGCAGGCGCTGCCCACACTGGGCCGCACCCGGAGTGGAGCGGGGCGGCCTCTGAAGTCGCTCCTGGGCTGTTGTTAACGCGCCGGCCTGGCCGTCCCTGCTCCGCCCTGTCCTGAGTCCAGTTTTAAACGCCCCCGGAGCAAGACGCTGGCTTTCATGCCGACTTTTCTCGCTTCTGTTTCAAGTGAGCCACGCTCCGGGGCCTGCTGCCCGCCGGGCAGAGAGGCCTGAGGCTCCCCGCCCGGCCGGCCGGCCCAGGGTCACCTCCTGCCCCTCTCTCTCTCCGGGTGCTAGTCCTCCCCTGGACACTTGCTGAGGCATGGGCCCCCGAGGGCCCCTTATGCCCCTGGAGGACAAAGTCCCAGCGGCCACAGGCCCTGGCGCTGTCCTGAGGCAGGGAGCAGACAGGCCTGCGCTGTCGGGCGCTGGCCACCCCCTCCCCGGGGCCTCCTGGCTGCACTGCGGCGGTCACCTCAGCCCCAGCAGACCGCACCTGCCCGGTCAGGGGCCCAGTGGGGGCCCCTCGGTGCACAGGGCAGCCCCTTCAGGCTCGGCGTGTCCAACAGGCCCTTGGAGCAGCTGCGCAGTCCCAGCCTCCGGCCCCAGCAGGCCTGTGTGCGGCCCTGCCCTGGAGTGTCGCAGCCGTAAAAACAGATGTAAAGAGAAAAACCAAAAATGCTTGTCCCAGGTATTCGTGTCTTCCCGCGGGGCGAGACCGTGAGCAATAATCCCCTCGATTAAAACCACTAACAGTGCTGCTCGTGGCGCTCCTCACAGAGCCTGGCCCAGGCCGCCGGCAGCAGGAGCCCCCTCGCTCCCCGCGGAGGCGCTTTCTGGGGGAGCAGCACCTGGGGACCCCGGCTTCACCTCGGGGTTCTGGGCTGTTGGACACAGGATGCTGCCTCCTCAGCACACGGCGTCAGGGTCGGGGGGAGGGAGGCAGGGGAGCCCACTTTTTTCTGGAGATAGAAAGCATTCTGTGTGATTACTGTGTAATAAATTGATTTTTACACTGAGGTAAAGCATGTTGCAGCATCTTACTTAGGTTAAAAACACAAACCGGCCTGCCGCGTGTTCCTGGTGGCCCCCTCGCTGGGTGGGAGCGCCAGGAGCAGCCTTCTGGGGGGACCCCAGCACCCTGGCCAGGCTGCATTTCCACGCTGGCTCAGGCTCCCTGGCCTGAGTAGACTCGGGAATGACCGTCCCCACGTGGTGTGGAGAAGTGGTGAGACAAGTGCTGAGAACCCCTGGGCTGCCTGGGAGGGCACTGGGCTGGCTGGCTTGGCCCAGATTCTCCAGACAGGGCGGGAGGGAGGGAGGGAGCACCATCGGGGCGGGGTACCCTCCAGTGAGCGACACCGGGGGCATCTCCCCTTTGTGCGCTGGGGGTGCCGCTGCTCACCCCAGCAACCACACCTCAGAAACCGGGGCTGCCTCAGAAACCGGGGCTTCTTCATCACACTGATAAGTCTGTGGCCAGAGACCAGGAGACGCAGGATGGGCGAAGCCCCAACAAGCCCTAGAAAGCTGATGCAGAACCCCTGAGGTCCAGGGGAGGGGCCCCGGCCTGGGGCGCGATGGGGGTGCTGGGAGGTGACAGGGGTGCTGGGAGGTGACGGCCTGGAGGGGGCTACCCCCAGACTCACACACAAATGTTGTCAACCAGTGCTACTGCCATGCACATTTAAAGTGCTCTTATCCCCTGCAAAGCTTGCACCACGCGCCACAGAGCCCATCAGAAGATTCCAAAAGAAAAGACTGCAAAGTGGGGTGTAAGCTTTTGTGTCAGGCAGAGCGATCTAAAAAGAGGTATTTTACTTAAGTCACTATATTGGAGCTGGGGCCTCTCTGGTGGTGCAGGGGTTAAGTCTGGCACCATGGGGCTATCCCCAGGGAGCTACTCACAGAGGCAGCAGCAGCAGACCTCTCCGGACTCCCCTCAGCAGTGTGTTTCTGTCAGTCTGCCTGTTCTGCCCTCCCCCCCCCCCTCTCTGGTGAATCCTCTCACCCCCACACCTCTGGCCTGTACCCCAGCTCTTGTATGCATACATAAATCTTTTAAAAATAAATAAACAAATTGTATCGGAGCTGTTTGCAGTCCAGACATGGGGTGACACAGCGAACACCGCTACCCGGAGCAGGCTTGCCGAGAAGACTCCCCCCACGGCGGCCTCATCTTCCTGAGGAGTTCAAACACTCAGCCCTGCCGAGCCGCCCACCCTGGCGCAAGAACCTTTGTCCCCACCTCCGCTTCGCTCCTCTGCTCGAGCGGGCCACTTCCTTAACCGGCTGGACCCCAGAACGTTTGCAGACGACAAGAAAGAACGATTTCAAATAAAGCACCATTTTCATCACGTGCAAATTAAGCCTCCCCCGAGAAATGCACAAACCAGGGCCACGCAGAAGCCAAGTCACTTCTCAAATACAAACCGGTCTCACTTTGACCATCTTCGCTCACCATCCTGAAGGGCCCTTGTTCTGGCTGAAGGTCAATGCAAATGAGCCCACGGCACCCTTGTTCCCAGCCTGGCTGCCACTGGGCACATCCCACCCCCCGCCCCCAGGGAGCCAGCCGGACACCGGAGCTCAGGCTGCATGGTCGGGTCCGGGGCTCAGGCTGCGGAGCAAGGGGCAGGGTGACCGGCTGGAGACACCCTGGCTGCTGACTCGGGTACGGGGAGGGGCCTGACACACCCTGGGGGGCTGCCGGGGGTCAGACACACCCAGACAGACTCCAGACACACCCTCCAGGGCTCATCTGCCCCCCCCACTGCTCAGCCCAGCAGCCCCTGCTCCCCTTCAGGAGGGGAGGCCTCCTCTCGGGCGGCCTGGTGGCGGGCCCCACCATCTGAAAGTGCTTGTGGTAAGTCCCGGGCGGGCACTGGGCCCAATGCATCCACGTAGCACAGGCGGGCGGGAGCTGCATCCACCCAGGGCCGCCTGCTCCACCTGCAAACCCCAGCCCGGTGCGGAGTGTGACCAGACTACGGAAGAACGACTTGAGGCGTGAAGAGCCTCTAGTGCCACCCGCCTCCCCCCCACATTCCGAGGAGCAGTGAAGTGACCTCAGTCTCCGCCACCAGGATGTGTGAAGGGCGCTGACACTCCTCTCGCCTGTCCCCTGCCACCCTCCCTTCCTGGCGGGGTGCAGAGGGCATGCTGGTGGGTGGCAGCTTCTGGGACATGAGCCCACGGTCACATACAGGACAGGAGAGCGAGAAGCTCAAAGAACCCAGCGGGGGCCTCCTGGTCCCTGATTTCAGATGACAGCCAAGCGGCTGTGATGGGGGCAGTCCGGCTTCAGACTCCAGTGCCTACTGCATAGCTAGGAAGTGACACATTTGGCTTCTAATGACTTGATACTCTCCTTTGGAATTGTGAATATGCCAGTTTTTAGAAGCAGCACCAGAGTATGAAATGCCAGTTGTAAACTTCAAGGTCAGACAAAGAAATGAAAAAGAATTTTTCTGTTAAATTAGGTAAGATAGGGCATCCCTGGTGGCACAAGGGGTTAAGCTCAGCACCGTGAAGCTGTCCACAGCCTCTGCAGCACAAGTTCGATCCCTGGCCAGGGAGCTACCCACATGGCGCAGCAGACCACCCTGTCTCCCTGCTGCTCCCCTCAGCAGTGTGTTTCAGTGGATCTGTCTGTTCTGCTCCCCACTGTCTCTTGGGAGTCCTCTGGCCTGCACCCCAGCTCTTGTATGCATACATAAATGTTTTTTTAAAAAATAAAATAAAATTAGGTAAGAGAAGGGTCAGCACGCAAATTGTTCACTCTGTGCAATGTAGTAAAATGAACAAACTAGGCACAGATGTCTACTTAGATTGTTTTCTATGTGAGAAAAAAGTAAACAGTAAAACGAAAGAGAAAAAGGGAGAGTGAGGACATGACGGAGAGAAAAGGATAGTCTAAAAGTGGGCAGAACTAAATATCAGATCAAAAAAATGCCACAGAGGAATGATGAACCTTACGGGCAAAAGTCCTTCACTGGAGGAAAGAATCCAGGTACATCACCTCCTGGGGGAGCTTCAACACAACAGCACTGCGGGTGTCTGAACCTCACCTGGGGGGCCTACCCCCTAGGCAGAGCCCTAGGGACTCAGGAACGAGTCCAGGTAGCGGCACTGGGCACCACGGACCCTTCCTACCCAGGTGGTGTGTTCTGTCCCTTCTGGATTTAGTTTCTCTTCTGACAAACTGCTTGCAGCAGCAGCTCACAGCATGGCTGGGATTTCCCTCCCCCACATTCTCGCCCGCAGTGGCCCCTGAGAAGCACCTTACCAGGAGTATCTTAGAGGGGCTGGAGGGGAATGGAAGGTGAACTTGCTTCCAGCAACCCCTACAGCCCTCACCTGGCCTCTGCAGGCTGCAGGGTAAGCTGTGGGGCCCCCTGCTGCCCAAGGCCAGAGCCTGGTGCTGGTCTCTGGCCTGAGCCTCAGGGGAAAACCCCTGCCTGCACTGCCTGCTGAGTTGAGCTGCTTGGTCTGAGGGGAGGTCTGCTGCACCTGTGGGGCAGCTCCCTGGCTGGGGCTTGACCCCGTGCTACAGTGGCTGAGGAGAGCCTCACACAGCTGGAGTTAACCCCTTGCGCCACCAGGGAGGCCCTGTTCATCCACCTCCTGGTGGCCCTCCAGTCTTGTGATCTCCTGCCCTAGCCCTACTAACAGGCGCTTTCTCCTCTGGAAATGTGGATTACATTTAAAATTAGTTTGAAATCAACAGAGTTTTGGGATAATGACCAAAGGGAAGGATGTGGGGAAACAACAGAAGTCAGCCTCAGCCTCTGAGAACAGTAAGGTTGTTCCCGGAGGAGCAGGGGAGTGGGGAGAGACGGCAGAGGGCACTGCCACCGGCCCTGGGGGCGGGTGAGCAGTGTCGGGTGTGAAGCTGAAATGCCCCAGTTCTTTAAAGAAACGGTAAATCACAATTTGATTAAATAATAGAACACACTTTGAAAAAAAAAAAAAACCATCGAGGACGTAAAAAATACACTTCCAAGGAAGCTTTGGATCCAAGAAGAAAATATAGAAAAGATTTTAAGGGCCTCCCTGGTGGCCCAAGGGGTTGAGCACAGCACTATGAAGCTGTCCACAGCCTCTGCAGCACGAGCTCGATCCCCGGCCGGGGAACTACCCACATGGTGCGGCAGACCCCTCCTGACTCGCCGGCTGCTCCCCTCAGCAGTGGATTTCAGTGCATCTGCCTGTTCTGCTCCCCACTCTGTCTCTGGGGAGTCCTCTCACCCCCCACACCTCTGGCCTGTTCCCCAGTTCTTGTATGCATAAAATGAAATAAATCTTTAAAAAACAAAGCTAAACCAGGCAGCAGAACATGGACCACGGATTCGGAGCGTAAGCGAGGCACGCGCATTACGGAGAAGAGCAGGAAAACCTTTATTCTGACCAATTCAAAAGACTCAAAGGGCAACCCGCAGGCTCACGCCCTGCAGAGGCAGAACCGGCTGTGTGGGTCCCTCCTCTAGAGCCGCATGGCCCGGAGGGTCCAGCGACAGCCAGGCCAGGCCGCTCGCACACCCCCGGCTTCCGGGGAAGAAGCGCCGCTGCTCTCAGCAGAAGGCGATCGCAGACGGCAAAGCAAACTAACACCATGTCCTCCGTCTTCTCCTACGAGGACGCTCAAGACAAGACCGGTCAGGCCTCCCGAGTTTCTTCAACAGATAAAGGAAACCTCGTTTGCTCAAACCACCTGGCCCAGGTCTGCCTTTCTGCAGCACCAGGGGCTCGCGTACCTGCGCCTGGGGGGAGCCCTCGGGCGTCGGGAGGGGGCACCTCAAGAGGACCTGCAGCTGCAGCCTTGTCTGGTCTCGAGGAATCCATCTGGGGGGTGTCAGAGGTTCAGTCTGAAGCCGGGGTCTCCCCAGGTGTCAGCACCCTAACTGCTCCCGAAAGACCGCGGGCCCCGTCCCCAGCGCCCCTTCTAAAGTGTGAGTGTTGGGCACGGCCCGCTTGACCACGGACCCGGCGTCCACAGCTCCGGGGTCGGAGGGCAGGATGCACAGGGTCGGGGGTCCCCGGGGGCCTGCCCCGGGGCCCAGCCGTGCCCGTTCTACAGGAAACACTGGGGTAGGCCCAAGCCATCCAGCCTCTGAGGCCCCTCAGCCCCGCGCCCAGCAGGGGGTGGCAGCCAGCGCTTCTCACAAGTGATTACGAGGACACCCCCTTCCTGCGGGGACCGAGACCACAGAAAGCCCTTGCCCTGCAGGGCCCGGACTGTTCACCCTCGCGCGCGCCACAGAATGGCCCCCGGACCTGGTGCCTGAGGAGCAGTGAGGGGTGGACCCCGGGGACCCCTGGCCGGGAAGCTCCACAGGCTTGGGGGCTCCGAGCTGCTGTATAAGGCTGAGCCGGCTCCGCGGCTCTCTGCGGGCCGGCCTCCCGCTCAGCGGGCCGAGGGTCTCAGGGTCTTCCTCGGCTGCTCCTCGCCCTGCCCCCTGGAACCTTCTAACACAGGCCCAAAGCCAGCCTGAGGACCTGCACCCAGCAGGGGGGACCCCGCTGCAATTCGTGGGGGAGACAGTGGGGTTCAAGACAAAGCTGGCCCAGGGCATCTACTGCGCTGGGAGAGCTGGGGGGTGTCTGGGGGGTGTCGCATGAGCCTGGAGGCGGGGCAGCTCTGGGAGCAGCAGGAGGGGGACCCCGAGCCCTCAGGGAAGCGCGAAACCAGGCGTTTCTCTTGGAGTGAGAATCCAGAGTCCCAGGGGCCTGGCTGGCTGGGCCCGGCCCTGCTCCCCGCACCAGCACGGGGCGCCGCCCGCTCCGAACCCTCCCGCCCTGCACGGCCTGGGCCCCCGGGCCCTCCGCGGCCGCCTCGCCCATCCACGGTCTGTGACCACCGCTCACCCCAAGGCCGCCCTCAGCCGGCGCCTCGGCCCGGGCCGGGAAGTGCTACTTACGGGCTCCTCCTCGGCGGTCCTGCGCATCGGCGGGGACAGCGGCGGCAGGACTGGAAGGAAGGACGAGACTCTGCTTCCCCGGCCCCCCGGCCCCAGCCCGCCCAGCCGGTCTCTGCCTTTTCACCCAATCACTGTTGATCGCGGCAGCCTGGCGGCCCCCAGGGCAGCTCCCCAGGCCCCCCCACCGTCCGCGGCCCCTCGCATCTGGGGCTCAGCTCCGCAGGCGGGTCTCTAGGGCTTGTCGGGGTTCCGCCGTGCCGTGCCGGGGCTCTGCCTGCTTCTATCCCACACACAGGACCCACCTGGCCGCGCTCGGCCCCCTCCCCGGGCCCCCCAGGTGCGCCTCGCTCCCCGCCCCACAGCAGGAGTCTCTGCCCCAGATGCCCCCAATGCTGCCCTCAGGGCCGGTCCTGCTCCCGCCTGGGCCGCACACTCCTCCCCGCTCCCTGAATCCCACAGGGGCCGTGCAGGCCCCGCCCCTCGGGAGGGTCCCCCTTCCTGCGGGGGGGGGGGGGGGGGCTCAGCCACACTCCTCCGTTCTGAGTTGTACCCACTCCCACTAAACAGGCGCAGGCCATGGCCCTCCTCAGTCACGGAGCCGTGACCCCCCCATGGACCCCAAATCCCGCCAGACTCACCTCGCAGTCGGCCCTGGGCGGCCTTTCGCTTGGGTGGGTAGGTTTTGAGGGGTTTTCTCTGGGGGCCACTGAGCCAAGATGGTTCACTGGATCCCAGACTGGGGTCTCGACTGCTCTCCCAGAAGAGGCGCTTCCTGTAATCAGACTTCCACACCCGGTGGCGGCGCGTCAGGGCGTTGGAGGAGACCTGCGGCTCCCGGCTGTGTGGACGCAGGCCCGGGGCTGAATGGACGCGCCTCTGAAGCTCGGGAACACCTGGGGACGCACAGGCCACACCGCCCACCCCCACCGAGAGCCTGCCCCGCCGCAGGCCCCACCCTGCCGACTCTGCAGAGCCCGGGCCCCTCCGGCCGGCACACCTGAGCCCACCCGCGAGCCCGCCCGTGCACTGAGGCCTGCTCTGCATCCGGAGTTGTTTCCTAAGTGCTGCGGCAGGGGCCTCCCGGGGGCGCAGGGTTAAGTCTCAGCACTATGGAGCTGTCCGCAGCCTCTGCAGCACGAGTTCCATCCCCAGCCAGGGAGCGACCCACATGGTGCAGCAGACCTCTCCTGTCTCCCCACGGCTCCCCTCAGCAGTGGATTTCAGTGGATCCGCCTGTTCTGCTCCCCACTCTGTCTCTGGGGAATCCTCTCACCCCCCCCCCACACTTCTGGCCTGTACCCCGGTTCTTGTATGCATAAACAAATAAATCTTAAAAAAAAAAATACCGGAGGGTCTCACTCATAGCAGGAATCTAGAAAACCTAAATAAGGGACCAGGAAGAAGAACAACTATAAGAAAGAAAAAATCAAAATCAACAAACAACTATGAACCAGAGACACACTATGGGGGGGGGCAGGGAAAGGAGGGATTGGGGTTAAAATAAGGGGGTTACAATTGTATGGGGAATATAAAAATAAATTTAAAAAAATAAATATGAAATAATCACAAATATGTTATAGGGACAACGATAAAAAAATTAATAAATAAAATTGAGCAAAGACTTAAAAAAAAAAAGAGCCATGACAATTAGATTTTTGTGCTGGATTTTAACACGGAGTGGTCGTGATGTTAGGCTCCAGGGTCCTCCTCCCAATGGGGCAACGACCCCTCGCAGCCAGGGGGGCTCCCCGATCCAGACACACCGAGTGGGCAGCACCTCGGTCTCTCCAACAGAAATCTGTCAGCCCAGCAGTGGGCACAGCCCGCTGGAGTGGGGCAGAATGGCCCACCTGCTCCCCATACGACCCCCCCTTTCTGACGAGGATGGGGAGCCGGCTGTCTGACAGACAGATCGTCTTTGAGAGCCGATGTTCCCTGGTTCCACATTTTGCAGAGATGCCATCTTCTAAAGGGAATTAGCGAGGCAGCACTATATGCATCTTACACTTGTGGGGGTAGGTGGGGAACCCCCCTTCAGCCCAGAGTCTTGTCCAGAGCAAGCACCATGTCCTTCAACGCACCTGGTAAAAAGCCGCACTGCGGGGCTTTCTCAGCCATTTGACATGAGAGGGCGCTGGCAGCCCCTCACAAAGCCCGAAGCACCCGGCGTGGAGCCTGCACCTACGGTCCCAGGAGGGGTCCCCCTGCCCTGGCAGTGCCCCTGACCGGGCCATGTCTGGGGAGGGCACCCAGGCCTCGGCGTTCTGGGCAGCGCTGGCATCAGGAGCGAGAGCAGGGCCCACGCGCAGGAGGCACCTGCCTGGGGCGCTTGACCCGTGCTGTCCAGAAAGACCACCGCTGAGCGGCCGTGGCATTTTGTTCACGCATTGACCACAGGCACGGAGGCCAGAGGTCACTGGAGGAGTGAGCAGGGGCCTTCTCGAGCCATCAGCACTTTGACCACCTCGGCCCGTCTCAGGGGCGCTCGAGCGCCTGTCCGCCCACCTCCTGGAGCCTGAGGAGGCGTGAGGCTCCAGGGGGACACAGGCGCCGGGCAGACACCCGATTTTCCGCGCCTTCCTTGGGGCCCACCTACTGCTCGCCGGCACTCATGCTGACGTTCCGTCTGAACAGGAAGTCAGTCCCTTCAAAATAAGCTCGGGTAATAAACTGCAGAAAGGAAGGGCAGACAGAGACCAGCATCTGGAGATGGGGTGCAAATAACTAAAACTTGGGAAGTCATGCCCCAGATAACACAAGTCATCGGTTACCGACATCCACGCCTTGGGCGTCCTGTCATCTGTGAACGCAGGGTCGGCCCTGAAACAGACAGGTTCTGTGAAGAGATGTGGCAGGACGCGGAACCACCGCACCCCCTCCCCTGGGGCCTGCCCTTCTGTCTTTGGGTGCCTGGTCTGACGAGGGCCACAGGAGCCAGGCTTCCCCATCAGGTTCAAACCAGCAGCTGGACCCCCCATCCCCTCCCCAGCCCACTAACACAGAAAACAACTCGCCCCTTGTCTGAAGCACCTAAGACATGGAGCAGTAACCAAAATCATAAATAAAACCATAGCACCATCTGCTGGAAAAGTAAAAGTGAAGAAATTCACAAAATTGCTGATCCAGAACAATTTTGACACGGATAATTTTAAGGAGGAAAATGGGCAGACAGGAACAGTCTAATGCGTGCAACTTGAGACATCAGGATGATACAGATCACTAGCAGAGAATGACGACTCTCCAGAAAGCAAACTTAAAGTCATCAAAGATGGTATCTCTCTATCAGATAGAGGACTCAAAACTGCAATCCTCAACAAACTCGAGTTCAAGAAGTCAGACAGGCAATGCAGAGAGATAAGAGAACTCAGAAGCAAATCGGAGGGGTGGGGGGGAACTGGGAAAAGAAATCAGGAAAAATAACACGCCCATTGAGCCCAGGATCAAACTAACAACAAGGCAGACGCTGAAGATTTAAATGAAACACAGATTCATATGTGAGGAGCTCAATACAAGAGATTAAGAGAACTATGGAAAGAGATCTAAAGGGAGAAAGGAAGGGTCTCAACAGAATAAAGACACAACTAATAAACTAAATGACATAAAACTGAAAGCTTTTCACCTGCAAGATACAAGTGGTATCAAAATTGGGGAAGTTAAACGATCTCCTTGCGCAGATGAGGGATGGAGTACTACTCAGCCATGAAAAAGACGGACTCTTATTTGCAACAATATGGACAGAACTGGAGGGGCTAATGCCTGCTCAGGCAGAAGGAGAAAGACAAATCCGGGGTGATTTCACTCATCTGTGCACTAGAAAGACAGCCAAGGAACAGACCAAACGGGCCCCAGAAATCGGACAGAATCAAGGCCACCCCATGGGGAGGGTGGGCATGAGATGAAAGGGTGATGGTGGCTAAGGTTGGTTGTTGCTGCTGTGGTGGTGGGTCTGGTGTGATAACACTCATTTGCACAGGTGTGAACCTGCACCCCTAAATCGTATACTGTTGCATATGCTGCTGTACATCAGTGTAGCCCCAAAAGCCAAAAATTTTTTTTAAATAGCAAAGAAATGAAATTTGAAAAGTTGAAATGTTGCCTTTTGCTACCACGGGGCTGGAACTGAGGGGCTGCGGAGACAGTTACAGAGAGAAAATCCCTGGCTGGCTTCACTCACGCGTGGGTTATAAAAAAAGCAAAACTCAAGGAAAGCAACATGCTGAGGAAAATGTAGGGGGGCACAGGGTCCCATGGAAGGTGGCAAAGGCACTAGAGGTTTGGGGGTGCTCTAGGGACCCTCAGGGACAGGGACAGGCTCAGGGCCACATAGGGACAGGCTGTGTCCCTGGAACCTGCGTGGGGTTGCCAGCCCCCGAGAGCCAAGGAAACTATTACAGACTGAGGCGCCTGTTTTTAAAGTGAAACATAAACCCCTCTGACCGGAGTGCTTGCAGCCTGATTGCTCCCTAAGAAAAAGGGGGCGGTCCTTGCAGAGACAGGTCCTTGCAGGCCCTGGATGGAGAGGCTGGTCTGGGGGGACAGACAGGCCTGGGTGGACACACAGAAATGCCTGCTGAGCCCCAGAAGTGAGGAGGCAGCTTGAGGGCGCTCCCTGGAGGGTTTCAGGGGAGCGCCCATCCCTGCGCAGAGGAGGGGTGCAGTGGGGGGCGTGCAGGATGGGCATCAGCGGGGCGGTGAGTCTGCCCCGTCTTGCCTCAGGTTAAATGTGAGGTCAAGGGTTTCCACCGCGTCACAGAGCTGGAGCCATCACTTGGGGGGCCCATCCCTCACGGCCCTACATGGAAAGTGGCACAGACCAAGTGACGAGTTTTCTGGTGGGGTATGGGGTGCGGCTGCAGAGAGGATGCCCCTGGACGCCGTGGGAGGGGTCCGGAGACCCTCAGCCACTTCATGGCAGACACATGGGTGCTCCCTGCTTGGGGGCACCAAACACCGAACAGGGCCCGGGACCTGGCGCATCTACACTCACAGCCGTCTACACAGCGTGCTGGCTCTGAAACCACTTACCCAGAACTGTCCTCTAACCTGGGATCCGCTGGTTCTTGTGAATCTGAAGCTTCGCATTTTGAACTCGCTCCTAACGTGGAAATCACAATCAGGGTTGTCTCAAGGCCACAGAGACACCCCGGCTCTGCTGTGCCACCCCGCCTCCTGACCTGGTGGGGTGGGTGGGCTCCTGGGGGGGTCGGGCAGACCAAGCGTGCAGGGGGCTTGCTGTGGAAGAGAAGGAAGAGCCGTCACGCTCCTGCCCGCAGATCCCAGCACCCGGCCCACGCACACAGGCGTCGCCTGCCCTTCCAGACACCCCACATGACACCTGCTCTCACGCCAGGATTTTTAGTTGGAGCCATTCTCGCTGGCGTGAGGTGGGACCTCATGGTGGTTTCTTTGTTTCTATAGATTTATTTATTCATGCACACGGGAGCTGGGGTGCATGCCAGAGGTGTGGGGGTGAGAGGGTTCACCAGAGACAGAGTGGGGAGCAGAACAGGCAGACTGACTGAAACACACTGCTGAGGGGAGCAGCGGGGAGACAGGAGAGGTCTGCTGCGCCATGTGGGCAGCTCCGTGGCTGGGGACGGAACTCGTGCTGCGGAGGCTGCGGTAGCGTCATCGTGCTGAGACTCTAACCCCTTGAGCCACCAGGGAGGCCCCTCATGGTGGTTTCGATGTGCATTTCCTGATAAGTGATGTGGAACATTTTCCCACACACCTGCTGGCCCTCTGCATTTCCGCTTTGGAGAAGGGTCTCCAGTTCTGCTGCCATTTTTTGCAGAAGGAAAAAGAAAAAATTAGATGGTCTCCCTTGCAGGGAAACCAAAAAAGGGTCAGGAAAAGGACAAAACCTGCAAACGGTAGACTGAGGCATCCAGCAGGGGAGCGGGAGGGGCCAAAATGGGGGGGGGCAGCGGGGGAGCACCCAGGACTATGGTGATGGTCACGGGTGCTGCGGTGGTGGGAGAACTCTGGGGACTGCACCTGAGAGGAGGAATCAAATATTGGGCAAAAATGAACGATGTAAGAAAATTTAAAAAAAATTTTTAATTAAAAAAGAAACGGGCCTCCCTGGTGGGGTTAAGCAGGGCTCTGTGAAGCCATCGGCAGCCTCTGCAGCACGAGTTCGATCCCCGGCCAGGGAGCTACCTACAGGGCGCGGCAGACCTCTCCTGTCTAGTCAGTCTGCCTGTTCTGCTCCCCACTCTGTCTCTGGGGAGTCCTTTCAGCCCCTGTATCTCTCGCCTGTACCCAAGCTCTTGTGGGCATAAATAAATCTTTTTAAAAAAAGAAAAGAGGGCCTCCCCGGTGGTGCTGGGTTGCGAAGCTGCCCGCAGCCTCTGCAGCGTCGGTTCGATCCCCGACCGCCGGGCGAGGGTCTCACATGGCAAGTAGACCTCTCCTGCCCCCCGCTGCTCCCCTCAGCAGTACTTCGGTCCTTCTGCCTGCTCTGCTCTGACTCTGGTGAATCCTCTCACCCTCCCGCACTTCTGACTGTACCCAGTGCTTGTATAAACAAAACAAACAAACAAACAAATAAATAAATAAATAAAACATGCCTCTAAAAAAAGAAAAAGAAAAGAAAAGAAAAAGTCCAGCCCGTTCCTGCAGCAGCCGGGCGACCAGTTCACCAGAGGCCGAGCGAGCCCAGCAAGGGGGTGTGTCGCTCTCGCTCCCGCCCCCGTCTCGGGGTTCCACGGGGCAGCATTTGGAATGAAGCACGCAAACAGGCCCTCGCCCCTCTCCTGGGATGCTGGATGGTCTGACAGCGGGCCTCCTCGTGACCAGCATCCGCGGGTCACTCGGTGGCCTCACAGACCGGCATGTGTCCCGCCAGGGAGGCTGAGTTCCAGTAGCTGAGTTTCATCCTCCCCACGAGAGTCTCATCTGTGGATAAACCCAACTTGGGCGAGGGTGCTGCATAGATCAGCACAAAGATCCCCTGAGGCACGGGTTCCTGCCTGCTGCCCGGGTCTGGATGGCCCCTGTGTCCCCATGGCCCCACCCTTGGGCCCCAGGCCTCTGCCCCTCCACCCCCAGGCCCCACCCTGGGCCTCAGCTTGCAGGGCGTGTGGAGGACCGTGCTGCGCTCTAGCTTGAGATGTCCAAGAGTTAAACAGGCTCTCTCCCTGCTGGGGGCTTTACTCTGGCCGGCCCCCCTCAGGCCCCTTAGGCCTTCGCCTCCTCCACCTGGCCCATGTCCAGGAGCAGGAACCTGAAGGAAGCTGTTGCCCCCCCCCCCCCCCCGCCCGCCCAGCATTCTCATCAGGGCGCCCACTCCTCTCCTTTCCCTGGCAGGGCCCCGTTTCTGGGGCTCTCTGCCTCCGAGGCCAGAATGGTCCTGCCCACTGGGCTCTGCTTCCCAGAGCGTCTGGTCGGGGCAGCCGGGGAGGCCATCGGTGGAGGCTGAAGGGCCAGTGACAAGACGTGGCAGCCCCGGTGGCGAGCGCAAGGGCGGCTGGGCCCGGTGTGGCACCTGGAGAAGATCCAGGCTGCGCTGCGGCTAGAAGGACCCACACAGACGAGCTGGCGCTCGGGTAGCCGGTGCCCGGGCCGCGCCCCGCCCCTCCCGGGCTGCCTGCGGCCCTCGGGGACAAAGGAAACAGGCTCTGAAATGTCTATTTCCAGGACACGCATTTCAATTTTTAAAAGTCATCACGGATTACGCTGCTTTCTGAACAAAACTCTTGTGCTCTGCCCCACTTACAGGTGGAAATCGCACCTGAAAAAGCAGCAGGACAAAAACTTTGATTCAAAAGAACACCCGTACCCCTATGCTCGTTGCAGCGCTATTTATAATGGGCAAACCCTGGAAACAACCCAAATGCCAAAACCGGATGCTGGATCAAGAAGATGTGGCACACATACGCACGGGATATTACTCAGCCATCAAAAAAATAAATAAACCCACGCCACCCGCAACGACGTGGATGCAGCCAGAAGAATTATGCTCAGTGAAATAAGCCAGAAGGAAAAAGAAAAATATCGGATGGTCTCACTCATCGCAGGAATCTAGGGGGACCCAATAAGACATCAGTGTGAAAAAATAACAATTCGAAACACAACAAAAAAATGGACAATTATAAACCAGAGACATCCAGCAGGGAGGAGGCGGGAGAGGGCTCAGAGGGAGGGAGGGAGGAGCACAGGGCACTGGGATGATGGTGCACGGGCGGTTGCACTGGGGAAGGAAACTCCATGGGGCTCCACCTGAGCGGGGGGAGGCAAATATTATTTAAAAATGAACGATGGGGTAAAAAAAAAATACATAAATGAAAATTTTTAAAAAGCAGGAAACTCTCTCCGACTTTCTCTAGGCCAGCAAGGGGCACGCCAAGCTCGGGTCGCGGGCAGACGGGCAAGCTCGGGTCGCGGGGACCACGGTGACAGACCGTGGCCCTGGGGGAGGCGTGTCCAGGGATTGGAGCCCAGCGCCGAGTTGCGCCTTTCTGCCCCGACTGCAAGGCTTTCCCGCCACTCCTGGGCTTGCGCTGCGGCTTCCAGGCACCAGCACGCCCGGATGGACAGAAGCTCGCCAGGCTTCCCGCACACTTTCCTAAGAACTGAGGTGCTGTCCGCACATCCAGACGCCTCCTCTACGCCCCCAGACGCACCCATGCAAAACAGAAAACACAGTTTCCGAGGGTTTGGGGCGCGCAGCTCACTCTGCACACTGGATCCACCTGGCGCAGCCGGCTCAGACGCGGCTACGGCTACCGGGCCTGGCAGGCAGGAGAACCAGGCGCTTCCAGGCTGGTTCGTTCCTTTCCACCAGCAGAATATTCAGTTCAAAGGCTGCTGGGAGGGAGGGAGGAGAGGGGGGTGCAGACGAGAGCACCCCAGCAGGTACCCAGACACCCCCTTTCTGGGGTATCCGAAGGCCCAGCGCCTGGACCTGGACCCGGGCCTGCGGCTCCTGTCGCCGCCAGTCTCCACCGCAGGGGAGGCCAGGCTGGGGCGAGGCCCGGAGCCGTGGACAGAGGTGGCGGGTGGCTTCCCAAACACCATTTTCCGGGTCCCCCTTCCCGGGCGCTTTATTAGCAAGGGGCCAAGCTTGCATCCTGCCTCCTTATCTCGTGGAAAGTTCCCAATAAATTCCAAGAAACCCACAAAACCCAAGCTCTTAGGGAGCCCCCAGGAGTCGGCCCTGCGCCCCGGATGATCGCCTGCGCTGGGGCTGGAGCACACACGCGAGTTCCCGCCCAGAGTCGGGGGCTGCGCACCCCGGGAACGTGGCGGCCTAGCCCAGGCTCGCAGGGGGTCGGGGCTCCGGGGTTCACTCACCGCCTGCATCCCGAGGCTCCCGTGATGCCGCGCACCGGCCAGGGCGCACCCGCCTGGTCCCGCTGCAGGCGCGTCCAGGGGCACAGCGCTGCCTTCACCTGCGCTCCTGCACCCGGGCTAGGAGCCCGCGCCCGAGTGTGCAAGCGAGCGCGCCCGAGTGTGCAAGCGAGCGCGCCCGAGTGTGCAAGCGAGCGCGCCCGAGTGTGCAAGCGAGCGCGCCCGATGCAGGCACGTGGGCCCCGCGCACACCCGAGGCCCTCAGGACACCCCCACTGCTGAGTCCTACGGCCCTTTGTGGGGCCCGCACTTCCTCCCGCCCCAACAGCATTCGTGAGCGCAAACTGAGCTGTAGCTTTCCCGCGGGAGCCAGACGTGCGCCCCAAATGGCGAGTGAGTCCCGGGTACAAAGTGTGCGTGTGTTTTCTAATGCTTTGGTGTATTCAACCAAAATAAAATGGAGGTAGAGCAGGAATTTTGTGCAAGGCTGCCATGTGCTCCCCCCACCCCCAGCATTTCTGTAGAACAGCTGTGCACACTTCAGAACAAAGTGGCTCTCAGCCTATTTGTTTGGTTCACGCCTTATTAATTTATCTCACAACAGGTGCCGCTCCCTGTAAGACTCCGGTTTTATCTCCCTGGGGGGGGGGGGGGGCCGTGGCGGGGAGCTGGGGTCTGGTGGCTTTTGTTAAACAAACTGGCCAACTCTTATAGCCCCAACCTGTAAATTCCTGCCCCTTTTGTTAAGCAAAAGTTGTCCAAACACAGTCAGGATCCCGGGGAGCCCCGCCCGCCTCAGAGGGAGCCTCTTTAAGAACCGCTGCCTGGAGCCCCCAGGCCAGGCCATCTCCGGAGCCGCCTGCGCTCCGCACGTCTCCCACTCTCGCCTGTCCTGACTCCCGCATTCAGTCTTTTCAAAAAGGACGGATTTACTTGTGCACACAAGAGCCGGGGTGCTGGCCAGAGGTGGGGGGGCGAGTCACCAGAGACAGACTGAAAAGCACAACAGGTAGATTGAGACTGAAACCCACTGCTGGGGGAGCCGCGGGGAGACAGGAGGGGTCTGCTGCGCCCTGTGCGGCCAGCGCTGAACCCAGGCTGCAGAGGCTGCGGACAGCTTCACGGCGCCGACGGTTAACCCCTTACGCCACCAGGGAGGCCCCGTCCCGCATTTATTCTTTCCTGAACAGAAGCCACGAACCTCGGGGCCCCCAGCACCCCTGGTCTCATCAGAACGAAATTCAAATCACAATGATTAAGCCCATCGGTCTGCCTCTTGGAGACCCCCACTGCCGTGCGCGCCTGCTGCTTTGGGAGGGGTGCCTGTTACTTGCGCTCGGCTGTAAAAATCAGCCGGACCAGAGTTGAGTTAAAAAACACATGCAGGGGCCTCCCCTGGTGGCGCAGCGGTTGAGCGCTGGGTTGCGAAGCTGCCCGCAGCCTCTGCGGCGCCAGTTCCATCCCCGGCCACCGGTGAGGGTCCCACAAAAAAAAAAAACCCACATGCAGGAGACGCCCACCTTTCCAAGGGGAGCCCTGAGGAAGGGCCCACGGCAGGGTTTCTGTGGCCGGAATCTCCTCCCGCCGCGGGCAAGGGCTGGGGGCTCCCCAACACGCCGGCAACGGGCCTGTTCTCCCCAGCTCAGGGGCGCCCTTGACGCGTAGCGTGGGTGCTGCTCGCTCCTGGGGCTGCTCGGCTCGGCCGCCAGGCTCCAGGTGCTTCTGGGTCCCCACCTTCTCCAGGGGAAGAGACAGCCAGGCCAGAGGGGGTGGCCAGTGCGGTCAGGCGCATGCATGGCGCGCAGCAGCGGTGGGAGGGGGCGGGGGGGGGACGCCCCTGGGATGGGCCAGCCTCTGGGGCCGCCAGCCTTGGGGGCCCGGGCGCGGGCCTTTCGGAATATTCTGCTCCGGCACGACCTCCCTTCTGGGTAGGGCTTCTGTCTGACTTGAGCTTGGAGCCCAAGGGCGGGGCCTGAAGAACCAGCGAGGCTCAGGGACTCAAATCCCAAAGCCGCCGCCCACCTTCCCCGGCCAGAGGTGGCCAAAAAGCCACTCACTGCAGTGGGGCTTCCCACTGGGTGTCTCCAGGCACCTGCTGCCCCACAAGGGGCTGCACCCAGCGGGGAGAGCCTGGGGGCCAGGGCGTCCTGCCCACCTGCACGGCTCCCCTGATCCCCAAAAGCCTCCTGAGATGCTATTTCCACAACAGACACAGTGATGCCACTTTTTTAAAGGGTTCTTTCAGGTGGGTGCCTGGGGAACCCACAGAGCTCCCGCCCCCTCCTTAAACACACAGTGACAGGGGGAGGCGCTGCAGGGCTGAAGTCCCCAAGGCCACGGGGCTCCCCCTCCTGTGTCCAGCTCGAGCCTCCCCCATCTCTCTGGTGCACCCCCGGGACTCTGTTCCCACTGGGCAGCGTGGGTGCACCCAGCCCTGTACCAGGAACCTTTGGCACCCCCTGCGATGGCACTCCCCATGCCCCCTGTAAACAAGCCGGGCACAGACTCGGGGACACGGCACCGCAGCTCTGGTGAGAGCGGGGCAGAGGCCCGAGCGTCCGGCACAGGGGCAGAACCTGGTCTCCCGGCCCAGGCGGCCCTGCCCCGTGCCAGCTCGGGTGGGGGTGTGCCGGGTCACCGCTGGGAAGGGCCGCCCCACAGCCTCTGCCTGAGCCAACCCCGAACCTGGAGGCGGCAGGTTAGAAAAAACAAGTTTCAAATTCCTACAGACACCCCCTCCTCTGCGCCCCACCCCGCCCCCCACACCTATTTCCACCCCGCAGGGTGACTGGGGTGACCGTGTCTCTCCCTCCGGCTCTGCAGGGCCCCAGGGGCGGGGCTGGGGCTCCATAAAGGGGCGGCTGTGGGGTGCTCGCCCTCAGCACCTGGGGGAGCAGGGCTCCTGTCCGGGCCGGGACCTTGTCCACTGCTCCTGGGGCTGAAGAGTCCCCTCCCCGCCCTTTCCTTGCAGAGAGGCCGACGCCCCCGCAGCGCAGCCCCCTTCCCCTTCCTAGGCCTCAGGACTCTGACGCTGCAGGTGGCCGGGGCCATGGACGCGGGGCCCCCGGGGCTGAGGCTCAGCTGGGACATCAACGACCCACAGATGCCGCAGGTGCGTGCCAAGGACTCGGCCAGCGCCTCCGGGCGGACCTTCCCCGTGACCCGCGACCCTCTGCGACCCGCGACCCTCTGCGACCCGCGACCCTCTGCGACCCGCTACCCTCGCAAGGCAGAGTCCGCGCCCCGCCGGCTGTCCCCCAGGCATCTGACAACACCCCAGCAGCCGCCAGTGCTCTAGGCTCCAGGTCCCCGGTCCTGAGGTCCTGGCTGCTGCCCCCTTCCTGCTGTTCCTCACACCCTGGACAGACAGCAGGACAGACAGACGTGGTGGCTCGGCGGGGACCAGGGACGGACACTGGGGCTGCCTGTGTGGAGCCCCGGGGGGACGCCCCGTCTTGCAGCAGGACAGGGCACCCGGAGAACGGACCCTGGCCGCAGCGCGCGAGCTTTGACCGGCGGCGAGGGCGCCGTGTCCTCCTAGGGTGGACCCGTCTGTGCTGGGGAGGCGGGGCGAGTCCGGAACGCCAGGGACACCGCAGGGGGAGACTGAGGCCTGACTTTCAAGTCCTGATGTGTGGAGGGGAGCGGGGCCCGGGCTGGCAGGGGCGGCACAGGGAGGGAGGCCTGCTCCCTTCGCGGCCACGCTGAGGCAGGGCTCAGGGCTCCCTCTCCAGGAGATGGCGCCTGGCCGGGCGCACTGCCCATGGTAGGCGTCTGACGGCTTGCCCACCTCAGGGCTGCACCTGCCATTCCTGCTGGGACCCCAGTTCAGCAGGGACCCCCAGCTTCGTAGGAACCCACCGACCTTGCACCCTAGCACGCAGATCACACGACACCAGGCCGCCCCTCCGGGCGCTTGCCAGGTGCCCATGTGCCCGTGGGTGATGCTCCTCTGGCGGGCTCAGGAGCAGCGGGTGTGGCAGGGGGCGGGGGCTGGGGACCCCAGGAAGGTGCCTGCAGAAACTGGGGGTCCTCTCCCTGCTCTGGCTAATGGGGCGTGGGGGGGAGCTGGCGCTGGCCCTGACCTTGAGGCAGTCCCTGGAGGTGCTTAGTCTCCGGCTGCTCGCCTGTCGTCAGCAGGGGGTCAGGTGACAAGCCCCAGACGTCGGGGCTGTCCGCTCTGTGTGTGTGTGTGTGTGTGTGTGTGTGAGAGTGTGTGTGAGTGTGAGTGCGTGTGAGAGCAAATGAAACCCAACCCTGCAGGCTCGGCTGTTGTTTTGCTTTAAGGGCCATTTCCGTGTCACTGCTGGGGGGCCGGGTCTGCAGCCTGGGGGCGCCCCCAGGCACACTCTCCCCCGGGAAGCTTGCTGGGCCACGAGGTCCTTCCGCTGCGAGCTCCGCTGGCGTGAGCTCCGCCCCGCGCCTGCCTGTGACTCGCCTGGGCCAGCGCGATGCCGGTTTGTGGTGACATCTCACAGCAACCTCGAAGTTTGAGGGGCCAAGTCGCCCGTGGACGTGTGACTCCCCCAGCCCTCGGCAGGGGCAGCCCGGACTGTCCACGCGGGCGCTCTTGCTCTGCTCGTGGGGGGTGGGTTTTCCTGGGGGCTGGGGGGGTCACTCCTGTGCCCGGCAGAGGCCCGAGCCGCCTCCTTATGAACCAGGAGCGGGTGGCCCTGGGGCAGCTGGTGTGAGGGTCCTGCCACATGCGGGGGCGGGGGGAGGCCACGCTGCCCCACACGCCTGCTCCGCGCAGACCACAGCCGGCGGGTGGACACGGCTCCTCTGGCCACCTGCCTGGGCCCTCCCACAGGCACGTGTCACGAATCCTTTCCCTCCCCCTGGCCATCACACGGGGGGTCATTCTCAGTTTCGGGGCCGTCCTAAAACAAGCAGCAGGAGGGACTTGCCGGTGGCCGACGGCTGACCACTGCGTGGGGGCAGCAGCCCTCAGACATGTGCGGCAGGGGCGGGGACGGCCCCCTGCTGGGCAGGGGCAGAGGTCAGGCCGCGCACGCCTGTATCTGCTGGCTAGGCTTCTGCCCTGGTACCGGGCAGCTGCCTGGCAGGTGGGGGACATTCTTGTGCACGCCCTGCTGCCAGCATCACTGCCCCGGAGCTACAGACCGGGGGGGGGGGGGGGGGGCGCAGACACCAGCCCGCCAGTCTCTTCTGCCTGGGCTTTGCCCCTTAGGCTTGCGGCGCGTAACACATGCTCCGACAGTTCCACACTTCAGGGGGGGCTGGTCCCGCCTGTGCTGTGCGGCCCTGGGCAGGTCGGCTGCCCTCTCTGGGCTGCCCTGGTTGGTAAAGGGCGCAAGGGCGGCCTGTGGCGAGCAGGAGACGTGCGCCCTCACCTGCATGCTGACGGGCGCTTGGGGGGCAGGAGGTGCCGGGGCGCCATGGTCGGAAAGGCTGTGCAGTTGTGGGGTTGGGAGCCCGTTTGATCCGCCGCGGCTGACCGGCTCCCACGTCCCATGTCGCTTGCAGGAGCCCCTCCCCTTAGACCACTTCTGCGAGTGGCCGGACGGCCACGTGCGCCTGGTGTACCCCGCGGACGAGCGGCGGGCGCAGCGCCACCTCAGCGGCTGGGCCATGCGCAACACCAACAACCACAAGGGCCGCGTCCTCAAGAAGTCCTGCCTGGGCGTCGTGCTGTGTGCGCGGGGCTGCGTGCGCCCCGACGGCTCCCGCCTGTGCCTGCGCCCCGCCATCTGCGACCGCGCCCGGCGCAAGCAGCGGGGTGAGCCGGGCGCCCGGGCCTGGGGGCTCTCCTTCAGGGTGGGGGAGGCCTTGCTCCCTTTAGGGTCGGGTGGGGGTGGGGAGGCCTGTGCTCCAGGGTCTGGGGTGGGGGGGGCCTCATCCCCTGTGGGTCTGGGTTGGGGCTCACCCTCTGGCTTTGCAGAGAGGTCGTGCCCGGGCTGCCACTCTGCCCTGGAGTTCGTGCCCTGCCGGGGCCACAGCGGCTACCCCGTCACCAACTTCTGGAGGCTCGACGGGGACAGGATATTTTTTCAGGTAGGTGGGGTGGGGCTCCGCCTCTGGGGCGCCTCCCACCATGGGGCGTCTGCAGGGAGCTCTGGCCCAAATCCAGCAGGGCTCTGGGGAGACACCGGTGCGGGCACAGCCGGCTCCCCTCGGCCCACGGGACCCGCGCCATCGGCCTTTCCTCCCCGCCAGGCCAAGGGCGTGCACGACCACCTGCGGCCGGAGAGCAAGGCGGAGTCGGAAGCCCGGCGGGGCGCCGTCCGGAGGCAGACGCCCTGTCCCTGTCCCTGTCCGTCCCAGCCTGGGCGGCGCGCGCGGGGCGCGGAGGTGAGGCTGGCGGGGGCGGCGCGGCGGGCGGTAGAGCTAAAGGTGAGTTAGCCTTGCCATGACACCTCTCTGACCAAGTGTCACTGGACCCTCAGTCCACGGCTGCTAATTTCCCGTCCAGAGAAAGGAAGGCTCCCTGGGGTGCGGCTGGGAGCAAAGGGGGTGCGGGCAGCAGGGGGTTCGGGTGGCGGCGTGTCCTCTCACCCGCAGACCACAGCCCGCCCTCTCTGGGGCTCTGGACCCTCGTGGGCTCAGCTGCCGCTGCTCCCCGCTGGGCTTCCACCCCGAGCCCCCTCTGCAGAGGGCCTGGCGCTGAGTCCGTCTCACTCTCCATCTGTGGCTCGGACGGCTCAGTTAGTGTCGCCGGCCGTGGGGCCCCTGAGTCTGCACTCACGCAGAGGATGGGGTGGGGGGCCAGACCCCCAGGGGCTGAAGCTGGCTGACCTCACAGACCCCTCACTGGTAGCAGATCTGGGACGGGACGGGCTCTCGGATGCGCCTTTGCACCTGCTGGCCAGCACTGGCACGGGCAGGCAGTGGGCACCAGAGGGCCACCTCAGGGAGCACCAGCACCCTGCAGAGCTGGGGGTGCCAGAGCTGCGTGGCGGGTGCACCCTCTGGGCTACTCTGACAACCCCAGGCGGGATGGCTCTCCTCCCCGGCGCGGGCCCCAGGCAGGCGTCTGGGCCTGCTGCTAGCAGGCGTGTGGCCTCTGGCTCATGCAGCTGTCACCTGTGGCCCCGGCTTTGCTGGGGTCTGGGGGTAGCAGGTCGAGGGCCTTGGGCTTTGCACCCACACCCACAGCTCTGCAGCCGGCACCCCCGTCCTCGGAGCCCCCACCCAGCACAGCTACCCGGGAGACCCTGATCTGGGCAGTGCCTGAGCCAACACCCACAGGGGCTTGGCCAGCCCCTCCCGGCCCTCCCTGCGCCCCTCGGGCTTTTTGGGGAGCTACTGTATTGGGTGGGTTGGCTCGAGCCCGCGGTGAGGGTGTCTGAGCCATTTCCACGTCTATTTACGAACAAAGCGCGTTTCCTCTTCCAGGCAGGTGGGAGCAGAGCCAGCGGCGGGCACACCCTTGGTCCTGCGGGCCCCGAGATGGGCCGGGGCGCGGGCTTCCTGCTGCCTGGGCAGCCTTGCTTCTCCGTGGACATGGAGGCTTACGCCGCAACCCCCAGCCTCGCCCCCCTGCACGGCCACCTGTCGCCGCCCTTCCAGAAACGTCCAGAGCCGGCCCTCTGCCTGCCCTGGCCCCCCTGCAGCTACGAGCCGGCCACGGCCCTGCACAGAGACTCCAGCAGCGCCCCTCCCGACTCACACTGGGTGCCGCTGGCCACCCCGCCCTGGGGGGTCGGCTGGCCCGGGGGGCTGGAGGGCCGCCCCGAGGTCACTAGCACACACCACGGCTGGAGGCCAGCTCCCGGGGACGGGCCTGCGGCCACCTGTCCTGACCGCCACCCAGAGCCCTCCTGCAGGTGCTTCCCGGTGCCGGGGGCTGCGGGGGCCGCGGGGCTGCAGACGGTGATCACCACGCGCGTGTCCTACCAGGCCCTCCCGGCCTGGGAGCAGGCGCCGGAGGGGACCAGCCTGTGGGGCTGGCCCTGTGCTCCAGAGAATGTCCCTCTGCCCCTCTGTCCCGAGGCCTCGGACCTGCTGGCCACCCTCGGCAGGGGGCCCTCTCCTCAGCAAGCCCCAGGGGGCTGCGGGGCCAGCAGGGGGGCTCCGGCTTTGCCCCAGGAGCCGGCTGCTGCCGGGCCGGACAGAGCGGAGACCTGGGGCGCGTGTCCACCTGGACGGGGAGCTGCCGTCCGCCTCGCAGAGCCCATCCGCCCGCTCGTTGGCTACGACTGCCAGGACTTCTGAGTCCACCCGCCCCCGGCCCAGCGTGGCGCCCACTCGGCAGCGACAGCACGCGGCAGCCGGCCTGGCGGGGCAGGTGGTCAGAGACCAGACGGCGCCTTCGTGGCGTTCAAAACCCACGCGGGGTGTGGGGCGAGGCTTGGCGCTGGCTCTCCCCGAACAGCGTGCCCGGGACACGGCGGCCACCGGAGCCGGCGAGGCATAGGGCAGCGGAGAGCCCTTGGGGTCCCCACAGGAGAAACATCAGGAGCGTTGAGGAAGCTCCAGAGAGAAGGGCGACGAACTCCAAAGGGGACCGGCCACCCCAGGACGCGCTGGAAGGAGGACGGTAAAGAAAAGGGCCTCTGAGACCGGGGCCGGGACGCAGGCACGGGGCGGCGAGACCCCCGGGAACGGACCCGCCCCGGGGACGGGCGGGGCTGCGGGGTCGGCGGGGAAGCAGGTGCGCCGTCCCCGCGCCCGCGCCTCTGCGGCTGCCCCGGCCCTGCCGGCCTGGTTCCCCCGGCCCGGGGTCCCCCTCTGCTTCCGCTCCTTTGCTCCTTAGCCTTTTCCTCTGAACAAAGCCGCCTCGTCGCCGGCTCGCCTGAGCGTCTGCGAAGTCCCTGCAGCGGCTGCGCGGGCCCCACCTGGGGGCTGGTGGCTGGACTCGGGCAGCGCCTCCTGGCCTGGAGACGGCCTGAAAACCTGCAGTTCCGGTATCACGGGGGCTGCCGGGGGCCTGGCCACGGGCTCCCTGGTCATCGTGCAGATTTTTTCCTTCTGCACAGACCTCTGTTGGGTCCTCAGACGTAGCTTCAAGCAGAGACCCTCGTAACCTCACCCACCCCAAGTCATTTCCTGAGATTTCTAGTTGGCACCGACCACCTGCTGGCCTAGCTCCAGGGGGCAACTTGGATCATTTCAGGCCCAAAGCACCCCTCCCACGACAGGGGGCCTGAGGGTCAGTGCCCTCAGAGAGACAGGGCCAGCGGGGGCGCGGGTTTGTGCAGGCCCACACGCGCGTCTGGCGCGTTACAGAGACACGTCACCTGTGTGCATGTGAGCACACGCGTGTGCGGGGCTGGAGCTGCAGCACGGAGCCCTAGAAGGCGGCCTTGGGAGGGGCTCCCCGGGGGGTCTGGCTGCAGGGACCCGGGGGAGAGATCATGTCCTGGAGTCCAAGGAAGCAGACCAGAAGACAAAGCGGCCCTGCATGTGACGCCAGAAGTGAACTGAAAGGCCTCCAACTGGTGAGGATCATCTACAGACGAAAATTCCTACACCCTGAAGGAGCAAATAGGAGGAAAATGCACCCAGGCCCCCCCCCCCTGCAGCGGAGACATCAACAACACAAAGAAAACACTTTAACCCCTCAGATACAAGGAGGGAGCTATTAAGAAGGAGCTCTGACTTCTGGGACCCCCGGGGGCCCAGCACCACCCCCTGGAGGTTGTAAATGCATTTCTGGGCCTTTGGCTTCATTTCTGGGGTACCTGAGACAGACCGTGACAGAAAATCTTTTATGTCAATGAATGGGACATCTGAACAAACTTCTGGGCCCAGGACGGGCTGGGAAGGGTTCATTGTGCATCTCCCTGGTTGGGCTGTCGGGGCTCCTGGGCTGTCGGGGGGCTCCTGGGAACACTGGCTTCAACTTATCTCTGAGTTGTTGCTTAAGTCTCAGCGCTATCAAGCTATCATTGGCCACTGCAGCGAGTTCGATCCCCAATCCCCGGCCAGGGAGCTACCCACAGGGCACAGCAGACCTCTCCTGTCTCCCCGCTGCTCCCCTCAGCAGTGTGTTTCAATACATCTGCTCCCATTCTGTCTCTGGTGAATCCCCCTGCGCCTCTGGCCTGCACCCCAGCTCTTCTTTGCATAAATAAATACAAATAAATCTTTTTTTAAAAAGAAAGGGGTCTCCCAGATGGTGCAGCAGGTTGAGCGCCATGCTGTGAAGCTGTCGCAGCCTCTGCAGCGCAGGTTCCATCCTGGCTGGCCGGCGAGAATCCCATATGGTGCGCAGACCTCTCCTGTCTCCCCGCTGCTCCCCTCAGCAGTGTGTTTCAGTCAGTCTGCCTGTCCTACTCCTGACTCTGGGGAGTCCTCTCACCCTCCAGTGCTTCTGGCTGGCCTGTACCTCAAATCTTGTATAAAAATAAATAAATCTTTAAAAACAAAAAAATGAGGGACTGCAGTCAAGAAAGAAAGAAAGAAAGAGAGAAAGACACAAAAGAGCTACCACAAAACACTCAGCAGCACACAGGAAGTTACTACTTATTTTTCTTTAAAACTTGCCTGTATTGTCCAAGTTTCCCAATGGATTTATATTTACAAAACTGAAGAGATTATATTTCTAAAATGAAAATAGAATGCTCCCAATGCACGACAATTCACAAAACAAATCCAAGAGGCAATGGTACGAAACCTCAGGTGAGTCAAAGCGCAGACACAGCCCTGCACTCCTCCAGCCCAGCACTGCTCTGGAGCGGAGCTGGGGGCAGCTCCATTCAGTCACAAGCGCTTACTGAGCACCTACTGTGTGCCAGATGCACCTACTGTGCGCCCAACACCCCGACTGCTAAGGAAACAGCAGGCAGCGGGTCTAGGGAGTCCCGGTCTAGGAAGAGTGAGCTCTCGCGGGCCGGAGGGCGAGCAGGCGGCAAAGAGGAGAAATCCAAGCAGGTGATGACCTAGGAGGGTCAGGGCAGGACGCAGGCCCACAGTAGGGGGGAGCCTGTGCTCTCAGATGCCAGCTTTCCTCCAGGGGTGATGTCCGGAAAAGCACTTGAAGGAGCCTAGGCGGGCTCTGGGAGGGAAGGGTACCGAGCTCAGAAGACGCAGTTGGGGGCGGGGGGGGGGGGCGCAGCAGTCAAGGGAAGGGCCCGAGCCTGGTTCGGGGGGTGGGGTGGGGGTGCTGCGCTGGCCACTCTGAGACCCCACGCGGACCAGGCTGCGTGTTCTGGCCAGCTCGCCTCTTCACCTCCCCTTGCTTCCTGTCTCCTGCCACTTCCTGCAGGCTTTGTGCCAGTTCTCTCCCTCTGGCTCTAATATGCTATCGAGCCCGTTCTTTCACAATAATGATTTTTTTTTTAAAATAGAGGCATGTTTTATTTATTTATTTGTTTGTTTTTTGTTTATACAAGCACTGGGTACAGTCAGAAGCGCGGGAGGGTGAGAGAATTCACCAGAGCCAGAGCGGGGTGCAGAGCAGGCAGAAGGACCGAAGTACACTGCTGAGGGGAGCCGCGGGCGGCAGGAGAGGTCTGCGCGCCATGCGGGACCCTCCTCTGGTGGCCGGGGAGTAGCCGGGGATCGAACCAGCGCTGCAGAGGCTGCGGGCAGCTTTGCAACCCAGCGCTCAACCGCTGCGCCACAGGGGAGGCCCACAATAATGATTTTTAATAGCTTGTTTTTCTAACATTCCCGCTCCCTTTTTTCCACCGTGTGATTTTAGAACGCCTCTCACGCACAACAGCTTGACACTCAGCTGGCATTTCTGATTCCTGAAATCCCCGAGTGTCTCCTCCTGCCATTCTGCCAACGGGGGCTCCGTGGGGCCCGGCACGAGCTCCGATCTGCAGGCTCAACCCGGGGAACTGTGTTTCCTGGGGCTCCGGGCGGACGGCTGGTCTGCTGGGCGGCCCCGGCTCCTGCTCACTCTTCTCTGCTCAGCCCGGTGCCCCGTCGAGGGCCTGTCCTTCAGGGCAGCAGCAGCTGGATTTGCCTCGGGGTCCCCTAGGCCCCTGGGTGCCTGGTGCCTCCTCTGGGGACCCCGTGGTGGCCGCAGCAGCACGTCCTGTGCGGAGCTGTCAAAGCCAGGAGGCCCCCAGGCCTGGCGCCTCTGCTCCTGCTTCTCAGCCCTGCCTCCTCTCATTCCCAAGTGCCTCCTCCTGCTTCTCCCCGCTTTCTTATCACCTGTGCCTGCCCTCTCCTCCCGCTCTCAGAACAGGAGCGCCCCAGAGCCCCAGCCCCTCTAGCAGCCCAGCGCCCCAAGGCCGGCGCTGACCCCGCCCAAGGCTGTGAATCTGTCCACGCCGCCTTCTCCTGCGCTCCTCTTGGGTTTTCCTCTAACTCAAAATTTTCAAGACTGGGCTGCCCGTCCCTCCACATTGCACCCCGGATCTGCTCCCCTTGCAACAGTTCCCGGCTGGGCCAGACACCACTGCCCACCCGCCACCCAGACGCGCCGCCCATCTCCAGCTCCTGAGTCCTCCTCCACCTGGCTCTCACCTGGCTGCCGGCGCTGCGTCGCCCCCAGATCCACCACAGCAGCCCCTTCTTGGGCCTCTGGCCTCTGCCGAAATCCGCTCTGCCCACCGCGGAGGGGGGGTCCTGGGGGGCCAGTGGCTGCCGGGGAGGCTTGGGGTTCATGGCCCGGGGGGAAGGCCTCACGCCCAGCTCTGCTCTGCCCTGTGCCCGCGCGGGGACAGGTGGGGGCCGGGGGCCGCTGTGCCGCTCGCGAGCAGCGCCTGAGCCCTAGCGGGCGGCCGGGGGCGGAGGTCCAGCTCCGACGGCTGCTGACGCGGGAGGCCGTGGCCGCGGCTCTTGTGCGGTGACACCAGGGCGCGCCGCACCCGGCTTTGCGCAGCTCCCCGCGCGCTCCCCGCGCGCTCCCGCGTCTCGCGGCCCCTCGGACTCGCCACCCCCAGAGCGGCCGGTCCTGAGGAGGTCCCCGCGGGCTCCCCACCTGCGGGCTCCCCACCTGCGGGCTCCCCACCTGCGGGCTCCCCACCTGGGGCGCGCACAGCCGCACCTGCGGACGCGCTTCTCCTGCCCCGGCCCGGGAGACGCGCCGACCCGGGCGCGCCCAGACGACACCGGGACCAACTCCCCACAAGGGCCGCGGGGCAGGACCCCCGGCGCCGCGCGAGCCGGGCACCTGCCCAGACGCGCAGGTGCTCGCGGGCCCCGCCCCGGAGGCGCGCGAGGGGGCGGGGCCGCGCCCGGCCACGCCCCCGGTTGCCCGGGAGACGCAACACAGACGCGGCGCTGCCCGGAGCCGGGAGGTGAGCGGCGCCGGCAGGTGACCCGGGCGCGGCCGCCCCTCCTCGGCCCAGCCGGTCCCGGCCGCGTCCTCCGGGCCCCCCGCGAGCCAGGCCGGGTAGGGGCGCGGGGGGCGGGGTGTCGGGGCGGGGGTTCCGGGCCGGGGGGCGGACGGTGGCCCTGGGGTCCGCGGCGTCGGCCCCGGGAGGGAGGCAGCCGGGTCGGGGCATCCGTCGATCTGGGGGGGCCCCATCTGTTCCCTAAACACCGTCCCCACCCCTTAGCTCTCCGGCGCCCCGGAGAGCAGAGTGGAGTTGGGGCGTCCGCGGAATGAGATGGCGGGCCTGGGGGCTCCCAGGAAAGCGGGTCCGCGCGGGCGGCCGCGCCCAGCAGGGCCCCACCCAGCCCACCGCAGCGGGGCCACCGCCCTGGGGGGCGCACGCGGGCCGGAGGCCCCTCCCGCGGACCCGACCCTGCCTGGGGGGACAGGATGGGGGCTGCAGGGAAACTGCTGCTTTGCGGAGGGAGGGGAGCCGGGGAGCCAGGGCTGTCCAGGCTCCTAGTCTCGGTTGCAAACCAGATGTGGGGAGTTTAGGGGACCTGGTCTCACATGACACTCTCACAGGTAAGGCAGAGCCAGCGATCTATTTTGTTTTTTAAAGATTTATTTATTTTTAAAGATTTATTTATTTATGCATACAAGAGCTGGGGTGCAGGCCAGAGGTGCAGGGGGTGAGAGGACTCACCAGAGACAGAGTGGGGAGCAGAACAGGCAGACTGATGAAATCCACTGCTGAGGGGAGCAGCGGGTGTGACAGGAGAGGTCTGCACACCACGTGGGATCCTCGCTGGCCAGCCGGGGTCAGAGGTGGCTGGGGCATAGCTTGACAGCGTGGTCTTTAACCCCGGCGCCCCCAGGGAGGCCTCATCAGATCTACTTTGGTTGGGAAAATAAGACACTGAGGCCAGAGCTGCTTGGCATGCTGGCCGGCGCCCTGGCCTTGGGCAAGCGTGTTAGCTTCTCTGTGGGGTGCGTATTGTTTTGCTGAGTTTTAACTTGCGGGTATCAGCACAAAGCTCGGTGCTGTTGTCTCCTGACACAGGGGCTCTGTTTAGCTTTGCGAAAGCGCCTCCCTTGACCTCTGTGAGCACGACTTGGATGGCCTGGAATCTTCCTGCTTTGCCTTTCAACAACGGGGCAATTTTTCAGACACCACTTTTTTTTTTTTTTTTTTAATGAACATCAGTGCGGACTTTGGAGTAATGCCCCTGCCGGGGGTCCAGGAAGACTTGGCGCCTCCAGGGGCACCTGCTGTGACCAGCAGGTGCAGGTTTACCCTCCATTTGCCCTTGGTGTTAATCTTCTTTAATCCTCCCCAAATCCCTCATTAGCCGGCAGAAGCTTAGAGAATCAAGCTCACATTCACAGCCATTGTGGGCTTAGATGAAAATAAGAAAAATAAGGCGGGGAGAAATGATAAGGGCACTTAATGCAGGTGTCGGAGTGGGCCTCCATGTTCTTTAAATCTGACAGGCGTTTGTGAGCCACAGGGAGCCCGTAAATGTTGTCTCCTGACTGTAGGACATCCCAAGCCCAGCCGTGGTGGTACACTGAGGTCCTGTTCTGTGACACCTGCTTGCTTCGCTGCACACACACACACACACACACACACACACACACGGGTCTGCACACGCACAAACAAGCACGGGCATCCTGGCACACATGGCAGACACGTGGTGACCCCTGCTCTGAGGACGGGTGAGCGGAGTCCGTGCAGGTGTGCGAGCTGGCTTCTCGGTGCGTCCCTTGGGTGCGTGCGCCCTGCCAGACTGGGGGGTGAGGACCTGGCTCCTGGCCAGAGATCAGCACCTGTGTGCCATGAGGACGGGGTACCTGGGGGTGCCGACTCTTAAGGCACCTTCACCTTCCACTTGTGCCTGTTTACACGAGGCCACCTCCTCCTGATTTTGGGGACACACTGTGCTGCCCCCATGCAGGGAGCTGCTGTGCTGTCGCAGCTGTGATGGTCTCGGGGTTGCCCCCCAAAGCCGCTCTCCTCCCCTTCTCGAGCGGTGGGTCCTTTCCAGGACTGCTGGAGTCCCTGGCTGCTGTGAGCCCCTCAGAGCCGGCCCCCCAGGCCCACCAGGAGTGGTTTGACATGAAAACCCTTTTTCCGTGATCCACACAGAGTCAAGGCCTCTCCCCCAGCAGGCCCCTTAACTTCGCTTTCCTGGCAGGTCACTGGCTGCCGCCTCAAGGTGTGTCCAGGTGTCAGGGTGAGCCCGGCTGTCCGGGGGCAGCACCTGGTGTTTCGGGGCCAGGAGGGGTGGGGCGCTCCAGGTGGGGCTGGGGGCAGCGTCCACTCTGTTCCTTGGTGGGAAGCGCGGGCTGTTCTTTGGGGACAACAGCCCAGCAGCGCGGGAGGAGGCCGGGTCCTTGGCCCAGGTGTGCACATTGCATCTGTGCAGCACGGAGCCAGGCCACCAGGTGCCGGCTTCCCCGTGCCCGGCTGGCCATGTGGGGAGACCCGCAATGACAGTCCACCCTGTCCCTGCGCCTGGCTGGCCGTTGGGGGGCCCTGCAGTGACAGTCCCTTGCCCTTGTCTCACTCCTGCAGGGAAGGCCACCAGGATGGAGGCGGGCTTTCCACGCCGGGCCCCTCTCCGCTCCAGCCCATGAATCGCTGCCCAGGAGGAGCTGTGCCAACCATGATGCACCTGCCGCCCGCCTAGTGGGGGTCAGGCACCCCAGTTCAGCTCCAGCAGCGCCCGAGCTCCCTGGGCAGGACCACAACCCCTCCCCCGCAGAGATGAACCGCTACACCACCATGCGGCAGCTGGGTGACGGCACCTACGGGAGCGTGCTGATGGGCAGGAGCAACGAGTCTGGGGAGCTGGTGGCCATCAAGAGGTAGGACCCCACTCGGGCTGTGTGGCTGGAGACTGCCCCGCGGGCGGAGGCCGGGGCACCGGGCTGTGGGTCCCGGTGGGGGCTGTTCTGGACAGGACACGGCCCAGGGGGGCTCTGCAGTCCTCACGGGCAGCTGCCACTTTCTGGGGGGTCCAGTCCCATGGGTCAATCAAGATCTGTGTGCTGCTCTGTAGGCCTCAGGTTTGAACAGAAATTGCCGGTCCTGTTTGGCCTGTTTGGGGTGTAGAGTGCAGAGCAGAGTTGATTGTTTCTTTAAAACAAGGGGCCTCGGAGTCAGACGATGTCTTAACAACAAGCAAGCTGAGCGGCGGGCGCTACCCCAAGGCAGGGCTACTGCCGCTTCCTCTGCATCCAGAGCGGCAAGAAGAGCTGGGGGGGTGTGGGCCAGGGCTCAGGGGCTCCCCGTCAGGACTGGCCGCAGCAGGCTGGATTCGCAGGTGCTCTCTGCTGGGCCGGGAGTGCTCCAGGCAGGCCCTGCCCCTGCCCACGCTGGGCAGACTGTTCACAGTGATGTCCCGAGGAGTTCCCTGGGGCTGGCCCTGTGCGGTGACCGCCGCTGGTCCCTAGGCCCGAGGAGCCGGAGGCCAGCCCCGGGCGGCGAAGGGCTGGGAGGGAGTGTGCGAGACTCTGATCACAGGCATGTAGAAGCAACGGCCCCGTGTCTGCAACAGCCACTCGGCTCGGGCCCGGCAGGGGTCAGGGCCTGGGGCTGAGCTGGGCAGCGGCCTGGCCTGTCCAGCCTGGAGCGGCGCTTGGGGCCCAGGTCACAGGCGACTCACTGGCCAAGGTCTCGGTGTGGGTCCACACCTGCCCGTCCCCCGAGGCGCTCGGGAGGCCACTTATCGCTAAAGGCAACTTGAAGCTTCCCAGGAACCTGCCAGAAAACCTCAGGCGCATCAGGGCAGATCTGGGTTATGTTTTACCACCCGGCCTTGTAACCCCACGTGTGGGAGTAAGAACCAATGTCCAGGAAGCCGAGTGAGCATCTTGGGGGACCAGGCTTTGCTGCCGCGGCCGAGGCCGAGTGCAGGCCGCCAGGCCACGTCATTCGCTACAGAGCCTGTGGGGCCTCCCCTCCGCCAGAGCAGTGTCCGCGTCCACCTCACTAGGTCCAGAGAGACGGGATGTGGCAGGGGGGCTCTTAAAAGCACAGCTGGAGTAATCAGAGAATTTTCAGACTCCCCGAAAGCGCGGGTCAGTGGGGACCCCACACCTCTGTTGAAAGTGGCGTCTGACCACGACCGACCCCCGCCACGCGACCCCTCCCTTCTCGGCCCCGCACACTAAACTTTCCCTCATTTGCTGCAGGATGAAGAGGAAGTTCTACTCTTGGGATGAATGTATGAACTTGAGAGAAGTTAAGGTAAAGCCCTTGGGGTGCAAGGGAGCGTGGGGCCTGCTGGCCGAGCCCTCCTCGGGCGACAGCTGCATCGGTCGTCCTCTCCCCGCGGGCGCCTGCCACAGGCCTGTGCTCATGGGGGGAAGGCGGCGCTAAATGCTGACACCCCTCCCCTGATACCGTACACCCGTGAGTGGGGTGAATTTTGTTTTGTTTTTGCATAGAAGAGCTGGGGTACAGGCCAGAGGTGTGGGGGTGAGAGGACTCAAGAGAGACAGAGTGGGGAGCAGAACAGGCGGAGCCACTGAAACACACTGCTGAGGGGAGTAGCGGGGAGACAGGGGCGGTCTGCTGCCCCTTGTGGGTCACCTTTCTGGCCGGGAATTGAACCTGTGCCGCAGTGGCTGCGGACAGCTTCATAGGTTGTATCTGAACCCCTTGCGCCACCAGGGGGCCCCGCTTCAAGGGTTTTAACGCGTGTTTGCTATTTGCAGTCTCTGAAGAAACTTAATCATGCCAATGTGATTAAACTGAAAGAAGTTATCCGAGAAAACGACCACCTTTATTTTATATTTGAGTATATGAAAGAGAACCTCTATCAGCTAATGAAAGACAGGTATGTCCTCCTCCTCTGGCCAGGGGCTCCCTCCCTCCGAGCCCCTGACCTTGCGGACGGCACCGGTCACACGCGCCTGATTCTCGGGGGTGGGGGTGGGGCGAGGCTGACCTGTTATCTTTGCAAAGGTGACAGCCCACACAGAACCCACCGTTTTACAACACAGATCTGCAATCTAGTTTGATGCTCGCCAGTAAAGCGCTTTGGGGAAGTTGGGGCAACGCCCCCCACAGCTTCCTGAGCACAGAGGAGCCAGCAGGGCCAGGGAGGGCCAGAGCCACGGGGGCGCAGCGGGAGGGAGGTGCACAGCACTGAAGAGAATGGACTTCTGCACTGTGTCATTTAATTGTGGTTCCTGAGCTGAGCGGAACCGAGGAACCCTTGTCTTGGATACTGGGCGGTGGTGAAGCTGCCACTCACACCACCGACCCGCTTTGCTTTTGTGGCTGCACTTACTGGAACAGCGTTTGGAACATCAAAACTGATTTTAAAGCCCTCGGTGCACGGAAGCTTGCTTCCCTTGTCACACCCACCTTGGCCTGAGGCCGGGACTGCCTTTGGAATAGAACATTCTTGTTTTTTAAAGATTTATTCATGTATGCATATAAGAACTGGGGTACAGGCCAGAGGTGCGGGGGTGAGAGGATTCCCCAGAGACAGAGCGGGGAACAGAACAGGCAGATTTATTTAAATCCACTGCTGAGCGGAGCAGCGGGCGAGCCAGGAGAGGTCTGCTGCGCCATGTGGGTCAGCTCTCAAGTCAATGCCTTAAGTTAGTCCAATCATGCTAAACTGTAGAGGTTAGGAAACGCTCAATGATGATAAAGTCTACAGACTTACACTGGTAACTTCCCAACAGCCTCCCCTAAGGGGGTCTTGCTCAGGCTCTATGTGGACCCCAGGTTGGTGCGCGTGGCTGACACACCCTTGACATGTGCCCTGTTCAGGACGGGGGTGCTGCACACGCAAGATAAATCACACGGCAGCTTTTGAAAACGTGGCGTAAAATGTGTCCAGTCACGAGAGATACTGATTGTGCATCAGAATATTTGGGTGATACTGAGTCGACGCGTATATTGGCTTAAGCAAAAAACACTGCTACAAATTTCATTCACCTGTTTCATTCGCTTTTTTAATGTGGCTATTAGAAAAATTTTAAGACATGGGTGGTTCTCACTGGTGGAGCAAAACATTTGTGTTGGAGGGAGAGCGCCCTCAACCCTGGGAAGGCCTCACAGCAGATTTCACACCCCACTCAGCTGACAGTCAGTTTCCCAAGCTACTTTCCTGAAACAACATAAAATTGAACTACAGAGCATTTGAGCGATATCTGCGCATCAAAACGAACAGAAAATCTCACTTTCTTATTTGAAATGTATGTCCTGTCACTCTATGCAGGTGTCCACCCCCAGCAGGGCGCCGGGGGCTCGCGGGAGGACACCAGCTCCTCTTGTTTGTTTGGGTGGGTTGGCGGGTTCACCAAGGTGCGGCACGACTTACTTTTCCATTTCTTCGCAGAAACAAGCTGTTCCCCGAGTCGGTCATAAGGAACATCATGTACCAGATCCTCCAAGGACTGGCCTTCATCCACAAGCACGGTGGGTGCCCGCTGTCCCCCCTCTAGGCCACGGTCACGCGTGGGCTCCCCCTGGGCCCCCACACCAGTTCGTATTTGAACACTTCCAGTGCCTGATTTTTTTTTTTTTAAGATTTATTTATTTATGCATAGAAGAACAGGGTACAGGCCAGAGGTGCGGGGGTGAGAGGATCCGCCAGAGCCAGAGCGGGGAACAGAACAGGCAGACTGATGAAGTACAAGGCTGAGGGGAGCAGCGGGGAGACAGGAGGGGTCTGCTGCGCAGTGTGGGCAGCTCCCCGGCTGGGGATCCAGCTCGCGCCCCCAGGGAGGCCCCGATGCCTCTGACTGCGCATAAGACAGGGTTCCACCGCCCAGGGCGCGCCCTCCACGGCAGAATGTTGAACAGTTTGGTCATGGCCTCGGCTCGTGCTCATAACCCAGCTTGCCCTCCTGTCCCCCGAATTCTCTCAGGGGCGGGGGGGCCCCCTTAGGCAAGGTTGGGATGTGCTCGGGTGTCCTGACGGGTGAACGTGCAGGGCCGGGGCGGGTGGGGGGGGTCCGGCGGGGGGGCGGGGTCCCGGCTGGGGGGGGTCCGGCGGCGGGGGGGGGGTCCGGCGGGGGCGCGGCCAGTGGCCAGGCTGCCCCGCGCCAGCGGCCGACCGTGACGCGCGCCCCCCTCCCGCTGCCAGGCTTCTTCCACAGGGACATGAAGCCCGAGAACCTGCTGTGCACCGGCCCCGAGCTGGTCAAGATCGCGGACTTCGGGCTGGCGCGCGAGCTGCGGTCCCAGCCGCCCTACACGGACTACGTGTCCACGCGCTGGTGAGCAAGCGGGCGGGGCCGGGGGCGGGGCCTGCGGGGAGGGGCGGGGCCGGGGCTGCAGGGGGCGGGGCCGGGCTGGCGGGGGCGGGGCCGGGGCTGGAGTGGGCAGGACCTACTGGGTGTGGCCTTAGCTGGGGCTGGAGGGGGCGGGGCCGGGAGGGGCGGGGCCCGGGTGGGCGGGGCCTGGCGGGCCAGGCAGGCTCCTGGGCCTGCCCGAGGCTCCCTGTCCGGTACAGAACACCGTGCAGAACGGGATTTGCACTTTTTGGATCCAGAGGAGACTTGGATCATGGCTATTCTGATTAATGGTGGACAGAAGGAAGGGATTCATTCATCCATTCACCAGCTATGTCTTGAGAACCTACTATGTGCTGGACACACATCAGGCACTGGGGTGTCTGAAGAGGACAAACAGCCTCCGCCTGGCCACCTAGGGGCAGTCGGCACAGAGAGCCAGTTACAACTATCACGCATTCCCAACAGAATAACAGCAGTCAGTGCTTGTCCCAAGTGCAGACCTGTGGGCGCTCCACCGTGGGGTGGTTCCAACAATGAGGTGAAGACCTGCAGCCACTGTGTGCCCAGTTGGGGGCCAGGGCCCACACCAGGCAGAAGCAGGCAGCTGTCGGAACCCCACACGAAGCCAAACAGAAAGCACACAGGCCGGGAGCAGGGCAGGCACAGGCAGGTGACAGACAGTCTCTCATCGGGTCTGCAGTGTGTGCTGTCTGGACACACAAGGAGATCCATGTGTCAGGCAGCGGAACCTCCCCAGTGAGAAAGCAACAGGGAGCTGGGGAGACAGTAGACAGAACAGCCAGAGGAGACGGGAGGCTGGGCAGTGGCCTGGGGCGTGAAGAAGGCCTAGAGCTCCTGTGGGGCTGCAACTCACCGTGTAGGTGGAGATGTCTAGATTAGTACTGCTCCTTTAATCCAAGAGTGGCCCAGAGCCGGTTACGTGCAACCTCAAACGCATCTGAGGTCAATCAGCTCCTTATTCTAATGGTGGTTAATCCACAGAATCCAGTGAATCTCCAGAAGCTCCTTCTACTGGGATGAAATCTCCGGCTGCTGCAAATGCTGGTAACTTGTTAACAAGCTGGCCCTGCAGAGGAAGCGGCTGCTTGCAGCCCCACGGCAGAGCGTGTGCCCCGAGTCAAGACACAGACAGAAACGCACTGGGCAGGGTCACGCGGGGCTGTGTTGGTCGCTCTCAGGCTCCTGAGCTCACTCGAGAACTCTGTGCACCAACTGCTGTGGGCACGTGTGGTGGCTGGTGTGCAGACATGTCCTCTGTGCCTGTGCCGTCTCGCTCCATGTTCCTTGGGAATCGGAACTTCTGATAAAATGGAGGGCCAGAACCCACGGCCTCTGAGACTTCTGGAAGATTGGTGTGACTGGAATGAAGCTTGAGAGCAGGAAGACGGCAGTGGTCCCTCCAGGAGGAAGGTGGAGGTGGCGCTCGGGCTTCCTGCTCGTTTTCTTTGTCAGCTGGAATTAGTTCTTGAGGGTCTCTTGCAGGAAGAATTACTTGAAGGGATTCCTACCTCCAAGGGGTGAATCTGGACTCTGCACTGGAATGGGGATGAAACCGAGGCCTTGTCTTCAGCATCTAAATTTCACAAAACATTCAAAGCAGTAAAGTTGTGTCTCATGTCTTAAAAGCATTTGTCAAAACACTTGACAAGTGCTGATGGGGATGCGGAGCCATCAGAGCCCCAGGCGCTGCTGGTGAGGGTGTGGGGGGCAGGAGGAGCTCACTTGCGGCACCCACACAAGGCACCCAGAGGGACGGACCCTGGCTGCGCACTGCCCTGGGTGCCCACGTGCAGCAGAGAACCAGAGACAGCCCAAATGCGCACCCCCAGCAGAAATGAGGCAGCGGGCACCCCAACACCAGGGGCTTGAGGACTCATGAAGGGCCAGGCCGAGGCGCTGCTGATACAGGAGCTGGCTGGTGATAGACATGGGGTCCTGCAGAGAGTGGGGTGTCTCCAGGGCTGCTCTGAGAGCTGTGCCGTGCACTCTCCTAGCACAGGGTCCGTACAGCTGCCACAGGCGGGTACTCAGCCCTGCAGCAAAATGACAATATTGTGGGGACCTCCCTGGTGGCTCAAGGGATTAAGACGCAACCTGTGAAGCTGTCCGCAGCCTCTGCAGCATGAGTTCGAGCCCCTGGCCACTCAGGAAGCAACCCACATGGCGTTGCAGACCTCTCTTGTCTCACCCACTGCTCCCCTCAGCAGTGGATTTCAGTGGATCTGCCTGTTCTGATCCCCACTCTGTCTCTGGTGAATCCTCTCACCCACCCCACACCTCTGGCCTGTACCCCACCTCTTGTATGCATAAATAAATAAATCTTTTTTTAAAAAAAAGACAATATTGCAGGAAGTCTGGACGGAAATAGTTACACATTCCAATAAAGAGAGAGACACATCCCGAAAAGAGAGAGACTGGAGAGTGCCCTCCGCGGGGTGCTTCTGCGCAGTAAAAAGAGTATTTTCCTCAGTTAAAAATACTGTCCATTGAGGGACTCAGCTTCTTCAAACCCACAGGCAGCAGGTGGCGGAAACTGGCAGCCAGGCTGCCCCAGTGGCTGCGTTGCCTGAGTGCTGGTGCCTGGCTCGGGGCCTGCACCTGGCCTGGTCAGCATCGCACTGTCTGTGTCCAGGCTCCCCTGGCACCCACCAGAGCTGCACTTCTGTCTCCTGTCCCACAGGTACCGAGCCCCAGAGGTTTTACTCCGCTCCTCGGTTTACAGCTCGCCCATCGACGTGTGGGCTGTCGGGAGCATAATGGCGGAACTGTACACGTTAAGACCTCTGTTCCCAGGGACAAGCGAGGTCGACGAAATCTTCAAGATTTGCCAAGTCCTAGGGACTCCCAAAAAAGTAAGTGGCCTTCTCCGGGGGTTATTACAGCGTTTGCTTAGTTATAGGTTTGGCCTCGTTGCTGTGCTTCCGAGCAGGCTTATGCTTCATCGTTCATCCTCTCATCCTCCTGACTTGTTTATGGGGGCGGTAGGAGGGTTGTAAAAAGCCAGACTCTAACGAACGGAAGGAGAAAGGTGCTGGTCTTTCTTTAAGAAACTTAAGGGAGAGTCAGGATCTGCAGTTCTGTCTATGCAGCTGTGGTTGAGGGTCAAGTGCCACCTCCCCGTGGCCCGGCTGGTCTGCCGCCTGCCCCCGGGTGCCGGCCTGCATCCTGGGCCTTGTGTGTGCCCAGCCTCTTCTCCTTTCCCTCTGCATCCCTCGGTCACGGGCCACGGATATTTGATGTCTTGAACTGCTTCATCCAGCTGTCCCTTGCTTCCGAGATGCAGTGTGAATTGAAGCACAACGTGCCTGTCATGCAGACGGGCAGGCGCAGCCACTGGGTCCTTCCTCGGCTGTGTGCAGCCTCGGTCATGTGCAGCTCTGAACACCTGACACCCAGTATAACACGTCGGCAGAAACTTTACCACCTTCTGTGTCTTTAAAAGGGCTCGTCCTTATTGTTCAGTCTCCCAAGCACCACCACCAGCACTGCCAGGATCAAATGTGGACGAGAGTTCACTATTCTGCGATGTACAAAAGTGCCATTTCGCATCCCGAACTCTCAGCCAGTGTTCTCTCTACGCGGTCTGAGGCCTGGGGGTGTTTGTTCTCACATTTCTTTACATAAATCAACACTAAAATGTTCACGAGTGCTGTTTCCACAGCCCCTGTGTTTTCACTATCCCTGTGGTGACCACTTGGCGGCTAGCAGTCCCCTTATGTCCCCGAACAGAGCGACTGGCCAGAGGGGCACCAGCTGGCATCCTCCATGAACTTCCGCTTCCCCCAGTGTGTGCCCATCAACCTGAAAACCCTCATCCCCAATGCCAGCAACGAGGCCATTCAGCTCATGACCGACATGCTGAACTGGGACCCAAAGAAGCGGCCGACCGCCAGCCAGGTACGACCCTCCCGTCAGACCTTTAAGGCATTTTGGGGCTTACAATGTGAGGGATATTTCCATGGACAAACACAGGTCTGGTCTCACCCAGAAAAGCCAGACCTGCAGCTGACGCATGTCAGGAGTTAACATTTTGGGCCCTCGAGGCCCTTGGGTGTGTCGCTAAGACGGCTGCTCCCCTGATTCCCTGTCCTCTTGGCCCAAGGGAAGCACCTATGGGGTTGCGGATGAAGGGGCTCGGTCTCTCATGACTGAAGCGCAGGCCTGTGTCTGACACTTTGGAAGAAGCCATCCCAGGAGTGGAGAGGCCTCACTGCCCCTCCCCGGGTTCACTGGACAGTGTACCCTCTGCAGGGTTCACTGTGCGCCCTCTGCAGGCCGGGGTGAGGGCTGCTCTTAGGTTCCCACCTCAGGAGCAGGTGCCTCCTTGGCTGCTCCCTGACGACACCTACCTGCAGCTGTATCTTGGGACCTTTATCTTTAAAATGTCGTGGTCTTATCTGCAGTTTAAAAACTCATCTTAACTATTACACCATTATTTAATGAAAATTTAAAATTACCAAAACATTATTTGGCTTTTTGAAAATTTAACTTGAGAAAATGCTTCCTAAAGGTCATCGGGAAGAACCAGTGGGGGAGACTAGTCAAGCCAGGTTTGAGCAAGAGGTAGTACACAGACACCAGCACAGAGAATCGGGGAAAGTGGGGACACAGTAACTTGACCCTGTGAAAGAACAAGGCCAAATCCCAGAAAAGGACCTTAAAGAAACAGAAATAAGCAAACTACCCGATGACCTCAAAGTCATGGTTTAAAGTCACTCAGCAAGGCCTCCCTGGTAGCACAAGGGGTTGAGCGCAGCACTGTGGGGTTGTCCGCAGCCTCTGCAGTGCGAGTTCGATCCCTGGGCGGCCTGGGAGCTACCCACATGGCGCAGCAGACCTCTCCTGTCTCACCCGCTGTTCCCCTCAGCAGTGGATTTCAGTCATTCTGCCTGTTCTGTTCCCCGCTCAGTCTCTGGTGAGTCCTCTCACCTCCTACACCTCTGGCCTATACCCCAGGTCTTGTATGCATGAATAGATAAATCTTAAAAAAAAAAAAAAAGACATTCAGCAAACTTGTGAAGGACTGCTGAGCACAGTGAGAATGTTGTCAGAGAAACGGAACAATTCAGGAGAGTTCCAAGTGTAAGTTACAGAGTTGAGGACTGTAATAACAGAATGGAAAACTATAAAAAGTGTTCAGCAACAAATGACGGAATGAAGGAGAGGAGTGACTAAGTGAGCTGGAAGACAAAGCAACAGAACTTACCCAGACAGATCAGAAACACGGAAAATATCTTTTTTTTTTTTAAAAGATTTATTTATTTATTTGTACAAACACTGGGTACAAGCAGAAGTGTGGGAGGGTGAGAGAATTCACCAGAGCCAGAGCGGGGAGCAAAGCAGGCAGACTGACAAAGTACACTGCTGAGGGGAGCAGTGGGCGAGACAGGAGAGGTCTGCGCGCCATGTGGGACCCTCGCCCGGCGGCCAGAGATTGAACCGGCGCTGCAGAGGCTGCGGGAAGCTTCACAACCCAGCGCTCAACCGCTGTGCCATCGGGGAGGCCCACGGAAAATATCTTAATGGACCTCTAGGACCACATGAGAAGGAGTAATAGTTGTGTGATAAGGTCCCAGGAGGGGCAAGGAGGGGGAGAGAGCTAAAGGGGGAGAGAGAGGGAAGCCAGAAGGATTATTTGAGTAAACAGTGGCTGGAAAAGTTCCTAATCTGTGGAAGGAAATACACATCTAGGCACAGGAAGCCCAGAAAGTTCCAAATAAGAGGAACTCAAAGAAACCCACACAAAGACACATTACAATTAAAACGGCAGATGTTAAAGACCTCTGTCTTTCACATCATAAAAGCAGCAAGAGAAAAGCAACATGTTATACACCAGTGAACCTCACCTTTCAGCACAAACTGTGCAGGCCGAGAGAGAGTTGCAACAAACTCAAAATGCAGAAAGGTAAAGGCTTCCAACCAAGAATTCTCTACCAAGCAAGGTTACCATTCAGAACTGCAGATGGAGAGTTTCCCAGATAAGCAAAAGCTGCAGGAGTTTGTCACCACTCAGCTAGCACCGCAACAAACGCAACGCTGGACTGAAAAGAAACCGTACGACTGACCACAAGAAAACACATGAAAGAAAAAAAACTCACTAGAAAAGATAAGATAAATGTATGGTAAGGTAGTGAGTGAGTAGGTCAATCACTTACGAAGCAAATGTAAAGGTTTTTTTTTTTTAAGGAGTAAAATTAAAACTCAAGGGATGCATAAAATATAAAAATACAAAATGAGATAAAAAGATGAAATGGGGGTAAAATGCAGTTTTGGAATGTATTCAAATGTAAGTACTTATCAACTATCAACTCAAAACAGAACATTATATATGCTACATCTATGTGCAACAACCAAAGCAAAAATTTATAGGAAATACACAAAAGGATTGAAAGAAAAATATAAACAGTAAAAGTCAAAAAACCTCAAGGAAAGAGAATTCTTAGAATTGTACAACATTCTTGGTGGCGCAACGGTTCAAGATGCAACCTATGAAGCTAACCATAGCCACTGCAGCATGAGTTCGATCCCTGGCCAGGGAGCTACCCATATGGCGCAACAGACCTCTCCTGTCTCCCCGCTGCTCCCCTCAGCAGTGTATTTTAGTCAGTCTTCCTGTTTTGCTCCCCACTGTGTCTCTGGTGAATCCTCTCACCGCCTTCACCTCTGGCCTGTACCCCTGTTCTTGTATGCATAAATAAATCTTTTTTTTTAAATTGTACAACATTCCAAGACCACGAAGAATAGAAAATGTGAACAGACTAATCACCAGTAGAGTTACTGAATCAAGTAATTGAAACCAAAATAACCAGAGAAATCTTGAGAAGAAAAAGGAATAAGGGAGCATGGAGCTCCCCCACTTCAAACTATACAACAAAGGAACAATAATTGAAACAGAATAGTACTGGAATAAAAGCAGGCATGCAGATTGCTGGAACAGACTTGAGAGCCCAGAAATAAACTCACACATGTACAGATAACTAAAAGGGGAAAAATAAAATAACTATAGATAACTAAAGGGGGAAAAATACAATGGAGAAAGGAAAACCTTTTAAATAAATGTTGTCGGTGAAAACTGGATAACCCCATACACAAGAATAAAACTGAATCACAACCTTACACCACCCATAAAAATTAATTGAAAATAAAGACGTCACAATAAGATATAAAACCATAAAAATACATAGAAGGAGGGCCTCCCAGGTGGTGCAGGGGTTAAAATCTCAGTGCTATCAAACTATTGCCAGCCACTGCAGCAGGAGTTCAATCCCAGGCCATGGAGCTGACCCACAGGGCACAGCAGACCTCTCCTGTCTCCCTGCTGCTCCCCTCAGCAGTGCTTTTGGTCCTTCTGCCTGTTCTGCTCCCCACTCTGTCTCTGGTGAATCCTCTTACCACCCCCCCCCCCACGCCTCTGACCTGTACCCCAGTTCTTGTATAAGAATAAATAAATCTTAAAAAAACCAAATCTTTAAAAAAATACACAGAAGAAAACATAGGCTATAAGCTTCTTGACATCATCCTTAGCAATGTCTTTGTGGATTTGATTCAAATGACGAGGAAATCAAAGACAAAAATAACCAAGTGGAACTGCATCAAACTAAAGAAGCTTCTATGTAGTAAACCATGAGTAAAATGAAAATAAAACCTACAGAATGGGAGAAGAAAATTGCAAATAAAAGACCCAAAATATACAAGGAACCCATAAAAGTAAACAACAAAAACCAAACTCCATCCTTAAAAATAAGGCAGAGGACTGAACAGACATGTCTCCAAACACACATACAGATGGCTGATGGGCACAGGAGAAGCTATTGATTAAAATTTATCACCACGGAAATGCAAATCAAAACCACAATGAGATCCCACCTCACACTTGTGAGAGTGGCTATTATCCGAAAGACAATAAATAAGTGTTGGCGAGGCCACCATGGAAAACAGTATGGATATTCCTCAAAAAAGTTATAAATATCATGGTCCAGCTATTCTATCTCTGGGTCTTTAATCTGAAAAATATGAAAAGATAGCATGTTCAAGGCGGCACTGTTTGTAATAGCCACGTTATACAAATCACCTAAGTGCCCGACACTGATGAGTGGCTAAGACGATGTGGCCTGTACCCACAATGGAATACTACTCAGCCATAAAAAGGTGAAACCTTGCCATTTGTGACAACACATATGGGCCTTAGGGTATGAAATGAAGTCAAATCAGAGACAAATACTAAAACTTCACGCAGGTGACGTATAAAGAAACCAAACAAACAGAGCAGACTGGTGGTTACAGAGGGGCAGAGGGTGGGGGTGAAACTCGAGTTTTGGCGGGGATCACGATGTGGTTATACAGATGTAAAATCATAATACTGCACACCCATAATGTAGTAATAGAAACCAGTGATACTGCAGTAAAATCTTATTTAAAGGAATAAAAGAACTCAAGTCATTTAAAAGGCGAGAGGACGCTGGTCAAGGTTAGAAGAAACAGGAGCAGCCGCAGTGTCCTCAAGTGCTTTATGGCCAGGGGGTGTGGGGTCCCACCCAGCCTGGGAGAAGCCACGAGCCACGAGGTCCATGGAAGGTCGACCGTGAAGAGGTGCCGTGACCCGGTGCTTACCACTGGCGGATGCACCCTGAGCCACCGCCAGCGCCCAGCACTTTCGTCTGGCCCCATCACATCAAAGGAGCCGACGCTGACAAGTCCGGGGGTGTTTTCCCACCAAATCTCCAGGAAGCAGCCCTGCGCCGCCTGGATGGTACAATCGCGCGCGCGCTTGACCGTCTCCCTCCTGACCCGTGCTTTGCTTTCTCTGGAATTCGTCTCCCAAATAGTTTGCCCAGCTGCCTCTCCAGTGCCCGGGAGCCTGGGGGCCGTGTGCCCAGCCTGGAGCCTCCCAGGCCCGCTGGCCGCCACAGGCGGAGGCTTGGGCGCGGCAGCTGTCCAGGTGTCACCCCCACACTTCCACAGGCGCTGAAACACCCCTATTTCCAAGTGGGCCAAGTCCTCGGTTCTTCGGCGCCTCACCGGGAAGCCAATCCCGCCTTGAAAAAGCAGCCCCCGGACGCCAAGCCCTGTGTGGACCCCACAGCTCAGCCCCTGCCGGACGTCGGGGGCCCCCCAAGCCTGCGCAGCCAGCAGCCCCTGCAGCCCATCCAACCGCCGCAGCTCTCCGAGGGCCCGCAGGCGCCCCGAAAGCAGGGTCCACAGAGGCCGCTGCAGCCGCTGTTCCCCAGCATCGTCAAGAACACGCCCACCGTGAGTGCCGGGGCGGGCGGGCTCCGCGGGCATCTGGGAGGGCCGGGGTACAGCCCCCAGCTGGGCCCCTCAGGCCCTGCGTCCTGCCCACCCAGGGGCCTGTCTCTCAGGGCCTGGAGCTCATGCTGAGAAGGGCGCAGGCCGGGAGCCGCCAGCCCCAGGCCCATACCCCGCGACCCGTGAGAGCAGAGTGCTCTGGGGCGGGGTCACCAGCAAAGGGGCAGCCCCCAGTGGGCAGAGAGGAGTGGGGCCCCACCGGGCCTAGGCCTCGGCCCCCCGGTCCCACTGGGACGTGAGCCAGTGCTGCCGTTCCCGAGGGTGCCACTGGAAGTGGATGCGGGCGCGCGGGGCGCAGAGGGGGGCACCCCAGGTGTGGGCCAGGCAGCGAGGCCGACACGCCCCCTCCCCACAGAAACCGGCGGGCACCCTGGGCCTCAAGGGGGCCAGGCGGCGCTGGGGCCAGGCCGTGGTGCGCTCAGGGGGCAGCTGGGAGGGCCCCGAGGACGGTGACTTCGGAGCCCCGCACTGGCGGCGGCCGGGCGCGGCTGCGTTCAAGGAGACCCGGAGGAGGGACTCCCCGCTCAGGTAGGACCCTCCCGGCAGGCGCCCGCCCGCTGCGCGCCCCTCCCGCGCAAACAGCCCCGTGCCCCACAGCCCCCCGCTGCCAGGCCCCGTGGTGCCGGCCCCCCAGTCCCGAGCCAGACCCCCGCCCCCTGCCAGGCCGAGGCCCCCTTGCGCCCGCAGCACCGCCCCCAGGGCCTCGTCCCCCCGCGGCTCGGGCCGACGCTGGTGTCCGGTGGCTCCGCTTTCTGGGTCACTTCTGCGCCGGCAGCCCCCCCTCCCCTCCCGCCCGCCCGCTGAACACCCTGGGACGCGCCTTCCCGCCCTGGCGAGGTCGGGCCGGGGAGCCCAGCACAGCCGGGAGGGGTCCCCGGGGCGCGGGACAGAGCAGGCGGGCAGTCGCGGGTCTCGGGGGGCTCCGCGGGCTCTGACCCGGCCTTCGGTCCCGCCCAGGCCTCTGGACGCCCTGAGCCCGGGCGCCGGCCCCCCCGGCGGGGAGAACAAGAGCTCGGCCTCGGCGCCCCTGAAGCCGGACCCGGAGCCGCCCGCCGCCTCCTTGGCCAAGCAGTACTACCTGCGGCAGTCGCGCTACCTCCCAGGTGAGCGGGGCTCGCGGGCCGCCGGGCGGGGCGCGGGGACAGCTGGTCGCTTTTCTCCGGCCCACCTGGCCCGGCGCCGGCGCAGGGGTCGGGGCGGCCGCCTCGCGGACCCCCGCTGGCCCCACAGGGCGGGCCGTGCCCTCGCGCCGCCTGGAGCTCTGGGCCAGGGGACAGGATGGGCCCGGCGGGGTGGGCAGGGACGCCCCTGCTGGCCCCGGGGTGCAGACCCGCCGCTTGCATGGCAGCTCCGGGGGCCGCGGCGGAGAGGCCAGGAAGGCGCGAGGAGAGGCTGAGGCCGGATCCCGAGCCAGAGACGGGGCTTTCTGGGGACCACGCAGACCCGCTTTGGGGCTTGGGGGGACCCTCCCGCTGCAGGGACTGAGGGGAGAGGAAGGAAGCCGAGGAAGCGCTGGGAGTGAAGGGCCGGAGGAGGGACCGGCAGGGGCGAGGCCGCAGGGCGGGCGAGCCCTGGGAGTTGGCAGTGCCGCCCACAAGGCCCCCGGAAGCCGGGCCGGGCACACGGACGCCCCTGCTGGCCGGGGCGCTAGGAGGCCGGCGGGCGAAGCCGGGCAGGGGCAGGGCCGCGCACAGAGCTGTGCTCGGAGGCCAGGAGGGCAGCGGTCAGCCCTGGGGAGAGCGGCCCTGCGCGGGGGGACAGCTCGCAGCGCCGCCATTGCCCCGGGAACGAGGGTGGGGGCCGGAGAGGGTGTGGGGGACCGCGGGCTGCGGGGGCCGTGGTGGGATGGGGCCGGGCTGTTCCCTCCGAGTGCCCGGGAGGCCCTGGCCCGAGCCAGCAGGGCAGGAGGGCTGGAGGTGGGGGGAGGCAGCCGGGGGGCGGGCAGCAGGAGAAGGCGGTTTCCAGTCTCCCTGAGACTGCCTGCTGGGGGGCAGCTGTGGGGGGGCAGAGGCCTGCCTGGTGACCGTGGGCAGCAAGAGGGCGGAGGGCACAGCCAGGCTCTGGAGGCTCTGGCTGCCAAGAGGGGCTCAGCTCCCACGGCGGGGGTGCGGGTGGGGGTCAGGGGCCCCGGAGGGGCCGTCCTGGCAGGCGGGGAGCGAGCCGGCTGTGGCCTCCGAGCTGTCGCGGCGCTGCCTCAGAAGCGGGGTGCGAGCGTGGCGGGACGCTGCTGTGCGGGGCGCTCCCCGCCCATCCCGCGGCGGCGGCATCGTGGTGGGGGCCACACTGGCTTCGCCTGAGGCCGCCGGGACGCAGGGGGCCTGCTCGGGCAGAAGGCGCCAACGGATTCTGGGCTCTGGGTCAGAGGCCGGCTGAGGGCCAGGCCTCCGAGGCAGGCCCCAAGCCAGGTGAGGCGCGGGGACCCATGGCCCCGGAGGAAACGCCCCCATGTTTACGAGACACCGGACGAGCGACACCCGGCGCTGGCGATGAGGCCTGTGGACAGGACCCCCGTTCACGCGGCCCCGGCGCCCCCCGCGCGCCGGCCCTGTCCGTCCAGCAGGCCCAGACCTGCTCCTGACGCGGCTTCTTGTTCTTCAAGGCGTGAACCCCAAGAACGTGTCCCTGGTGGCTGGGGGGAAGGGCGCGCACCCCCACGCCTGGAACAGCCCCTTCTTCCCGAAGCCGCTGGGGCCGCTGGGGGCGGAGCTCGCCTTCAAGAGGAGCAGCGCAGGTACCGGTGGGGGCAGGGGGGGGCGGCTTCGGCCGCAGGTTTCGCTTGGGGTCTCCCTCTGTCCCCCAGAGCGGAGGGCGGGGCCTCTGCTGCTGTGCTCAGAGGGGCCCCGCTGGGAGTGGGTCACGCTGGTCAGCCCTGGGCCATCAGTGGGGCGCTGGCCAGCGGGGCAGCTGACCCACCTCCTGGCTTTCCCTGGACCCCGAAACATTCCAGGACAGACAAAGCTTTGAGGGGCGCTGTCCCGGCCTGCAGGCCAAGGTCAGGCGCTCCCTCCCGCACACCCGCCGGGTCACCTCCTTGCCCACCCGTGAGCTGGGGTCCCCCGCTGACCACAGAGCCGGCCGGCCCTGCCCCGCGTTTGCCCGGCGGTGCGCGGAAGAGGCGGCTGAGGAGGCGGGAGCTGGGCAGCGCCAGGCAGGGCCCACCCCCTGGGAGGGGGGTCTGTGGGGAGCCCCGCTGCCAGACCCTCGGGGGCCCATGCGGCGCCGACTCAGAACCAAACGTGTGTCCCAGCTGCCGCCCAGGGAGCTGGCCTCACGCCCCCAGGCGGGCTCCTGAAAAAGGGGCCCCTCGCGCCTGGGCCCGAGCCTCCTGGCCGGGGGTCTGCCCTGCGCCGCCCCCCCACGCCTCTCTCCACACCCACCTCCCTGCGCCCAGGCCCCGCTCGTCCTCCCTCCGCCTCTGTCCTCTCTTCTGCGCCAGGTGCTTCTCGCGCCTGTGCAGGGGCTGGGGTCTGGGTGGGGGTCCCTGAACCCCCGCCCTGGTCCGCGGTGGCGCCTCAGGCCCACAGCTCCGTCAGCACCAGCCCCACTTGGCCCTCACCCCAGCCTGCCGCGCCCCAGCCCGACGCCCTCCTGGCTGCCGTCTCAGTCACCAGCACACAGCCCGGGGCCTCCCTCCCTCCCTCCCTCCCTCCCGCCACCTTGCTGTCCCCGTCCATCCTGTGTGGCCGCGGGGGGGGGGGGTGTGTGTGCGACGGGTGGCATGGAACCCCAGGGCTTGGGTACACCCCTCAGTCAGGCCTGGCATGACCGAGGCAAGGGGAGCAGAGAGCCCTGTGGGGCAGCGATTCTGGGCAGGAGACCCGCCCCGCTGTCACAAACCCTGTGGCAGCTGGGGGCGCAGCTGGGGGCGCAGGGGCGGCGGGTGTCCAGGGGCGCAGGGGGGGGGGAGGGTGCAGGTGCTGCCGGGGTGCTGGGTGCAAGGCCTGGCCTGGGCGCTTGGGGGTGGAGAGTGGGGGGCGGGGGGCAGGGGGCGCCACGGCCGCTGCTCGCGTTCGCCTTGCGACCACGAGTCCTTGTGCCGTCACAGGAAACCCCGGCGGGCACGCTGCTCACGGCCAGGCGGGGTACGTTCCCTCCTTCCTCAAGAAAGAAGTGGGGTCCGCCGGCCAGAGGATACACTTGGCCCCGCTGGGGGCGGCGGCATCCGGTAAGAGCCCCTGAGCCCACCCAGCCCCCCAGGGCTTCCCCCAAAGGGGAGGCTGGGAGTTCAATGCCCGAGGAAGCTCCTGCTCGCCGGGGGTTCCAGCAGGCCAGAAACGCGGCCTGCGCCCCCACACCGGGATTCCCGGCCTCTCCTCCCACACCCGGACACCCCACCTCTCCTCCATAGCCAGGGACCCCGCCTCTCCTCCCATACGGGGACCCCCGGCCTCTCCTCCGTAGACAAACTGACTCGAGCCACTGCCTCGGTCTCGCGGGTGGAAACGCAGGGAACCTGCCGTGCCCACGAGGGAGTCGGGCCCATTCCCGGGCCTCCCGCCTGGCACCAGGGGAGCGCGGCTCGGGCCAGGGGGCCTCAGGGGGCCCCAGCGGTGGAGCAGGAGACTGGCCGGGGCAGCGGCAGCGGGCAGTGAAGGGTCACGACTGACGGTGCCCTCGGAGTCCCTGTGCCCGGTGCCTGCGTCCCGCTCCGCCGTGGGCGAGCCTCGCGGCGCACCCTGGGGGCCCGGCGGGGGGCCCTCGGCAGGACTCGCCACCCCGGGACCGGGGCTGTGCCCCTCTCTCGGGCGCCCCCTGGCCCCGCTGACGCTTCCGCCGGTCGCCGCTGGGCAGCAGCGGCTGAAACACCCACGGGAAAGCGGCGCTCGGCAGACTGTGGCTCCGCGCCGGCTGCGGCCGGAGGGCGGGCGGGCAGACGCCGTCCCAGACGCCCGCTCCCGCTGCCGCTGTTCGGGAAACGCTTCTGGTAACTTGCCTCGTCTCCTCTGCTCTCAGATCCGCCCCCCGACGGCGGGAGGAGCGGGGACAGGGACACGTGACTCAGGGCAGCAGAGAGCGGGGGACGGGCGCGGCCTCACGCGTGGCCAGGCCCAGAGCCCAGCAGGTCATTACTTCCCTCCGCGGCCCTCTCGCTCTCGCCTCCCCTCCCAGGACCTCCGGGCCCTGTGTCCCGGGCGGCGCGGCCTGCTGGGTGCCGTGAGGTGCGACCCAGGGGGCCCCGGGCTGCTGGGGCGGCTGCAGGGCTCCACCTCAGAGGCCGCGCCCGGCCGCCTCCCCGCAGGCCCTGCCTCCGTGCAGAGTCCCCCTCCTCGAGGTTTTGAGAGGACAGGCCTGGGGCTGCCCCCCTCAACGCCCGCCATGCCCACAGAGGCTTCCGTTGGCCCCACCCCACTCCAGCCCTCCAGCCCCCCTCTCCCTCACCACCACCCGCGGGGAGCCTGCCGTCGGGCCTGCTCCCCCCACCGCCCTGACTGAGGGTTCCGGCCCGGAGCGTGGCCTGGCACGACCGCTGGCCAAGGGGACAGCTCCCTGCCCTGCCCAAGCAGAGCCGGGGGCAGCAGCAGGACCCCACCGTGCTCCCCCAGGCCGAGGGCACAGGACTGAACCGGGGCCCTGCGGCGGGCTAGGAGCGGGGACCCGCGGGCGGTCTGGGCAGCAGCACCGGTGCCCGCCGGGCAGACGTGCTCAGAGCCCGGCGCTGGCCGCGCAGGGGGGGGCTCGGGCGCCCTCATGGGCGGGCCGGCCGAGGGGCGTGACATGGACGAGGGTCCCGAACGTCCCAGGGGGACAGACGTTCCACAAGCGCGGATTCTCGCCAACGCTCAGCCACCCGCAGCGGAGACGGCCTGCGCCTGGAGCCCCGCCGAGGCCCGGCGCCCCCACCGTCGCCCCGGAAGGCCGAGTCTGGGCGTCGCGGGGCGGAACGGCCGCTCCCAGGCACTGGGTGGGACCTGCCCGGCCCGTGCCCTGGGTGGGGGCCGGGACCCCGAGCGAGACCGCAGCCCCCGAGAACCGGGCCCGAGAACCGGGCCCGGGACGCGGCGGCGGCTGCGCTCCCGCGAGCTCCAGCCGGTGTCAGCAAAACCCCGGGTTTCTGTGTGAGCGCCCCGGCAGCGCGCCGCCCCCACGGGAGCTGGACGGTCGGGTGCCGACGCCGCGCCCTGCTCTCTTCCAGAATACACCTGGCACGCGAGGGCCGGCCGCGGGCAGTTCTCAGGACCCCCTTACAACCCCACGGCCAGCGCCCTGAACATCGTGGGCCGCGCGCAGCCGGTGGCCTCCGTGCACGGGCGGACGGACTGGGCGGCCAAGTACGGAGGCCACCGGTAGTGGCGGCCGGCGAGGCCCCCGGCCCCGCGCCAGCCGTTCCCAGGAAACACCACCCACACCTACCTCTGCCCAGGACCCCGGGGAGCGAGAGGGGCAAGGGGCCGCCAGTTCCTCTCCGCGCCCGACGTGAGCCGCGTCTCCGTCCTCGCCACGGTGCGACCGCGGGCGGGCTCCGCAGTGTTGAATAAACTGTTTGCCAAAGTACCAAGTATTTGCTCCGCGCACCAGCAGGCAGCGAGTACAACGCGCTTCCTCCCAAGCCTCCGACGTGTGTGTCTGGAGCGCCCGGCCTGCGTGTGTTTGCCCAGGCTGGGGGAGCCCCGGCTGGGGGGAGCCCCGCTCCCTGGCGGGCTCGCCCCGGCCCTGCTCCCCGACTCGCTCCGGCACAGACCAGGGACCGCGTCCCCCTGCTGCGAGAGGAAACAGCGTGAAGCCAGCCTGGAGCGGGATGTCTTCCTCAGGGATGAAATCGTCCTAGTTTTTTTAACACGGAGAGTTTAAAGTGACGCCACCCGTTTAGTGGACCGAGCCCGCTGTCCGTCTCTCGGCCGTGCAACTGCTGTGACTCCACACAACCCTCAGCCCGCCACTTGGTGGTTTCACACCATTAAGAACGTTCTAGGAGCAGACGTGCTTATCGGACTTGGAAATACTTCGTTCCTCGTTCCCAGCAGACACACGGCCAGGCCGGGCCCAGCGCGGCGCCGAGCACTCCCCCGCGGGCCTGGCCCTGCAGATTCTTCTAGGAGAATCACCCCGAGCCCACCTGCTGATCTTTTCACGTGTTTGCCCACCTTGTAAGGACGCTGCTGCGTCGCTGCTCCTGCCTCCTGACTGTCCTCCAGAGGCGCGGGACTGAGCACGATACGGTGTTTTTGTGCAGAAACCCCTCTCGCCTTGTGAAAAATGTTCAAATCCACAGAATAGTGAGAATGGCTATATATATTTGTACGGTTTTAATGTCTCAAACCTAAAAATGTTTGTGTTGCTGGGAAACTTTTAAACTGAATAGATATTTAAATAAAGCTGGTTAAATAGAGTTTACACTTTGAAACCGCGAGCTGACAGTCCGGGGCCTCCTGCTTGGTATTTTAGGGACTTTTTGGATCACCGGGTTTAGGTCGATGGGAGAATTGACTGGAAAACCCAAGTGACTTAGAATTTCCCTAAATGATCTACTTTTCCAGGCTTGCATTTTCACAGCAGCCTGGGGGGGGGGCGGGGGGGCTAGCGCACAGGGTGTGTGTGTGTCTTTCTCTCAATCCCCCCCCCCCCCCCCCCGCAGGAGGGAGCCTGGGGCAGGCAGCTGCAGGGGAGGGGGGGTGGGGGGGTGGGGGGGGCAGGGGCGGCGGAAGGGGACCACAAGCAGCCAAACAAGCCCCACGACACGACGGCCAGGGACGAGCTCCTGAGGCCCAAGTGCAGCAATTTGGACCAGGAAAGACTCAGACCACTGCCCCAGGAGAACACACCCGAGCTCAACGGCAGGGGCCCCCACGAGAGGAAGAGGCCCGCTGCCCTCCAGAGGCCTGGGAGGCCCTTTCGGAGAGCACCCCCCGGGGGAGGAGCAGCTTCTCAGGGAGGGGCCATAGAGTCCTCAGCAGGGAGCGACCCCCCCCCACTCCACCTACCCTGTGCCTCACACCACGCGGCCACGAGGCGCCGAGCTGGTCCCCCTAAACCTGCAGCCCTCGCCCAGCCAGGAGGAGAGCTCACGGCAACTCAAACACGCAGTCAGGATGCCCCAAACTGTCAGGGTCTCGGGCGCTGGCGTGCATGTTCCGGGGTCCAGGGACAGGAGAGGGGGCACTCGTGGCACAGACTGGAGTGAATGGCAACATCCCAGCGCTCGTGGGTGTCTCATGCCATCTGGCGGCGGTCCCGGGGCCCAGGGGTGCAGAAACCTTGCTGAGCGTGGCTGCTGGTAAAAGCCACTGGGCTCTGGCACGGGTCTTGCCCCTGCTGCTTCACAGAACTTTCTAGATTGCAAGCGGCTCTCTCGGTTGCTTTTCCTTTTCCTTCCCAGGCAGACAATCTGGTCAGCCGTGTCTCTCGCCACCCTCCCCAGAGTCCCACGCCCCCACTCTCCTCTGAGCGCTCTGCCTGGGGGTTCCCGAGTGAAGCAGCAGCATCTGTCCTGGCTAACGTTGCCTGAAGCCAGGTGCCCAGAGCAGCTGACCACACATGAGGCAGGAAATGCCGGGACCCACCCACCGGAGCACGCCCTCATGGAGAGATTCTCTTGTTCCCACTGATAACTAATCAGAAATAAAGTAGAAAAGTCCCCTCCCCGGTGGCGCAGCGGTTGAGCGCTGGGTTGCGAAGCTGCCCGCAGCCTCTGCGGCCCCGGTTCGATCCCCGGCTGCTCCCCGACCACCGGAGGAGGGTCCCCCATGGCGCACAGACCTCTCCTGCCGCCCACTGCTCCCCTCAGCAGTGTCCTTCAGTCCTTCTGCCTGCTCTGCTCCCCGCTCTGGCTCTGGTGAATTCTCTCACCCTCCCGTGCTTCTGACTGGACCCAGTGCATGTATAAACAAAACAAACAAACAAATAAAATAAATAAATAAAACATGCCTCTATTAAAAAAAAAAAAAGAGACATGAAACGATACGACACCCTACAGTAAGTTCACAAAAATACCCACGCTAGATACGTAAAGCCCTAAAATACTGTTTTAAGACATCAAAAAAACAGTCAGGTGAAGGGACATACAGTGTCCTAGACTTGTCAATGTCTAGCAAACATGTAAGGGGGGGGTTCCTCAGGGAAGGGGGAGGTTCCAGGTTCCCTGCCCCACCCAAGGGAGGGTGGAGCTGAGCAGGAAGAGAAGCAGCTGCAGAGGAGACTGAGGCAGGAAGGAAGCAGCATGGAGCCAGAAGGAGACCTGGAGGAGGCGCATGGAGCCGAGAGTCACGTGAAGAAACTGCGCCTGCCTTTTGGTGGTGGACGGGGTGACACAGATGTGGGTGAGACCTGTGGGGAGGTGACCATGGCGGTTTTTATCTTGATTTTGCTCTTTTCCTCCCAGATTTGTCTGGTGGTTTCTGCTCCTTTTCTGTGGGTCCCCACTGGAAGATGCTTTAGACTGTGACAGGCTTTGGGGCCTTGCTCTGGGCCAATCCTGCTTGGGTGGACTTTTACCCCCGAGGGGACGGGTCACTTTGGGTGCTTGATTTAGAAACTAGATTCTTTGCCTTTCCTGTGTTGTTTCCTGATTGTATGAAAGTTCCTTCCCGTTAAAGTCTCATTTGTTTTGTGTTGACGCGGCGGATGGCAAAACCCATTTAGAGCAGGCAGGTTTGGGGGTTCTGGGGTGCCCTGCTCCCTGCCCTGGAACAAACGGACCTACAATTCAATCCACCAAAATCTCAGACAAACTTTAAAGGGCTGGCTCTAGATTGATCTAGAAAAGTAACTCCGCCAAAGAACTGATAACTGTGACAGGAAGTGACAGTGACACCCCTGCCCTCAGCACGTCAGTCCCTGAGTGTGCAGAGGCGGCTCCCGGGAACCCAGAGCAGGTTGTGGGGGTGGAGGGGGTGGAGGGGGTGGAGGGGGTGGAGGGGACTCCTGGCCAGCGCAGGTTTCCAGAGCAGTGAAAGGATCAAGGCTGTTTTCTGGAAAAAGGAATTCAGTCAGAAGCCTAATCTTGAATCCAAGGGCAAGTTAGGGAGAATTAGGCAGCTTCAAGGACAGCGCAGGGGGGACCTCAGAGAATTAAGGAAGGCTTCAGAGATAAGGGCAACAAGAGGACGGTAACTAATTCCTCTGGGAATAATAAACAGCCCAGGACTAAGGTCAACATTGTAACCAAACGCCAGCCTCAGTTTCCCTCAGCCAATAAAGGGAGGCGGGGTTTGGGAAAAGGAGAGTGGTTTAATTTGCTGACAAATGAGGAGGGCAGCAGACTCATGTCATGCGCAGGGAAATTATGCCAGGGGGAGATGAGAAGGGTCAGCACTGAGACCTGTGGGTGCCAGCCTGTTTTTCTTCAATAGCTGATGTTTAACTTTCTCTTCCTTAAAATGCAGGGGTGCTCATCCGGGAGACGGGGCCATAACGAGAAAGCCATCTAACAAGGGGGAAGGTGCACCAAATGGGGAGAGACAGACCTGTTAGATAAGGAATGTGAAGATCCCCCGCTCAGTAGCAGATTAGGTGAGACAGCCGAGAACTCACCCATCACAGAGAGACGGGTGGGGCTTTAGGATAATGCGGGGAAGAAGGTCTATGTTCCCTGAGACACGACTCCACTTGGGCTTCCTTGCCCCTCCCTGGCCTGGTTCCCTGGCCTGGGAGTCCCGCTTTATTTCTGTTCTTTTTCTCAATAAACTTTTTCTTTCTCTAAACAAACCTGCCTCTTCTCGCTTGCTGGCCTGAGCGTCTGCGAAGTTCCTGCTGCGGCTTCGTGAGACACCAACCCGTGGGGGTCTAGTGGCCGGGGCTCAGCGCTGCCCTGCAGCCTGGGATCCATTCCTGGCTGGGAGACTAGGCCTGACAATTCCGGTATCAACATGTACCATCCCATTAACACCAATTCTAAAGGCACTAAAGGGCCTTCCTGGTGGCGCAGGGGTTAAGTCTCTGCACTATGAAACTATGGGCAGCCACTGTAGCACAAGTTCCGTCCCCAGCCAGGGAGCTACCCACAGGGCGCGGCAGACCCCTCCTGTCTCCCCGCTGCTCCCCATCAGCAGTGGATTTCAGTGGATCTGCCTGTTCTGCTCCCCACTCTGTCTCTGGTGGATCCTCTCCCCCTCCACACCTCTAGCCTGTACCCTGGTTCTTATATGCATACATAAATAAGTACTTTAAAAAAAAAAGGCACTAAAAATAGAAATCTAAGAAATAAAACAGCAGAAGTATTGGAAAAAGAGAATCTTGTGTCACAGCCCTGCCTTAGGGAGTGCATTTGAGACAGACCAGAATCAAAGCCAGAGAGAAAATGGGCTGAATTGAGTTGGTTCCAAACACAATTTTAATTTCTTTTTTTTTTTAAGATTTATTTATTTATGCATACAAGAACTGGGGTATAGGCGAGAGATGCAGGGGGTGAGAGGAGTCACCAGAGACAGTGGGGAGCAGAACAGGCAGACTGACTGAAATCCACTGCTGAGGGGAGCAGCGGGCGAGTCAGGAGAGGTCTGCCTCGCCATGTGGGTAGCTCCTTGGCTGGCCAGGGATTGAATTCCTGCTGCAGAGGCTGCGGATTGCCCAGTAGTGTGGTGCTTATCCCCTTGCGCCACCAGGGAGGCCCCGCAGTTTTAATTTCAGCATGAGGAAGTAAGGCCGTATCCGAAGACAGTAAGTCAGAGAAAAAGGTTTTCAAAATAGGTAACAAAAAACAAACTTTAACTGCACAGTTAGAAAAAAAGAGAAAATCAAAACCCAAACATGTGGACAAGCCAGGAAATGACCATTCACAGAACAACGGACTCAGTCGGTTAAGAGGTGGAAAACGCTTACTGAGAAGCAAACACCCAGGACATTAGGCAACACTTGGGCCTAAGCCAGAGGCTGGCGAACTATGCTCAGCTAACAAGGCCTGTCCTGCAGCCCAGAGCCGAGAACCGCTTCTCCAAAAGTCGGAACACCCCGTCCTGCCTGCCTCGTCCAGGAAGCTGCAGCCGGAGCAGGGCCGCGCGACACTGGCGCGGGGACAGCGACTCCCCCGCAGGGGCCTTCCCGGGTCTGAAGGAACATCAACACGCCGCGGCCCAGAAGCTCAAAACAAGACGCGGTCTCGGCGGTGCGTACGCGAACCCCAGCTTCTGGGCGCCTGGCTCCAGCCGGCCCGGGGGCCGCTCCCGACCTGAGGCCGCAGTCCCGGCCTCCTCTTCCAGGATCAGAGCCCCAGCCTGGGGGGGACGAGCTGCTGGGCCCCACCTCTCCCCACAGCTGCTCCCGCCCCCGCCCCAGGGTGGACGGGCCGGGCCTCTGTCCTGAGGGTGGTGCCGGCGCAGAGGGGTCCGGCCAGCGGCTCCTCACAGGACCCACGCACGCCTGGCTCCGACAGCCCCGGCTGTGAGCCAGCAGCTCGGCCGCCGTGGAGCGGGGCAGCCGGAGCCGCGCCTCTGGCTCGGGCGCACGCCGTCACGGGTGCTGTGGCCTCAGTCCCGAACACAGTGCTCAGCGGGCTCGGTGGCTCCGGGCGGCCGGGAACGGCAAGCAGGCAGACCCGCCGTGCACGGCCTGGCCGCTGCACACAAGGCCGAGGCTCCCCACACAAGCACGTGCGGCGAGGAGCCAGACGCTCGGCGACCGAGAATGAGGGAGAGTGGCCCAAGCCCAAGCGCCCCCGCGGGGCCCCAAGCCGCCCAGGCCCACCGCCCAGGCCCACCTTCCGTTGGAGGGCGAGGGCGGGGGGCCAGCCGTGGCGTCCTGCCCAAGGCACTGCAGGTGCCCCGCCCTTTCAGGCTCCACTCCACCCCCCCAGGGACCGCAGGCCCAGGCTGCCTGCCCCGTGCCTCCAGGGCCCTCCGCCATGCCTCCCCTGCTCAGAGCCCGCATCTCCTGGGCCACGAGAGTCGGGGCTGTCCCCCTCGGACCCAGCGCAGTGGGCACAGAGGTACTAAGCACGCAAGGGAGGGGGTGGGTGGGCGAGGGCAGCCAGGAGAAGCCCCCAGCCGCCAGGGGTGTGGGCAGCTCAGGCCTCTCCCAGCTGAATCCCGCCTCCAGACCTGTCCCTCAGCCCGAGGCCAGGACTAGAGGGGCAACAGGTGCCCCCAGAAGCAGCCACCACAGAACTGGGACCCAGGGTCTGGGGAAGCCTGGCCGGGGGTGGCTCTAGGTGCGTGTCCATGCCCTCCACACCCTGCCTCAAGCGCGGGCGCCGGGGCCAGGTGAGCAAGCCAGGAGGTACCCACAAAGTAGCTTGCCTGCCCCCAGGGCTCTGGGGCACATCTCACCGATTCACTGTTTGGGGTGACACGGCCCTCATCTTACACACCCCGAGACCACTTTAAACCAAGCGCGGCGCAGTATCCAGTCACATGACTCCTTGGCTCGTACTCGAAAGGGCATTTCTTAGGCAGGTCGCCCACCACTGGCGCCCCAGCCACAGGGTGCTGCTGCCGCCCCTCCTCCACGCTCCGGAGACCCTGACGCCACAGATGTTATTTTCTGCAAACTTTTATTTCACTGATATCCCAGATGACGTGACTTCAGGGTAGACGCCGCGTTCTGAGATCCGTGAAGGGACCCCCGAGTCTCTCAGAGGCGCCCTCCTGGGGCGGAGGCTGGCCTTCGCCTGCGATCTCACGCCGCGGCGGGGGACGCGCACAGGCCGCCATGACCACCCCGGGCTGGAGGAGCACGGGCCGGGGGAGAATGGGTGACGCGCTTCCCCCAAGGTCGGTGGCATCTTTTCCGACAGCGTCAGAAAGGTCAGAACGTCGTACTTATTCAACACGCGGAAAGCGGCGGCAGTTAGAGAGCTCCTCCCGGGTCCGGGCGGGGGGAGACTAGGAGTGGCGGGGTCCGCTCAACACACTCATGCCCAGCTTGGCGGCCATCAGCAAACTGCACAGGAGAAACACAGGCGCGTCAGCCGACGGCAGGAGGGCCGGGGCCAGAGGGGCCCTGGTCACACAGCCCCCAGCGGCCCCCACCTCAGCCCACCCGGCGGTGTCAGAGCGCCCCGGCAGCCGGCCTGCACCTCGACCAAACAGACCAAGAGAGCCCCGTCCCCGAGTCCTTTGTCACACGGAAAACTACATTGAAAGAACAATCTCGTTTGGGTTTTGTGATCCAAGTGAAAAAACGTTTCGATCAAAAGTTCCTTGTGGTCAACTCCAGTCCCACGCCGCCGCCAAGAGGCCGCGCTTGAGTCTCAGGGCCTCGGCGGGGCCTGGCAGAGGTCCTCCCACTGAGGGGCAGGCCGGGGCCAGCCGCCTCCAAGGCCTCCCGGCGACACCGCCCGCTGCTGCCCGTGCAGACTCAGTCATCTCACGGCCCAGCACCAGGTCTACCGAGATGAGGGACGTTCTGGATGACCAAATATTCCGGCACTAAGCTGAACTGCGTCTGGTAAAGAGGAACAGAAGACGGTACCTGGCTCCAGCAATCAGGCCAGCGGGCATGAACTTCCCGGAGTTGTAGAATCGAATCCCCATGATGCCTGCCAAGGTTCCCGATGTCGCTGGTGGGAAGGAGAAATCACAGATCATTGCACCTTCTAGTCGATCAAAATAAGCAACCAAAGTCCCGGCACCCTTCAGGGCAGACCCCGCTCCCTTCACTGCCCACAACTTCTGGGACCAGACAAGGCATGTGGGCGCAGGGACAGGTGAGGCAGCGTCGGGAAGAGCCTCTGGCGAGGACAGCAGAGAACAGAAGGGGACAGAGGGCGGGCTGGAGGACGTGTGAGGGCGAAGGAAACGAGCAGGGCAGAACAGATGGTTTAGAGCAGTCTCTGAAGAGGAAAGATGTGGGGTCTTGAGACTCGTGACCGGGACAGGTAAGTGCCAGGGAAGGAGGCCACAATCAGAGACGGACCAGCAGGGGCCAAGCACCAGGGAGGCTGATGGTGGGTGGGAGGTGAGGTCCTGTGCAGAATGCAGGGGGAGAGAGCGGGCCTGGACATCAGTTTGGAGGCAGCCGTCAGCTGAGAGTAGCCCTGCTCCCCGCACACCCTCTGCCCCCAGGCCTGCTCTCCCACCACACCTGCTGCAGCCCATGGAGTCCATGAGGGAGGGGCGCACCCCCAGCAGCACATTGGGCGCACGTGGAGTAGGCAGGCTGAGGGCCCTGGGAAGAAACCCTGGCACAAGCCCATGTCTGCCATCAGGTTTAGTGCCCAGAGAAGGAGGTGCCTGGAGGCCAGACCTACATCTGCACCCTGCATCACCACCACAGCTGGCAGGGGACTTTCCCGTGAGGGAAGCCTGCCCTCTCACGTGACCCCTGGCTCATGCAGGCCGTCCTAGTGCTTGGGCCTGTGGCCAGAGGCAGAGACATCTGCCTCCTAAGACTTCAATGCTAACTTCACCAGGCAAATCTATGTTAGGAGACCTAAGGACCTTCCCACACCTGACCACGAGAGATAAACAGCAGCCCCCCACCCTGCCCCCTGGGCAAAAGTGTGGAGGGGCCCAAGTAAGAGCCTGCTACGGACACACTCTGGGGCCTCTGGGGGAGCCTTCTGGACCTGCAGCAGGGAGGTGGGGAACCACATACCTAGGAACACCCAGACGTTCCTGGGGTCCTGAGACAGCTGGTAGGCTCCCAGGCCTGCCAGGCCACCGAACAGGAGCCCAGCAGCCAGTGATGGGACACTACCTGTGGGAGGAAGCAAACACACCTGAGCTGTGGTGGCAGGTGAGGACCCCAGCCAGTGTCCAGATGCACCTCCCCACCAACGTAGGACTCCCCTCCACACGGCCCCCACCGTGGAGTTCTCAAGCAGGAAGCAGAAGATGCTATTTTACTAGAGAACTTGGCTCACACCGCAAGGACGCCTCGCCTTTAAAATGCAGGGCGTGGGTATCCCTGGTGGCGAAGGGGTCAAACATCAGTACTGTGAAGCTATCCACAGCATGAGTTCAATCCCTGGCCAGAGAGCTACCCACATGGCCCAGCAGACCTCTCCTGTCTCCCCACTGCTCTCCTCAGCAGTGTATTTCAGTGGATCCACCTGTTCTGATCCCTACTCTGTCTCCGAGTAGCCCTCTCATCCCCGCCTCGCCTGTACCCCAGCTTTTATATGCATAAATAAATAAGACTTTAAAACAAACAAAAAAAAGTAGAATGTACGGCGTGTCCACCTGAGGAGGAATGAAGGGCTCCCACGCAGGCCTAACTGACCCACCAAGGCCAGAACTGCCCGCAGGAACAGCCTCAGGAGGGACGGTGAGTTAAATGGGGTCTGCTGTCCTGTGCTGGGGCACAGACTGGGAGGGGCCACCCCAGTGGCCCCTGTGAAGACCAGTTCCTCCCCCCAAAGCCCAGAGGTGGTGTGTGGCAGCAGATGATAACATAACCCACCCTGCCCAGCGCCTCTGGGTCAAAGGCAAGAACAGGCGGCTGGATAAGAAGCCACCGCCTGGCCAGATAACAGAAGCTAGTGTGGGGGCCCGCAGACCCGAGCAGGCCAGGTCCTCGCCGACAGGGCAGAGCCCCACAAACCACACCTGCTTTCGCGTAGCCAATGATCCCGCCGGTCGCAACCAGAGCCGCATAGCCGAAGCCGATCCAGTGCAGGGGCACCCTGAGAACCAGAGAGAGGTCAGCGCCAGCCGCGCGCGGCCGCTGGGCAGGGGGCGGACCCGGGGCGGGCCCAGCAGTGGACGCGGCCGGCGGGGAGCCCACCCGGCGCCAGGCCCCGCGCACTCACATGGAGCCGGAGTCGTGCATCGTGTCCTCGCACGCGGGTCGCCCAGCTGCACCTGCGGGGAGAGGCTGTCAGCGCGCCAGGGCGCCCCACCCGGCCGCGCCGAGGCCCGGGTCCCCCACCCGCCGCGCCGAGGGCCGAGGCGGCCGGACAACGCCCGCGGCCGGGGCGCGGTCAGCTCCGACGGGGGGCGCGGCCCCGCCCCGCAGCCCCGCCGCGACGCGGACCCCCCGGTCGCCAGGGAAGCCCCTACCGAGCACCGTCGCCGCGCGCCGCCGCGTCCCGCCGGAAGTGACGCACCTGCCGGGGCGGGGCTTTGAGCCAGGCCCGGCGCGTGACTTGGGGCGGGGCTTCTCGGGGGCGGGGCGGCTGGGGGCGGGGCCCGCACCCGGCTCAGCAGGAGGGCGGGGCGTCTCGGGGCTTGACCGGCGCCCGGCGCGTCACTCTGGGCGCAGCGTCTCGGGGGCGGAGCGACTCGGGGGGCGGGGCTCGCTCCCGGCTCCTCCAGAGGACGCAGCGCCGCGGGGGCGGGGCGTCGCTCGCACCCGGCTCAACTTGGGGGCGGGGCGTTGAGGGGGCGTCGCGTCGTGGGGGCGTCGCGTCGCGGGGCGGGGCGTCGCGGGGGGCAGAGCGACATGGGGGCGTCGCATCGCGGGGCGGGGCGTCGCGGGGGCAGAGCGTCATGGGGGTAAGGGAATTTTATACCAAAGGAAAGATTCTCCGGGGCTGGTTTCACTCCGTCCCTGAAGCCCTTGGGTGCTGGGACCCGCCTGGGCCAGCGGTCCCGGGAGCTGCAGAGCTGGTAGGGCCACGGCCAGCTCTGCAGCCACGTGGCCAGGAGGGGGCCGGCGCTCGCCCTGCCCCGCCAGAATGGGTCAACGAGGCGTGACCCACTTCGGAACCGGTCTCAGGTCTGGGTGCCGGTGAGCGGTGAGGGGCTCTGTGCTCGGGCGGGAAGCGGAGTCCGCAGAGCAGGGCCTCTTCGCCGGCGGGACAGCTTCCTGTGGCTGCAGGGGGTGTCATCTTGGCGTTTTAACTCTGGAGGAGCAGGCGCCAGGGTTTTCATCGCAGGAGCGGGGTCCGGGCAGAAGCGGGTCCTGCTTGTGGGAGGATGGACACGGCGCCCACCCCTCTCCAAGAGCAGAGACGGCCGGACAAAGCTCCGGCTCTCAGCACAGCCACCGTGCGGGCTTCCTCCTGCTGCTGTTCCAGCCACACGCTCGCCAGTCTCCACCCTGAGCCTCCACATCCCACCGTGAGCCCCGCGCTTCCTGCTGGAACCAGCGCAGGCCCTGTGGCCTTCCTAGCCTCACCCCTGCCATGTCCAGG